>NW_026781945.1:1200000-1800000 GCF_031769215.1 Ylistrum balloti | reverse complement strand
TTAAATGACCATAACTGTTGATAGGATATAAAGAAATGTTAAACAGAATCATTATCACTCATGAAAATCAAGTCCTGAGGTCAAGGACAAAAAAAGGTCAAAGGTCAAAATATTATACGTATCCTCTAAAAAACATCTGATACAATTTTTTTTATGATACTTCATAAATATGTCCAGTTTGTGTCCTCATTGCCCTACTTTTAAAATAAAGGTCAACGCAAACGATCAAAAGTAAAATCCTCCTACATTGAATTAGGGGGTCAGTAATATCTTACCTGCAGTACAAATGTGGCAGCTAGAGTGAGGAGCCCAGGCAATGCCATTCACACAGGCTCTGTGGTTGTTGAGTCTGGCCACTGGTGTACATGGTACACGAACATCCAGTATTATCACCTACAATTTCATTATCACAAATCTATATCTCTTGATGTAAACTTAACAATAGGGATAACAAAGATGATGCATGGAAAATAATTAATAGACCGAACAATACTTCATGAAACATGAAGCTTCAAATCTTGTACAAATGTTGAGATCTCTGTTGATCTCTTTAGATATGAAATGTTTCTGATTATTTACCAATCTTTTAAATCCATTACATGATGTGAGATGAAGCATGATATCACTATACCAACATCAATAACTAGAATATGAATGAGAATGACTGTTGACTAATTATAAATAGACAGACCTCCAGGGAATCCATGGCCATGGTGGCTAGGTAGTTGGGATCTTGTTTGTTCCAGCCCAGTCTGAGTAAGGGATGGTGCTGAGGATCCTCATAAATAATTGTGGAATGTTCTAGATGTCGGAGGTCAAACATACGCACAGACCCATCAGCACCTATACAAGTCAATAGAACAAACATTGAGTCAGACACTAGATCTACAGGGTATATACTAAATCAAGCTTTTCAAGCAAATTCTGTCATTCACTCCTGGATGGTATATCCGGCATCCCATGAGATGCGTGCACATCGTTAGCAGGCATAGCGTGTTTTGTTAGCAAATAGTACAGAGGGAACTGCGTTCCTCTGACTTTATATCGCCTTTTATACTTTCATTATTTGTTTCACACCCCCAGAGGCTCTCTAGGGTTTACTTGTTGGTTTTCACTGTTTGTGCAAATACTTTTTACATTTCTGAACACTGCCATCTCGGCATATTTTCACGTTTTCTTGTGAGGAGGGGCTCCCTTTCGGGCGTGCTTTATGGCCATCCATCTTGGAAAAACATAACATTGTGAGTGAATTTGATTTTGTTGGGGGACATTCTGAACAATATGGAGCCCCGTTACACAGAAAAACCCAACAAAAAAGGCGACAAAGGCAAAAAATCCAATGTTACACATAACACTGGCAGTGTCTCTATAAATTTGGTTGATGTACACCAATCTGTTATACTTTGTTCAAACTATTGGCTGTATCTATAAATTTGGTTGATGTACACCAATCTGTTATACTTTATTCAAACTATTGGCTGTATCTATAAATTTGGTTGATGTACACCAATCTGTTATACTTTATTCAAACTATTAGCCGTCTCTATAAATTTGGTAACTTGGGACATATGGTAGTCTTTCACAAGGGACAAAAACAAATTCAAACCTCACTCACCAACACTTGCAAACATATCACGTCCCCCTCCTGCTCGACTGAAAGCGATATCATAGACCTCTTTGTCATGTGCAATGAGTTGTGTTTTTACATGACCAGACACAACATTTACACGTCCCAACACCTGTCCTGTCTGTAACATAGACAACATATATCAACGTATTATCCAAAGGACTGACCAGTGTGATGCAAATATCTGGTTCATAACACACCTGTTCATCGTAACATAAACTGCTAACCAGTGTGATACAAATATCTAGATCATAACATACCTGTTCATCTTAACATAAACAGCATCAATTTAAGTTACGTACAATTAGAAAACAAAAAAAATCATGAAACCTTAAGTGAAATTTGAATGTGTTTAACTTTTCACACCAATATATTACTATTATCTTTTTGTATTTCTGTTCATACTCTACAATCACAATTGCAAACTGTCCACATTTATAAATGATGTGTATTACAATCTACTGTATATGCATAAGCATAACTAAGTTGTCACAATAAATTCATATAAATTGGTAAGTATGTTTGAATTCAACTTGTTGAAATATGTATGGAGTAAACACTTTGTAAAAATCTAAATTGCAATCTTAGTGTTGCTTTATTTTCACCAAGAGGGCAGCTGTCATACAATTCACTTACTTCCAAACCCCATATTGTACAGGTTGTATCTATACTGGAGGTCCCGAGTAAATTTGGGTCCACTTCATTCCAGTCAAATGATGTTAAAGGAGCACAGAAATCAGAATTTTTATTCTGAAATTAAATAACAACAACTATTACTGTAGAATGGTAGCTATACCTGTAACTAGTCTTCTGATCCAACACAATAATTTCTGCAGGCAGGAACCAATATTTTCCCATTTTCCAACTTATACTGCAGAATTTTCATTCTTATCAAATATCAAATACATGCCAAACGGGAGGACTTTAACCTCATATGTGTTACAGTAAACCAATGTAAATGTGATTATCAAACTTCTTGTTTGAAAAAGAAATGACTTACATTGTTAAGTAGGCACTCTAAACGTGTATCATTGTCACTGCCAACCCTCCACACTCGCAGGTAATCCCCACTGGTGGCCAGCAGATCAGGAAATACACCTTTCTGTAATGACAAACAAATGTCAGTCAGTGAGTACATCTATACATAACTCAAGTGTAATTGAAATCCTGAAACAACATTATAATTGTCTATATGCACAGGAAGTAATTTGTATCAGGATTCCCTAAAGGAATTGTATCATATGTTTTGAATTAGGATTGCTCTGTAGTGTTATTTGTAGTAATAGGACTATATGACAAACCAGCTTGTGTACCAGGTACTCTATTTCTTAATATTGATAACATAGAATGTAACATTTCATTGTGACACAGACTTGGATATTTCTAGTACATGAAAAGCCAAGTATTGACCATTAAAGTTTATAACATACAGAGTCTGGTATCCACATGATCTTGGTGGTTGGGTATGGGTGATCAAATGTGCTCTTCGATGTAAATTCAGATGTTTCTTCATCAAGGGAGACAATCTGGACCTATAACAAACAAAGTTCCTTGGTTAAATTTGCAGAAAATTATCAACAAACAACATCAAATTTTAAATGCTCTAAATGCAAGACATCTATATTGTCTGGAAGCTAAACATTTACTAAAAAAGTGGTCACCTTATTGTTGTATTCTTCTACAAAACTTCCCAGTGCTAGTCTGAAGCGTTTGTCAGGCCGGATGCTCCAGTTCATGCTATAGACTGTCCATGGTGCCTCATACTTGTAGATCTCCTTCCTCTTGGTGGGAGGCTGGGAGGATGGCAGGGCACACATGGTGCTTGATTCCTACAGAAGTCAGATGCAGTATATCTATAAAGATGACTATGTACAAACATCAAAACATCTGTTAATATGTGATTTGAATTATTATGAAACTTTTATGATATCAATAAATCTAAACACAAATAGTGTGTTCACAGTAATTTTATTTTCTTGTTTTACTGTTGAAAACAGCAGATTAACAGATTAATGATGCTAAGTAACTAATAATTTAATATAACAATGATTCATAATGCTATGTAATTATCAAATTTGTTTAATTGACTTAAAAAAACACATGAGAGAAAAAATTATCAGCAAGACCATACAATATACTGTACTTTCTATAATGTTATTTTTAATGATCAATGATGTGTAAATTAAGTTAGTATGAAAAGAGGTTTTATGATTTATGTGTAAAACAACTATATACCACTTTCCATTCGAATGTTTAGGTCAACACTGTAAAGTTATCACTACATTTGATTTCCACTAGACCATGCCTAACCACTATTTACTGTATTGTAATATATTCTATGCTCACAAATCTCTACTTATATACTGCTTATTTAAACAATATTGAATCATGTTTTATTCATTAATTCTTAACAAACACAAGAGATGTATATCTTAAGAAAAACTTGTAGCTCATTTTTTGTTCTGGTTAGTTACACATCAAATGTAAATTAAGTCCCTTGATTCTGAACATGACAGCTAATGGCATTGGCTTCAGTAAAACTGCAGGTCATTACTGTACCAAATTGTCCTGATGAAAGGATAGGCAAGTTAGTCAATTAACAATAAGTCAACACTATCGTACAGGAAAACAAGAGGCTACTGTGCCTTAATAGTCACCACAACCACAGTCTTAAACATATTATTCACATGGGCACTAGTCCATGGAGAGCTTACTTTTCTGTCAGTTTGTAATTACAATTCTCCAAAGATTATGTAGTGGTGTCCATGTCAAAAATATGCTTGAAACTGAGAATGTTGGAAAAAATGAGATGAGGTTTATTGTATTTAGCTAATTATACTGTAATTTAAGTTTACAAATGTTTGATCTTTTCATCAATGTATTATCTATAGGCATCATGTAAATTATAGAAAACATCACATGGATGATGAACATAAAATCACACATAGACAATCAGAATCATTTTGACTGATAACCTACAACTGCTAGCTGGAAATTATGAGTTGTCACATGTAGAGAATGGGACCTGTCAAATTTTGTTGCTTGTGATTTTGCACAATTTTAGAGAACTAAGTACAAGAACAAATGGCTATGTGTTTTGGGGAGATCTTTTCACATATCCTGTCATTTATAGTAATATTGATAAAGCTGATATTGTTTCTTTGGGCACTTTTGATGTAACTTTGTACTCCATAACACTTAAAAGACTATTGAATATGCATTATAGAAACTTTCATTATTGATATAATTAGATAAAATGAGGTGTTTTCATACAATTTTGCTTTAAATTAACATCAATTGCAATCAGCTGGAACTCTGCATTGGGTATACAGAGTACCAAATTGTGTAATACAGGGCTCACCCTGGACTTGTTTATGTCGGAGCCAATATTCCGCATTTTTTGTTGAGTCTACTGGAGAAGTGGCTCATATGTGCTGCTGCAGAATTTACTGTAGCAGCTTCAAGGCCACCGTTTTGAAGCTATATCTGTAAAGATAAATAAACAGTGGGTGCATGGCCTATTTACAGGATGAGCCCTGGACTTGTGTGAATACAGTGGCAATTATACTAACAGAAAAACCAATTAATAACAGCCTTCATAAACAATATGTTATAATTAACAAAACAACTTGTTAGATTAATCAATATGAAATTATTAAAACGATGTTATCGTGGTTACATTTTGTGACAAATGAAGTGTACAGTAGTGATTGGGTTTCACGCATAAACGATATAGCATGTGCTAAATGGTGGATGTGAAAGATATTACCAGAAACTCGTATAAGTAAAAGATTATAATCCTATATGTTTACCTGCTATGTTTACCAAGAGAAGGCGTTATTTGTTTTTTCTTCACACTAACAATAAATTTGTCTTCGATATTTCGACCGTGTCAACAACTGTTCGTACGTTTGTGTACGACACTGAGGTAAGCAAGACCTTATTTCATTTCATTATCTTTTTCTGTCTTCAAATAACTACATGTACAGTATGTTCTTTGGTTAACGGGTGTTGATTAAATTTTTCTTAATTATAATTTTCATGTCTTTGTTTACGACAATGCTCAAATTGTAAACATAATCAGTCGCGGTTTTAAATACGCTTGCATATTATTTCACGTTTTGCTTCCTCCGATACAAACACGTCAGTGTCTCTTGAAAGATAACCTTGACCGATCACTTAGCGGGAAAGCGACATCTTGCAAGATTAGATACGATGAGAGCACAGAAACACTGCATTTTGATTTGTGAATAAGTCAAAATGACTGCTGATGCAGAGAAAAAGGAAGATGAAAAGATCCCAGAGGATCTTTTTAAAGATGTGACGTATTACGTGGTCGGCGATATCGACCAACAGGTATTTCGGAAACCAAAGACAACTGTTGGGCACGTCTAAATATTACCGACCTACCCAATATTGAATAACTATTTCCAGAAACTACACAATACTTCTCTAGTTTTAACAAATATCAGTGAATAAATACATAATTCAACTTTGATAATGATACTTTTAGCAGAAAATGAATGTTCTTGTGAATAATATCGCATGGCGTTACCTAATACAACAATATACTCTCCAATACTGAAATATGGATAACGACAAACCATTTGTAGCGAACGTAGTATTTTAACTTGTGTATTTCATTGTGGCAAACAACAGTGACAAAATATTTAAAAGATAACTAATCATTTAACCTTATGTTTAAGGAACTCTTTCTTCCTTGAATAGTGTACATATTGAGTTACTAACTAGTTCATGGGGTTTTGTTTTTCCAAGTTTATCTAGAAAAGTATTACTGTGAATTCCGCTTCCCTGTCACAACTTCAAGACTAAAAGCATGTGTGAAATTTTTCACCTTTTCTCTTTACATGTGTTATCTTTAGGGCTTGTTAGCAAGTAGTACCTTTGGGGCTGCTTGAGCTACTCTAAATGCTACCCAATACTAAATAGATATTACACAATACCACCCAATGCTAACAAAATATTACCTAGAATTACCCAATCCTACTCTAGCTTTTACAAATATCAGTAAATAGGTAAATATTATCACTTTGGTCATTATATTTTAGAAGAAATTGTGTGTTTTGGTGAAAATTTTGCATAGTAACAGGAAGAGTATTTCACACTTGTAATGATCTTAAGACCCTTGGGTTTAATATTATTGATATCCAAACTATTGCAAAAAATGAGATTTTTGTTGCTACCCATATTTTTGACTTTCTAATGAACACATGCACTAACTAGATGAAGTTGTTCTCTTCTGCTTGCACTTTGATACTAATATATATGTCTCAATACATTATCACTTAAGATAAAAAAAACCTTCATCGCCATATCCCACATTCTTTTTTAATACAAAGACTACTAAGAGTTTATCCTCAATACGCAAGGAGTTGCAATCACTTTTGCTCTCTGCACCCCTGGATTATCCAATGACGCCTTGATTTTTCATTGATCTTTTCCTGGTGATAAATCCCATACCATGTGATATTTCAGATATCACATATGTGACATCTAAAATATCGCATGGTTCTCTCTGATTGGCATGTGGATGAGAAAACCTTGGTGGTCACTGGATAAAACAGATACATAATTGACACTCGTAATGTATCGGATATATCACGCTTCGAACTTGTGTAATATATCCGATGCATTACTCGTGCTCATTATGTATCTATTACACATATCATGGCAAAATTGAAGGTTCTATGAGCGACACCTGATGGACAAAACCAAAAACACAAGTTTGATCCTTTGATGTACCGATACATCAACAAATCTCTAGGTCACATAACAGTATCTTCTAATGGCTTTGAAGTTTGGTAAAGCTACTCTATAATCTTCGAAAGTGGTGTATCAGTTTGTGATTGATCAGTTTTCTCCTGGAACTAGTCAAATTAATTTGCGTGTGCCTTCAGTTTTGCCATGACATGTTCTAGGGGTGCAGAGAGTGAAAATGATCATAACACCTGGAGTGTCGAGAGTTTAGAGTTATGTGTTTATCGAACTGGAATTTACACACCACTTAATCAATATTGTTTAGGTACTTGCTCTTTTGAATGCTGGAGGAGCTAAGCGAGACACCTATTTGAGTCAGATGGTGAGCCATGTCATTGCTGATGATCACACACAGGATGACTACTCAGAAGCCAAGGAACTCTTTGAACTCCCAGTGGTCACGGTGGGTTTAATAATCAAAAAGTATTTTGATGCCATGCTTGACTTGTAAAAGTGAGGTCTAACAGAAGGAAAAGTGGGGGAGGGGTTTAATATTTTGTGTACTTTTTAAAAGTTTTACAGCACTGTACAATATATAGATACCCATTTTCCTTCTTCAAACTTTGCAATTGATTTCTTTTTTAAAAATGCAAAAAATATATTTTTTGGTATTTTATTGTAAGGGATGAGTTGTGAAATATATCAGAATCTGATTTCTTTTTTGCAGAGCCAGTGGGTGACCTTGTCTGTGAAATGCAAGAAAAGACTTCCGTATCCTTTCCATTCCAATAAAAAAGGAAATTTAAATAAATTAGTATTGAATGATAAACATTATTATCATTATACCTGTGTCACTAACACTATCTTCCTTTATTTTCGTTAGTTTCCTGTATAGTACTAAGTTTTGATGTATAATTTCATATAAGATGTGTCAACTTACATATTAACATATTTAAAAGTCTAGACATATCATAAATGTGCACATATAATGCAGTTTTTTTTTTTTTTTTTTTTAATATTTGTTTTTCGAACATGTGATGTGGGCTGTATACAAGAACAAGGCATTTTCATGAAAGTTCATGCTCAGACTTGGGCCCATGTATTGGTCAATGCCTTCCCATATAGAAGATGATTTGTGTATGATGCTATCAAAACAATGCAAATACAAAGAATTAAAAGATCTTTCCATGTTTAATTTGTAAGTTTTATCTTGATGAATTATGGAACATAGTAAATTAGTTGCTGTGAGTAACCAGACAAATGCAGATATTTATGTAACTCAGCAGCATTTCCATCCTAGGTTTGTCAGCTCCAACAATTATGACAGATTATAGTCAAGGTGTCAAGAGTAAATGAGTGTCTACCCAGTAATTATTTTTTTCAGATCACATCTTCTCTCTTTAGTTCATTGAGCACACCTTGTGAAAACAAGGTTGTGTTCTGATCAGGAGACACATAATTTGACCAAGCCAAATATCTGAACAATACTGGGTGGCAAAATTTACAGTACTGGTAAAATTTCAGTAGTAATGTGTAAGATGAGATTTGCTTATGCAGCTCTCATCTTTTCATCTGGTCAAATCAATTAGTGAAAATATATTTGTTATTACTACATCTTCGTATTGATTCTTGTTTGCTAACTCCTTAGCTTGCCATTAGTATTGAAATATTTGCACCAGAAGGACGTTTGTTATCTGGAGTGGTAGCTTGTTCCTCACAGGTAAGACCTGTCAAACCTCTTTATAATTACATCAGCAGAATTGCAAATGTTCATACTTGCAAACATTTAAAATTTGCATGGCAGTGATTGCACACATTAAAAACTTAAAGCCTCAGAAAGGTGGGTTTTTTTTTATAGACCTCGTTTTCAGAAACTGGCACCTTAAACCACATTGGCTAGACTGCTCTGTTTGATGGCAAAATTAATTTTTTGTAAATATTAACAACTTTACAAAAAGACTTATGTATATACTTTATGCTGAGTTAGTTATGTTAAGTTTGCAGTGTTGTTTGTCTTTGTAGGTTAATTATATACACTGAATGCTCTGTTTCAGTTGGAGCCAGATGATGCCAAGGCACTGTGGGGTATGGTGACCTACTATGGAGGTCGATGTCAACAGAACCTAGACCAGAGTTGTACCCATCTCATCACCTACAACACTGAGAGTGTAGGGACAATTTCTATTAGGCGTAATTCTGTACCTCAGTGTTTCACACTGTTGTCACTTCATCAGAATTTTCATTTCTAATAATGTCATAAGCATTACCATAAGTTTGCCCCTTTTTTTAAAGGGGAGTAGTTTATCCAGTTCGAAGTCTATGACGTGATTTCTTTCATTCATTTCATGACTGGTTGATATTGAAAGAAATTAAAAGTTTTGCTAACGTATATGATAATATCTGTTTTTGTAAAATTGAAAACTTGATGTTAAGGAATGTTGTGAATGTAATATCTTGTTTTAACAATAGAATACAAAAACATTTTGATGTTGCTGTTATATTTTTTCCTTAGGAAAAGTACCGAGCTGCCTCCTTGCATGTATCTGATATGAAGATTGTCACTCCTGACTGGGTCACTGATAGCATCAGCAAGGGAGAGAGGCTTGATGAGACGATTTATGACCCGGAATTAATTGAGTATCCACGCCCAAAGTCCCCAACGCCACCTCCTCCACCCCCACGGGAGCCTTCCCCACCACCAGTCATGTTTCCTGAGGCCATGGATATCAATGACCAGATGATGCAAAATCAGTATCTACACATGATGGGTAACCATGGGAACCATCCTCGGCAACGTGGGGAGATGACTGCACGGTCGCCCGGAAATCAGGTGAACACCCCCTTCCAGCAGTCCGCCATGGCTGCTTTAGAGCGACGCGTGTCAGGGGAGGAGTCAGGAGCAGGGTCAAGGCCACCTACACCTAGTGCTAAAGAGGCATTGGCTCGCATGGTCAACAATCGCATACAGGTTTGCTTGCTTGCAGCTTCTCTGCTTGCACATTGCATGCTTCATAATCAAATACAGGGTCAACTTGAACAATACATTGTTAGGATGTCAAACCTGCAAATTATTCAACTCATTTTAGAAGCTGTTTGATTCCATCATATGTATACATGAAAGCAATGATTTAATCAAAATCTAAATTCTCATTATGATAAAATAAGTGATATAGAAGTGCTACTAAATCTCACAGTGACTTTAAACTTAAGTTTTAGATGTTCTGATTTTAAAATTAAATCTGTTCTGATCTGATTTTAAACTTCCATCTTATCTATACTATATTCCAATATCATTTAACAGCTATATGGCTGAGTGCCAATGTATAAATCTCTTTAATTGCTTTCTTTCAGACTAAACTTCTTGTTTCTTTTTATGACATATATAATATACTAACTATGAAAAAGCTTTTATTTAATAGAATTTAATCAGAAATATATGTCAAACATTGTTTTAAGTCAGCTTTAGTATTCTTTCTGTTTCAAAGTCTTTCTAGCATCACTTTTTCTGCTAATAGGATGTGTACTGAGGTACTAGGTAAAGTGGTAACATTTAGAAATTAGCCTGCTTTTTACTGCAATATCCTGTTGACTAAATAATCATTCTCTTCAATGTCTCAAAAATACTGTTCATGTTATCAGTTTATTAAAGATTTGAAACCATGTCTCTCTCAGATAGAAATAAATGATTGTCTTTTAATCTGAAAACTTGAGCCTTCAGTATAACTTGTACAAGGTTGATTACCTAACATACAACAGTGAGGTAAGTGTGTGGTCATAATAATATTTGACAAGATTTATTTTTACTTTCATCAGAATGCATTTTAATAACACATTATCAATATTAAAAGTACTTTTTATTTATTCTCAATAATATTTCTTCACAAAACGTCCTCACTAATGCACACAAAACATGTATGTGTTTGTATATAAACATTTATTCCACAAAGAATATCTGCACTTAAGTCAGGCCTGTCTAATATCTGGCAGCTTGACAGGAATGTGTGCACATCTTTTAAAGATATTCAGTAAGTCTTTCATTTTTCAATTAGAATTAGTAACTTCTTGTTATTTCAAATGGTTTTTATCATAAACATACAGAAATCGTATTACAGCGAAAGAATGCAAAATAACTGTTTAAAATAGCATATACAACAAACCTTTACCTCCAAGAATATTAAACAATATGTTTAGCTCACATTAAAACAACCTTGGCTTTCTGGTGCAGGCAGCTTCTTGGTGGCGGACTCTGTAATCTGTAGTATTTCCTGATAGTAATCCTTTTCTCTACCAGTGTGTCAACTGCAATCAGTATTTCAACTGCCTTTTTATCAAATTTCAATTGATTGAACTTACAATCTGTTCACTGTCTCCTTCAAACACACATGCTGAAATTATTATTACGTGTATTTTTAAACAGATGTAAACAGTTGTTTCTTTAACCAGATATTCCTAGCTAGCATGGTTTGTAATGAAACAAAAATTGACCGGGCTCTTAATTGTTTAGCCATTGTGAAGATTTTGAACATTTTGATTCAATTTTTTTTCTTTAAAAGTCTCAACCATTTTGTTGATATGAAAGTCCCAGTAATTGAATCTAATGAAAGTCCCAGTAATTGAATCTAAAGAAAGTCAAGTACTAATGCTGTTATTGAAAGTATTTATACACATCAAACATGCTTTTATAACAGAAAATTTTATTGGACGTAATGGGTAAAATCAAACTGATGTAGAAATAACATCAGTGTAATAAGCAAGTTCTTACCTCTAGAATAATCATCCAAGCCTGATTTCTGCCATATATTGTTTAAGAACAGGCTTAATGCCAAGTATGTATATTCCACAATAAACGACGGATGATCCCTTCGATAACCCCAATGTTTTTATAGTCTAGTAGTGAAATCTGTAATAGGACATAAAAATACATTTGCTTCTTATACCAGTGAAAGACTGCTGTAAGAGATAAATGTTGTAGACTACTGTATTTTTGCCAGTTATGATATCAAAGGCTAGTTACATCGTGTAAACATATTTAGCATTTTTCACACTTGAAGTATTGTGCTAAATTATGACTTGTTTTCTAGATTTTTTTCTGTATTGTGTGTGTGTATCTTTCAATTTTCCATATCTAATGTAACAGTACATTCAGATAACAGATATCATAAGATGACACAAAAAAAATAATAATATGGGGTCTCATAGCAGATATGATGGAAGCTTTTAGAATGTTTTGAAGTGATTCCAAACATGAACTGCTATCATACTATCTGTGAGTGGTGTTTTTGTTACTAGCTCTATCAGACATACGTAGTAAGAATGACTTTTAACAAAAGTGTACCATAATAATCATTTGTACACTCATATTTACGTCCTTCACTCAGAACATCAGTATATGCATGTTTTCACAGATCTGCAACAATCATCAGCTTTTTCTAATCAAATTTACCGAAATTTTCAAACACAATAATTATATCAAAGCCTTAATTGCTGGTATTTCAGCTAGTTCATTTCTGAAGATAATATTTACTAAACAATAAAATTTAAAATGCTGATAACACGTATTGTTAATACTTATTTGAGATGAATGCTAAATTAAACTTTCAAATAATGATAACATGCCTTGTTAAATCTTAATTAAAATAAATTATTTCACTTTAAAGTTTTTGTGTGAACACTTTGATGATTTTCTTTGTGACCTTCAATTTATGGTTGTTGTATGCCAGTCCTGTTAACTAATCTCCTCTGCTTGGATTTCAGACAATTTGTCAAAACTTATCTCACCAGTTATATAGATCAGATGTGAGAGCTATTTCTTTAAAAAATACAAATTCCCATTTAGTGGAGGGATATATTTGAATGGAATAGCTCTTCCATTGCCTAATCTGTATTCTATAATCCATGCTATACAGTAGTAATCATGACCATATTGGTCAGATATTATCAACCCTGTGTTCAGGCCTTTACTCTCTATGGTGAGATTAGACCGGCAGAGGAGGTAGTTGTCACAAGACTGAATGTGTATTTTAATATTATCACCATTTTCTCCACCTGTTGACCATGGAGCCAGACATCCTCTGAAAGAACTTTACATTATCTCATAATGAATATAATGATTTTTGTTACGTTGTTTGGTAACTGGGATAATTTGGTTTTATCCATTGAAACTCCTCAATACTGCCCATTAATAATTTAGTGTTATTTTGTCCTTATATGTATGCTATTAAAGACAAAACTATGTATCAGTAAGTCAGTATTTATCTGTCAGTAAAAAGTGTAAAATCTGCTTTATGTAACATCTCACCACTGCAATATTTCCATCAGAATTACATATATATTTGTTTACATTGCAACATAAATTTAAGTTTTGTAAAAATTACTTGTTACTGTAGAATTTTCAGACCAATTATACAGAATGAGACATATTATTTGAAGTTAATTTTGAGTTATTTTGAAACCTGATATATAAGACCAGACTGAATGCTAAAGTTAACTAATAGTTGAGCATGAAAATTCCCCTGCTGTAGAAGTATGAGCATGGTGTGTTCCCCTGTGTATATATGTAATCCATGATATTCATTATAACAAACATATATTGACACAGGCTGGAGGACAACCACGAGCCATTCACTCTCCTAAATCTCCAGGGAAGCCACACCCTGCCATGCCTGGTGGTATAAGCATGCCTTCTCCTCACCAAATGCAACAGGCAGGATTGGGCAGTTATGTAGGCATGCCAGGCCCAGGGTTGTCTCCCTTCCCTGGGCATGACCCCATGGGGATGCAGAATCAACAAGGGGTGAGATTTCAGAAACACTCTATTTTGATATGAGGACCATTATGTAGTTAAAAATCTTGCGGATGGTTAGGTCATCTGACTGGAAGGGACAGGATAAACTATTGTCACCTTGTTACATCCATCATTGTGTTCCTTGTTGGATCAATAAATAGTTTCTCCATGCTGGAAAGTTGATATCAGTATTTAGCATGATCTGAAAGCCATGTACTAGCCATTTAAATTACCTCTCTCCCATAATGTGTAGTCATTTAAAACAGCCCTTTTGTCTGAGTTGCAAAACCAAATTTATACTTTAAATTCTGAAAAAAAATGTGATCAGGCATCGTAAACATAGCAATTTTTTTACTCCAACAGAATCAACCACAGCGAACGTTACGAAACATCACCAATGCAGGCCCACAACACCCATCACCTGGACCACGTCCAAACACAAACAAGGTAGGTCTACAATCAGGTTTCTTCCTGAAAAATATAGTTAATTTAAACAATAGTAGTTAGTAAAAGCAAATTATGTGTCACCAAAAGACTTATTCAGGATAATTGATTCCCCAGAGGTACTAGAGATATTGTAAACTAAATTGTGGTATGTAATGGACTTGTTAACAAAATCCTAAAAAATAAAACAAGAAATAAGTTTAAGTTCAAATAATGAAATTAAATTTTGAATTTTCTATGTTGATAGATTAATCAAATTCTTGGCCTGAATATGAATGTGCCACACCGTCATCCTCCTCCACGATATGGATCAGCCACAGGGTCACAGAAAGGTCAACACCCATCCCAGTCACCACTGATGCCAACATATTGGGGTCATGACCCTACAGACAATGGTAATGTACATTTAGAAAACGTTACTGTCTTAAATCGGGCAATTTATAATTCTGTCATACTGTGGATAAAATATCCTTACATCCTTGTGAATATAATATTAGTGTAACCACTTATATTGTAGTGCCTGCCGACATGTGTTTGCTGGGATGTATCTTCTACATAACTGATTACCAAAAGATTGTGGGTCCAGATCAGATTGACAACTGGAAAAAGGTTTGTAATCTGTGCACTTACATTCAATGTACAGTGAATCTGAAAAACCAAATTTCATATGTCATGAATATGACATTGACTAGAGAATGTGTCCTGAAATTTTACTGAGGAAAAGTGAAATATCTTCACTGTGAAAATAACCATGTCTACAGTATTGTTACAGGATTTTGCTGTGAAGTTTTCTATGTTTTGACAGAAATTGCTCATCTTCATCAAACATTACCCGAATGATCACTAGCATTTAAACTTTAAATGATTGTACTGAATCTGATATCAAATATACCCACCAGAAAAGTCTGATATATTCAGACATTATGATGTATGTTATCCTCATAAAACTTAATGTAGGGACCGACATTATTGTAAATATTTTGAACTGGCATCCAATGGGAGGTTACACTGGTAGATTGATTTGGTTGCCATCTTGTTTAAGACTCATCTTCAACTGCAGTCCATCAATTTTTGATGTCCATTCTCCTATTAGATATGCTGGGATTTTTTTTTTTGTTTCAATTTAAATTTAATGCATAATATTTCTAGGTATCAAAGTTCATTATCAATTTTAAATTGTGATTCTGTGATGACAGGTGATTGGACAGCATGGTGGCCAGGTGGATCCGGCTTATTCCAATCGTGTGACTCATATCTTGTGTGCCAACCAACACAGTGACGTGTTTGCACTGGTGAGTGATTGTAGCAAATTATGATAATACAGGGGTCTTCAAAAACCCTTGAATTTGATATCTGTTTTCAAAAACTCTTGAAGATGACTGAGCATAAAAAAAACCTTGAAAGTGAATGAAAGTTCTTGAAAAGCCCTTAAATTGTAGTTATTTTATACTGTATTCTTATCATGGAGTTTTCTTCAGTGTAAGCAGGTTTTTAGCTCACCTGGTCTAAAGGACTTTTTCTACCACTACTAGTTGTGAACAACTGATGGGATATTGACCTTATTTAGAATAGAGGAAATTCAATATCTTCTGTAGGAATGATTGAATTTTGCCCAAATTTGGTGTGATCCTTCATTGGTGAAACGAAATCAGTTTTGTATGAATGATGGGTTTATGCTCCTTGGGATAGGAGGGACTCATTCGAGGGGAAATAGAGCAAAGGTTTAGTCATCTGACTCAAAGTTGAAGTCGATGGGATCAAATGAAATACTCAACTGTATTTCTATGAACAAAGACATTGTGCATGGAAGATTGACCCTATTGTCGTTGGTTGTTAACTGGATACATGTCTCAGCATGGCATGACAGTTAAACAGAAATATTTATATTTTTATACATTAACAACACCTTTTTATTTAAATAAACAGTTATAAGTACGAATATAGAAAAAAAGAAAGTGAAGTGAAACACTGTGTCTAGAGAGAAGCTAGAAAAATTCAGTAAACAAAATGACAGACTTTTTATTATATATCTGATTTTAAATATGATGGAGTGTTATCTGTTGTGAAAATGCTGCATCATATTGCATGGTCAAGTTACTGTTGAATGAGGTTTATCTTTAAATAAAGAAGTGGAAAGTACTGTTCTGACACAAAGGAACCTGGTAGTACAATGCATAATCTATGGTTATGTGACATGCTGTGGAGGAATTATGAATATTCCTATTACACATAAGTTAATTGTAACAGCAGGGAGTGCAAGGCAGACATATAGGTATCTTAATTGTAACAGCAGAGAGTGCAAGGCAGACATATAGGTATCTTAATTGTAACAATAGGGAGTGCAAGGCAGACATATAGGTATCTTAATTGTAACAGCAGGGAGTACAAAACAGACATATAGGTATCTTAATTGTAACAGCAGGGAGTACAAAACAGACATATAGGTATCTTAATTGTAACAGCAGGGAGTACAAAACAGACATATAGGTATCTTAATTGTAACAGCAGGGAGTACAAAACAGACATATAGGTATCTTAATTGTAACAGCAGGGAGTGCAAGACAGACATATAGGTATCTTAATAGTAGCTGTAGGGAGTGTAAGGCAGACATATGGGTATCTTAATTGTAACAATAGGGAGTGAAGACAGACATATAGTATCTCAATTGTAACAATAGGGAGTGAAGACAGACATATAGGTATCTTAATTGTAACAATAGGGAGTGAAGACAGACATATAGGTATCTCAATTGTAACAGCAGGGAGTGCAAAACAGACATATAGGTATCTTAATTGTAACAGCAGGGAGTGAAGACAGACATATAGGTATCTCAATTGTAACAATAGGGAGTGAAGACAGACATATAGGTATCTTTATTGTAGCAGCAGAGAGTGCAAGACAGACATATAGGTATCTTAATTGTAGCAGCAGGGAGTGCAAAACAGACATATAGGTATCTTAATTGTAACAGCAGGGAGTGCAAGGCAGACATATAGGTATCTTTATTGTAGCAGCAGAGAGTGCAAGACAGACATATATGTATCTTAATTGTAACAGCAGGGAGTGCAAGGCAGACATATAGGTATCTTAATAGTAGCAGCAGGGAGTGCAAGGCAGACATATAGGTATCTTAATTGTAGCAGCAGGGAGTACAAAACAGACATATAGGTATCTTAATTGTAGCAGCAGGGAGTACAAAACAGACATATAGGTATCTTAATAGTAGCAGTAGGGAGTGCAAGGCAGACATATATAGCAGCAGGGAGTGCAAGGCAGACATATAGGTATCTTAATTGTAGCAGCAGGGAGTGCAAGACAGACATATAGGTATCTTAATAGTAGCAGCAGAGAGTGCAAGACAGACATATATGTATCTTAATTGTAACAGCAGGGAGTGCAAGGCAGACATATAGGTATCTTAATAGTAGCAGCAGGGAGTGCAAGGCAGACATATAGGTATCTTAATTGTAGCAGCAGGGAGTGCAAAACAGACATATAGGTATCTTAATTGTAGCAGCAGGGAGTACAAAACAGACATATAGGTATCTTAATAGTAGCAGTAGGGAGTGCAAGGCAGACATATAGGTATCTTAATAGTAGCAGCAGGGAGTGCAAGGCAGACATATAGGTATCTTAATTGTAGCAGCAGGGAGTACAAGGCAGACATATAGGTATCTTAATTGTAGCAGCAGGGAGTACAAGGCAGACATATAGGTATCTTAATTGTAACAGCAGAGAGTGCAAAACAGACATATAGGTATCTTAATTGTAACAGCAGAGAGTGCAAGGCAGACATATAGGTATCTTAATTGTAACAGCAGGGAGTACAAGGCAGACATATAGGTATCTTAATTGTAACAGCAGGGAGTGAAGACAGACATATAGGTATCTTAATTGTAACAGCAGGGAGTGAAGACAGACATATAGGTATCTTAATTGTAACAGCAGAGAGTGCAAGACAGACATATAGGTATCTTAATTGTAACAGCAGGGAGTACAAGGCAGACATATAGGTATCTTAATTGTAACAGCAGGGAGTACAAAACAGACATATAGGTATCTTAATTGTAACAGCAGAGAGTGCAAGACAGACATATAGGTATCTTAATTGTAACAGCAGGGAGTGAAGACAGACATATAGGTATCTTAATTGTAACAGCAGGGAGTGAAGGTATCTTAATTGTAACAGCAGGGAGTGAAGACAGACATATAGGTATCTTAATTGTAACAGCAGGGAGTACAAGGCAGACATATAGGTATCTTAATTGTAACAGCAGGGAGTACAAGGCAGACATATAGGTATCTTAATGAGGAATGACAAAAAAACAAATGTCAGTGGAACAGTCTCACAAGAGAAAGAATGTACTAGAAGAAATAGAAGAACTTAAATGAGACTAAAAACATATATAAATGTTTTGAGTAAAGGTGATAATTTAGCAGATAAGGCTTAGGAGAGTGGACAAATAGCATTAATAACATAATCCCATTGTATGAGAAAGCGGTCACAGGAGAAAGAAGAGGAATTGAATAAGTCGGAAACCAGTATTTCAGAGAAGATTGAATGTTTGAAACACCTAACATCTAAAAATTTACGTGACCCTTGTAATAGTAAATAGATGTTTCATTGCAGTGCCATGTGAAAATTTTGGATATTTTGAAGATTTGTTAATGATGAAATATTTAACTAGTGGTGATATACAAAACAAAAAGCTGGCCTCCACACAAATTTTACATATTTTAACAGTGTTTAACATGAATTGATTGCCATGTTCAGGGTTTGAAGGACCAGCGACGTGTTGTGACAGCTTACTGGCTGAATGATGTACTTCTACGTAAGAGGATGCTTCCTCCATGGCAGGCCTTGCATATTCCACTTATCTTCGCTGACGTGAAACCCTGCTCAAACCAGGTAAATGACAACAGTCCACATGATCCCCCTATCAGAATACCAAATTCCTTTGTCTTAACTATACTAATATTTATTGTGACAGTTATTTAGGGCTAAATTACTGATCTGATAGAAGTTCTTATAACACAACCGTGCTAGTACTGACTTACGTATTGTACAAGATGGTAAGGAATCAACTAACTTTTGCAGCTATACTGTAATCCTATAAATACTTAGGTCGAAAATATTGTAGTACAGCTAGAAAAATTTCCTTACCATCTGGTTCACTACATTTGTCAGTGCTAGTATGCTCAACACTGGTCATTTGTCTGCTGAGAGTGGATGTATAGTTATGGAAACATCATTCTGTAATCTTCTACTGGGTGTGTTTTAGGATGAAGGTGACCTTGTAGTCATCAAAACCTCACACTCTAGTCTTCTACTGGGTGTGTTATAAGATGAAGATGACCGTGTAGTCATCGAAACGTCACACTCTGATCTTCTACTGGTTGTGTTATAAGATGAAGGTGACCGTGTGTAGTCAACAAAACGTCACACTCTATCTTCTACTTGTTGTGTTATAAGATGAAGGTGACCGTGTAGTCAACAAAACATCACACTCTAATCTTCTACTGGTTGTGTTACAAGATGAAGGTGACTGTGTAGTCACCAAAACATCACACTCTAATCTTCTACATGGTGTGTTATAAGGACTTCTATTCTGTTTACATTACCAACATGAAGAAAATGTTGTGATTTTTTATCTGATGTTCCTTTCTGCTTTTAACAGTAATTTCCCCAGACATTACGCATGAAAGTGAAATCCATGTTTAAAGATTTGAACTGTATTGTTATCTGTTTGGCAGATTATCTGTGTGACAAACTTTGAGGGGGATGAGAGAATGCGTATCAAACAGATGATCAATGCCATCGGAGCTAAATACACTGGTTATATGACTCATTCAAACTCTGTACTCGTCTGTAAGAGGTAAGTATGATCAGGTACTCACACATCACATTACAAGGGCAGGGTTAGTCAATTCACGATTTAGGTACTGGGCCTATTGTTTAGTCAGCAAGGTAGCCTCCATATACTTCATGGAGACCCCACCTTAAAAATTTACCAGTCTGTCCAAAGGGCAATAATCCCAGCAAAGAAATAAACAGGCATGAATTAAGGTTTTGACAAGGTTTGAGTATGAACTTTGTTTAATGAGGTGGAATCAAGTAAAATTAGACAGTGTTGAACTGTAGACATTTTGCTCTGATTTTGTATTGATGTTTTACAGATCAACACAAAAATGAAAGGTATATTAAATATGTTGACTCACTTCAGGGATTCCAAGATGCTTGTTGTCACTTAAGCTTCAAAAACTTGTGCAGAACTGGGTACTGGTATTCATTATTCCAAAAAACGTGTTTTCATATGACCACTAACCAGCTGGTACCACTAACCAGCTGGTACCACTAACCAGCTGGTACCACTAACCAGCTGATCTCACATTGATATATTAGAAACAGTGATACATCAGATGTTACTGTACCAGCTGGTATCACTAACCAGCTGATCTCGCATTGATATATTAGAAACAGTGATACATTAGATGTTACTGTACCAGCTGGTACCACTAACCAGCTGATCTCACATTGATATATTAGAAACAGTGATACATCAGATGTTACTGTACCAGCTGGTACCACTAACCAGCTGATCTCACATTGATATATTAGAAACAGTGATACATTAGATGTTACTGTACCAGCTGGTACCACTAACCAGCTGATCTCACATTGATATATTAGAAACTGTGATACATTAGATGTTACTGTACCAGCTGGTACCACTAACCAGCTGATCTCACATTGATATATTAGAAACAGTGATACATTAGATGTTACTGTACCAGCTGGTACCACTAACCAGCTGATCTCACATTGATATATTAGAAACAGTGATACATTAGATATTACTGTACCAGCTGGTATCACTAACCAGCTGGTACCACTAACCAGCTGATCTCCCATTGATATATTAGAAACAGTGATACATTAGATGTTACTGTACCAGCTGGTATCACTAACCAGCTGATCTCCCATTGATATATTAGAAACAGTGATACATTAGATGTTACTGTACCAGCTGGTACCACTAACCAGCTGGTCTCACATTGATATATTAGAAACAGTGATACATTAGATATTACTGTACCAGCTGGTACCACTAATCAGCTGGTCTCACATTGATATATTAGAAACAGTGATACATCAGATGTTACTGTACCAGCTGGTATCACTAACCAGCTGATCTCGCATTGATATATTAGAAACAGTGATACATTAGATGTTACTGTACCAGCTGGTATCACTAACCAGCTGGTACCACTAACCAGCTGATCTCACATTGATATATTAGAAACAGTGATACATTAGATGTTACTGTACCAGTTGGTACCACTAACCAGCTGATCTCACATTGATATATTAGAAACAGTGATACATTAGATGTTACTGTACCAGTTGGTACCACTAACCAGCTGATCTCGCATTGATATATTAGAAACAGTGATACATTAGATATAACTGTAAAATTATATCTTTCCATGAGGTTCAATATTCATCGTTTTTCAGTAAATTACTTTTTTATGGACACTTGATGTCGTCAATGGATTACACTCAATAAGTCTACTAATACCAATTTTAACATTTCATGGTAGATGCCTTTTGTTGATTAGTAGTACTCACAAAGAAGGAAAATAACCCCCCAACAAAATTAATGATTTCACAGTATATTGATACTTTTTACACGATTAATTCATGGAATATTTTATGAAGTATTATTTATTGAATACTGTAGTGTATGCACCTTGTATTGCTTGCAGACCAGAAGGAGAAAAGTATGAAAAAGCCAAGGAATGGCACTTACCTGTAGTGAATGCTCAGTGGCTCAGTGATCTAGTTCTCGGTAACTTGGATGCTCTGAAACTAATACAAGTACTCTGTTATCAATCCTCGTTATCCTATCAATCCTCGTTATCTTCTACAAACTGTCCATCATTTGATCCTCGTTAACTTAATCTTCTACAGCTGGATACAAGTCGTATTGGACATTTATTAGGTAAGATTTGGATAGACTTATGAGATATGTGAGGGCAACAGAACTAATACAAGTACTCTGTTCCATCATTTGATCCTCGTTAACTTAATCTTCTACAGAACTAATACAAGTACTCTGTTCCATCATTTGATCCTCGTTAACTTAATCTTCTACAGAACTAATACAAGTACTCTGTTCCATCATTTGATCCTCGTTAACTTAATCTTCTACAGAACTAATACAAGTACTCTGTTCCATCATTTGATCCTCGTTAACTTAATCTTCTACAGAACTAATACAAGTACTCTGTTCCATCATTTGATCCTCGTTAACTTAATCTTCTACAGAACTAATACAAGTACTCTGTTCCATCATTTGATCCTCGTTAACTTAATCTTCTACAGAACTAATACAAGTACTCTGTTCCATCTGTTCCATCATTTGATCCTCGTTAACTTAATCTTCTACAGAACTAATACAAGTACTCTGTTCCATCATTTGATCCTCGTTAACTTAATCTTCTACAGAACTAATACAAGTACTCTGTTCCATCATTTGATCCTCGTTAACTTAATCTTCTACAGAACTAATACAAGTACTCTGTTCCATCATTTGATCCTCGTTAACTTAATCTTCTACAGAACTAATACAAGTACTCTGTTCCATCATTTGATCCTCGTTAACTTAATCTTGATATGTTTATGGATTAGTCATTTAGTGATTCAGAAGAGTAATACTGCTATTGATACCAATCTAGAGATTTATGGATGTTGGTAGTGAGATGGGGGGATCTCAACCCACGAGGAAAATGTTTCAGTTCAGGAGTGAAAGATTCTATTAATCCCATCCCTAGCAACCACAGCATCACCCAGGGATACTCCTGACCAGAGTGAGAGAAAATTGTGTCCAATTGACGTGGCACATGGAATTAGTTTGGAAAGGTTTCAATACATTATAGAAAACAATGGAACACAAGGAGGTGGATTGTAATAGTAGAAACAAATGTGTGTAGATTTAATTGATCAGCTTACATTGTAGAAATTAGGGATCAGACTAAAGTTATAAATTAACTTTGCGGAGAATGTGGGACATGCTTTTAATGTTGATAATGAATTTATGAATGTACAACTCATAATCAAAACTGTGATTGATATTAATGAACTTTTACAGTTGGTTGGAGGAATCCTATGAAGATTCAGAAAGAAGTATGGAAGGTATGTATAACACTGTTGTACAATTAAATAATGCTGTTCAGTATTGTGACAGGACGAAATTGCCATGGATCCATGGGAAATGAAGTATGGTTGGAATTAACTTAAAGGTTTATAGGCTGTTACAGTTAGTGCTTTGTCAATTGTAGTGATTGTTTGATTTTTTTCTGGCATAATTTGTTCTTCTCTGCAGCGATTTTTACCTGGTCTGCCAAAGTCCCGCCCTGCTGCAGTATCTGGCCAGGAGAATGTACATATCCCAAAGCCTGAGGCAGCTGAACCACCTGTTAAAAAAGCCAGGTAATAAACAGTATTATACAGGGTCAGATATAAATTGTTTTCTTGAATCACTTCAAATCTTACTGTTGGGGTTTGGTGTACTGGGATACACTGAAGTAGGGGTGACTTTAACGAGTATTTCAGGATTTCAAAGACATTTTTACCTTTCTCCTTCATGTTGTCAGTCTACATGCTTTATTTTTTACTGATTTGATTCAACTGACGATGCCTAGAGAGGAATTTGCACTATCTTTGTGACAAAAGCAAGGAGAATGCTTTTCCATACATGGAAAGTGTTCACTATTCAAGTGGGAAAAAAATAATAATGAATATACTTGATAAGTTGGATGATGGAGTTGATGATGTTCTCGGTGTTTTAAGAGGCACAGTGGATTTGATTTCTATTTGCACATTTATTTGTACAGAGTTACCAGATATTTCCTCCTTCTCCTGGTAGTCTGGTAGCCTCCCACATATTTTATTCTGTCAGTGTTTACCTGGGCTGACGATTCTAAATTGTTTAATTTTTGTTTAATTAAACTGTCCATATAATACATGTAAAGTTTCTATGGGATTGAATTCACCATTACTGTATAGAAAGTTCTGAAACAAAGGAAACTACATGACTGGATAAATGTGGATGTTTGAGACATATTTAAAGTGTCTGATTTGTTTTCAGAATGGATCTAAATAAAGAGGACCAGTCCATTCTAGACAGACCTGGGCCGAGAGTCATGTTCACAGGGTTTCCTCGCGGCATTGCTAGACGACTACAATCTGTGAGCCTTTTTTCTCTAACAAACTACAAATATTTCTAATAATTAATGAGCCAGATATAATGTAAAAAGGAAGTATGAGAATCTGTCGCACCATATTTTTTGTTTGATATGACCCAGTACAAAAGTGAGGGTGTCCTATAGTAATCACGGTGTCCATCCGTCTGTCCGTCTGTCTGTCTGTCAGCACTTTTGTTTCTGTGTGATAACTTGATTTTCGTTGGGCCGATCAAGCTCAAACTGCACACTGTGCTTCCTTATTGAAAGTGCTTGCATGGGATTGCTTTTCAGCATCAAAGGTCAAGTCGCTGTTCCTATAAATAGAATAATTAGTTTCCTTGCAATAACTCAAATTTTGATTTGGCCAATCAAACTCAAACTTCATACAATGCTCGTTGATTGCTTTTCAGCTTTGAAGGTCAAAGTCAAGGTCACTGTTACTGCAACTAGAAAAATCAGTTTCCTTGCGATAACTCCAGTTTGCTTTGTCAAACTCAAACATCATAAAATGCTTCCTTACTAAAATGGCTTGCTTTTGAATGCTTTCAGGTCACTGGGTTCATGGTTCAGATTACTGTTACCCTAAATAGAAAATTGTGCAATAACTTTGGTTCCCTTAGGCCAATCAAACTCAAACTTCATACAATGCTTACTTACTGAACTAGGATTAGTTCCAGACCCAGAAGTTAAAGGTTGAGGTTATTGTTGCTCTAATTTTGTGGAATAACCAAAAGTACTGTACATTTTACACAAGATTTCAAAGTGTTCAACTTACCTGGTAATCTCATTATAGGACAAAAACAAAAAAGCTGGTTCTGTAATTTCATTGTTCCCGTTTTTGATGATTTATATGCAAAAAGGGCTATGTACATGATTTTTGATGTTTACAGAGTGCTATGCAGCTGGGTGCCAATATCACAGAGAATCCTCGTTATTGTACACATCTTGTAACCCCAGCCTTTTCCCGCACCCTGAAGTTCTTCATTGCTATCAATGTTTGTAAATATGTGGTAACGCGCAACTGGATTGAGGACAGTCTGGAACAGAATCGATTCCTGGGTATGTAAAATTAGATTCATTTTATTTATTGGAAAAAAAAAATCTTTAAGTCGATATAACTCAAACAGACAGATATATTGTTTTTTGAACAGAACTGTCTTTCAATAATTTTGTGTTCAAAATTCATATGCCTGCAAAGGCAACCAACGAATAAAATGACCATTGCTGAAATATGTATCATGGATTTCTATACTCGGTACCCTAATGCTAGCGTTCCTGGCCATGCAAGGGATTGAGACAACATGTGGTGAAGATCTAAGATATTTGGTTCATAGAGCTTAAGACATACATGTTATCTGTAAACTAGGCATACCCTTATATGTGCAGGATAGTAATTAAAATTGCCTTTATTTTTTCTTTATCAGTGTACATTAGAAGGATAATTTACAGATCCTATATTTTAGTTTAGGTAAAATTTCTTTTGTATGCTCTCTCCATTTCATGGTGAGGAGGGGGACGTATATTATTTTATTTTTCCGTCATTAATTCTTTTTCCACTTATTTACTTTTTTAACTGATACAGATATAGAAATATTCTTTGATATGTAGTTGTATATCGGTCATTTAATCATAGAATTAGCTTCTACTAAATTACAGAATGGATTTCAACAAAATTTGACAGCAATTTATCCATAGATATTGTAGTTGTGCATAATCTATATCAGGTTTAGTTGTAATCTCCCCTTTTCACAAAGTTATACCTCACTACAATTTTGTCTGACATTTATTAAGGACTCTTTTCTTTGACAATTTCTGAAACTGCTATATTTGCCAGCCAAAGAAATATTGCAAAATAAAAAAAAGTTCCAAACTTTACGTTGGTTGCTAGCAGGGACATTTGTGTAAATCTGACACATTTAGTTCATTGTGATATTTAAAACACTTAACTTGGGATTGAAATTTGTCCCTAAGTAAAGTAACTGGCATCTCTCTCTGTGATGAATGAGATTGAAAGTGAGATCGTTTTATTCTGCCTATTGTTAGGAATACAATTTATCAGAACACTGAATGCTTTAGCTATTCTCTGACAGATTTTACAGGGAATTTATTCCAGATTAATGTTAACTAAAGTGAAGTTGATTACAGGGCATCTAAATTTTTGTATACAATATGTTACAGATGAGGCAAACTATATGCTGAGAGATTTAAAGGCGGAGAAAGAAATGCAGTGTAGTCTACAGGAGTCTCTAGCTCGGGCTCATGTCAAACCTCTATTCCAGGTACAGTCTCCTATCAGGGAATACTGATATTACCGTATTCAGTGACAGTTCCTCAGAAAAAACTACATAACACTATATTTTGTTCAGCTGAATACTTCCTATACCCTGTAATTAGTATAGTATTTAATATGTAGAGTTGGTACTATATTACTAGTCCCATTTACTGTTTGTCAAGCATTACAATATTGGTGGAGATAGAGGTAAAATATCTATTAAGTAATTGCATTAGAACTGTAAGAACTAATGTACTTTTTACTTCAATTGCAGTTGTATTTATTACATAGGCATTAATACATGAATAAAGACCAAAGCTTGTGATAACTCTTTTTAATCATCTTTAGTATGTCCCCAAAGCTTAGTCTATTGTTTGCTATATACACACTGTTGGCTGGAACCTGCCACAGAGTGGATTAGTGGTCGTGACATGGCACTAATTAGTTAATTGGGTTCGCCTTGATGAGACAGTCTGATGACCAGTATTACCCGTATTACATACATGAATGGACTACAGGCTCACTTGCAACAAGATTTTACAAAATTATCAGTGATATTTTTATCATCAAAAAAATTGCCCATCTCAATATTTTATTGCAAATTTTAATTTTATATCACAAAATGTGACATTTGTGACTACTGGTGTGAACCTTGTATAAACAGTATATAGCAGATTAGTCTGTAAAGATAAAAACATCCAACTTCAATTATTAATATTTCTATGATATGTATCAGGGATTGACATTCTACATTACACCAAGTGTGAATCCTCCTGTTGGTGACCTCATCAATATTGTGGAGAGTGCAGGAGGCAAAGTAGTGAAGAGGAGGCCGGGACTACGAACCTTTATCTCAATGAAGGATGAGCAGGTCGGTTTGTTGATATTGTAAACTATTTTACCTGTTCAGATACTTACTGTATACTGTAGGGGTTATGATCACTTTCACTCTCTACATCCCTGGAACATGTCATGGCAAAATTTAATGTTCCATGTATGACACCTTGTGGCCAAGACGAAAAGACTGGTTTGATGATTTGATGTATATCAAACAAATCTTGGGTCACATTACAGTATATTGTAATGACTCTGAAGTCACACCTCTATAATCTTCAAAAGGAGCGTATCAGCCTGTGATTGGTCACTTGTTTTTTCCTGGAACAAATCAAATTATTTCGCTTTTCCGTATCTAGAAAATTTTAACGAGTACAGGGGTTTATACTTAAGTGAATGGTGTAAGTGGAGTAGTATTAGAATAAGTGTACCTTTACTTGATTCAGATGTAAGTTAGTAATGTATGATACATTGCAATGTGTAGTGCCCGATGTTGTAATGGTAGGGATATTCATCTATCTGGCTATAGTTTTGAAAGTTTACACAATATTGTCAATATTTTGTTGATAATCTACGTGTTCCTAATTATGAAATATTTCTTGAAAATTTTATTCCCTAGTTAAATCTATATCTTGTTCTATTTGAATTTGTGTATGAATAATGTTAAATGTTTTCTTGTTTCAGGGAAATCCAAAATGTATACTTATTACCTGTGAAAACGACATGCATTTATGTCGAGATTTACTGGCGAAGAACATAGGTAAAACAGTCTACTTCCATAATGTGTTTAGAATGAGAACCTCTATTGTGATAATTTTTCACTATTCAAGCATACAGTTGTACCTACAAAGTAATGACATACCTTGCCCTACAAACCTTACTGATACTATATTTTGTTAGTGTATAATTCTCATTCACTTGTTACAAACTTTTCCTCCTTAGATTTTGAAGTTTTCAGTTTTCATGATCTACGCTATATACATTTTGAGATTTTAAGATCATCTTTTTCGCAAAACTATTTTTTTATTGTTGTATGCTTTACTTACAGCTATGTACAATGCAGAGTTCATTCTTACCGGAGTGATCAGACAGAAAACAGACTTTCGAATGTTTCAAATTGAAGTTCATTGACACAACCTGGAAGTAGAATGACGTAAACAAACCAATCCAAGGCAGCTAACCCCGTCACAAACTCTTCATGCAAGACTGAAGGTACAGCTCTGTGATCCAGTGAAGTGATCAGTAGTGGAGACACGGTGTGCCTGAATCCATATGACCAGGGTTTTAACAGGATAGTTTGGTGGAGATGTGTTTCATATATCATTTTTTATTTTATGAAGGAATGGACAAGAATTATATAGAGAGAAATGTGAAGCTTTGAACTAGTCAAGTTTGAACAGATGAGAGAGATTTTATGTGAGGATATATATGCTAGAGATGGAAGTTTTAGTTTTGAAAAGATGAAAAAACATTATTTTGTGAGACATTCCGTTTGAATGGACGATAATTGAGATTATTTAGTTAAAAGTTCTTAAGTGAAAAATAAATGTTTTTGATTCGGAATAAAAATGATTTGAGAGGGATTATATGTTACCCTGCATATTGGAATATAGCACAGTAGGTTGTGTGTTTATATTCTTTATTCATGTGTCAAATCTACAAGTCTGTTTCTAGTGGTATATTTACTCTGGTAATAGGGTGTTTGTTAGTTGATGTGAAAGATGAGGTCTAGTTTAGATGAGAGATGAGCTGTGTGTTAGTTGATGTGAAAGGTAAGGTCTAGTTTAGATGAGAGATGAGCTGTGTGTTAGTTGATGTGAAAGGTAAGGTCTAGTTTAGATGAGAGATGAGCTGTGTGTTAGTTGATGACAGAGATGAGCAGTGTGTTAGTTGATGACAGAGATAAGTTGTGTGTTAATTGATAACAGAGATGAGCTGTGTATTAATTGATGACAGAGATAAGTTGTATGTTAGGTGTGAGGTGGAGAGACAGGGTGATAAGTAATTCTCCTTCAGTGGGTTTTTTTATAGCAGTGAGTTTATGTATGTATACTTGCATATATCTGTATGTTTTTGTTTGTTGTTTTTTTTTTTTCAATTTTTCTACCCCATGTAGTTCTGAGCATGTAGATCATGAAAGTAAAAATAAATAAAAACATATACAATACTTGTAAGAAATGTTTGTAGTTCATTGTCCTTTATCACATCAAAAACAAAAGTCCCCTAGTACTGTGTCATCGATACAAATTTAACATCTTGGATTAACAAATGAAGTATCGAAAGAGGCTGAATGGGCCTGCATTGTTCACTTGGTATTATGTGCTTTTAAGAAATACATTAATATTTCATTTACATTCAAAGTATTGGTTAATGATAATGATTGTGAAGATTAAAAAAATTGGTTACTTTGACATTGAGTATGGCTCAAGAGCATTTCCTTTTGCAAACAAGCTGGGCTTCATCTCAGGAATCGATGAGGCCAATTATGATTCTTAACCCTTTTGTGAACTTAAATATATGTTCATTTCTTTTTCACAAGCTTTGTTACCTTCAGTCCAGGAACATACCAGCAAAATGTCATGATATTAGGCTTTTTGGTTGCTCAGAAGTCGTTTGAAGATTTCTAACTAATTTGACCTCTTGTCAAGGTCATTTTCTTTTCCAAAAGCTATACTTCATGCCAGGAACATATCAGTCAAATATTCGACATTGTAGCCCTTCCATGGTAATTAAAGCCATATTTGGTGTTACTACAGGGGTTGTGTGATCTTTGGAATTAAGAAACATGTCTGGCAAAGGTTTTCATTGCATGCGAGTGTTTCAGCATTTCTGTTGTTTTAGAACTGAACTTAGGAGAGGAAACTGACCTCTTCCTATAACCCAGACCCTAACTGCTTTAGAATATGATATCGAACTGTCCATAGCTCATCTCTCTAACTTTGATTTTCTGTCACGTGACTTTCCAATCCACCATCAACTGATGTTGAACTGATCAAATCGTCGGTCTGGCTTTCAATTCTAAAACTTGATCACTCCCTTTAGTTCCTAGTTAAGCATTATCTATTTTTGAGATTTAGGAAGGAGAAAAAAATGACCGACAGGCCATCTGGAATTTTGACACGCTTATACTTAAAATTGCAGAGTTTTGATAGGAAGGTACTTGATCTCTTCATGTATATCAAACTGATAAGACAAAAGAAAGACTACAAAGTAGTGGCCGATCACTCTGGGACATCTTCTTTCATAAATATTTGATACAGGCGTTTCTCGGACAAATGAACCATTCTACTAAGCGGAAGCAGATAAATGACTAGCGGTCAACATATCGCAGTAGCAACCGTAACGCATGCAAGAGTTATCTCCCGTTGTACACAGAATCGTAAAAAACTTTCTTGACAAGTGTTGTATTAGCCATGACATGGACAATGTTTGATGGGAAATTCAACGCTGAAACTCCTTTCTGAGTCTAAAAATGTTGTCAGACCATTTAGCTGCGTTCCCAATCACCAAGTTGCCAATTCTGAAAACATGTGACGAAATAACTTGAATAACCTTAAGGAAAAACCAGTGAGAAAAGCCGGAGTTTTCCGTAACTAGAAAGCACAACGAGTAGTGAATTATACGGACACATCACAACAGATTCGATCTTGTTCAGACGACATGTTCTATGTAACCTGTGGTTCCAGTATGTGATTTACACGTGTATTTGTGGTGTACACACTCTATCCTGGGCCCGATTTGCTTATGCTGCTAAATTTAACAAATAAAACGTAGACTGTGTCTTTGATAACAGGTTTACACGGAGGTGGTGACAGCAAGACAAGTTTTATCTTCTGAAGAAATTTGATAGCCTGACAGGAATCCATTCTTCACATTATTAAAATGTTTATTTTTTTTCTCTTTGGCATTGAAATAAATTTTATAACACTGAAATTTAAGCAAACGTAAAGGAATTTATCACAGTTTAATTTTCTACTATGTTATAAACGTTATTGTGCGTTGACCTTATGATGACGTACTATCAACGGGCAATGTTAGGACAAGGAAGTCATTCTGACGTAGATTTATCCCTGTTCTCGTCACTAAGTGTCAGTATGACGTGGATTTGTGTGTGTTCTCGTCACTAAGTGCCATTCTGGCGTAGCTTTGTGAGTGTTCTCGTCACTATATGTCATGATGACGTAAGAATGGTCTGTTTTCTCGTCACTGTGTGTCAGTATGACGTAGATTTGTCTGTGTTTTCACCAGTGTGTGACAGTATGACATAGAATCATTAATTTTCTCGTCTCTTAAGGTAAGTCTGACGTAGATTTATACATGCTCTCGTCTCTTTAGGTCAGTCTGACGTAAATGTGTCTGTGTTGTCGTTCACTTTTTCAGTCTGGCGCAGCTTTGTCTGTGTTCTCGTCTCTTTAGGTCAGTCTGACGTAAATGTGTCTGTGTTGTCGTTCACTTTTTCAGTCTGGCGCAGCTTTGTCTGTGTTCTCGTCTCTTTAGGTCAGTCTGACGTAAATGTGTCTGTGTTGTCGTTCACTTTTTCAGTCTGGCGCAGCTTTGTCTATGTTCTCGTCTCTTTAGGTCAGTCTGACGTAGATTTGTCTGTTCTCGTTACAGTGTGTCAGTATGACGAAGATTTGTCTGTTTTCTCGTCAGTGTGTGTCAGTATGACGTGGATTTATCCATGTTCTCGTCTATCTAGGTCAGTCTGACGTGGATTTATCCATGTTCTCGCCTATTTAGATCAATCTGACGTGGATTTATCCATGTTCTCGCCTATTTAGGTCAGTCTGACGTGGAGTTATCCATGTTCTCGCCTATTTAGGTCAGCCTGACGTGGAGTTATCCATGTTCTCGTCTATTTAGGTCAGTCTGACGTGGATTTATCCATGTTCTCGCCTATTTAGGTCAGTCTGACGTGGATTTATCCATGTTCTCGCCTATTTAGGTCAGTCTGACGTGGATTTATCCATGTTCTCGTCTCTTTAGATCAGTCTGACGTGGATTTATCCATGTTCTCGCCTATTTAGATCAATCTGACGTGGATTTATCCATGTTCTCGTCTCTTTAGGTCAGTCTGACGTGGATTTATCCATGTTCTCGCCTATTTAGGTCAGTCTGACGTGGATTTATCCATGTTCTCGCCTATTTAGGTCAGTCTGACGTGGATTTATCCATGTTCTCGCCTATTTAGGTCAGTTTGACGTGGATTTATCCATGTTCTCGTCTCTTTAGATCAGTCTGACGTGGATTTATCCATGTTCTCGCCTATTTAGATCAATCTGACGTGGATTTATCCATGTTCTCGCCTATTTAGGTCAGTCTGACGTGGATTTATCCATGTTCGCCTATTTAGGTCAGTCTGACGTGGATTTATCCATGACGTGGATTTATCCATGTTCTCGCCTATTTAGGTCAGTCTGACGTGGATTTATCCATGTTCTCGCCTATTTAGATCAGTCTGACGTGGATTTATCCATGTTCTCGCCTATTTAGATCAGTCTGACGTGGATTTATCCATGTTCTCGCCTATTTAGATCAGTCTGACGTGGATTTATCCATGTTCTCGCCTATTTAGGTCAGTCTGACGTGGATTTATCCATGTTCTCGCCTATTTAGGTCAGTCTGACGTGGATTTATCCATGTTCTCGCCTATTTAGGTCAGTCTGACGTGGATTTATCCATGTTCTCGCCTATTTAGGTCAGTCTGACGTGGTTTTATCCATGTTCTCGCCTCTTTAGCTCAGTCTGACGTGGATTTATCCATGTTCTCGCCTATTTAGGTCAGTCTGACGTGGATTTATCCATGTTCTCGCCTATTTAGATCAGTCTGACGTGGATTTATCCATGTTCTCGCCTATTTAGGTCAGTCTGACGTGGATTTATCCATGATTCTCGCCTATTTAGGTCAGTCTGACGTGGATTTATCCATGTTCTGCTCTTTAGTCAGTCTGACGTCTCTTTAGGTCAGTCTGACGTGGATTTATCCATGTTCTCGCCTATTTAGATCAGTCTGACGTGGATTTATCCATGTTCTCGCCTATTTAGGTCAGTCTGACGTGGATTTATCCATGTTCTCGTCTCTTTAGGTCAGTCTGACGTGGATTTATCCATGTTCTCGCCTATTTAGGTCAGTCTGACGTGGATTTATCCATGTTCTCGCCTATTTAGGTCAGTCTGACGTGGATTTATCCATGTTCTCGTCTATTTAGGTCAGTCTGACGTGGATTTATCCATGTTCTCGCCTATTTAGGTCAGTCTGACGTGGATTTATCCATGTTCTCGCCTATTTAGGTCAGTCTGACGTGGATTTATCCATGTTCTCGCCTATTTAGGTCAGTCTGACGTGGATTTATCCATGTTCTCGTCTATTTAGGATTTATCCATGTTCTCGTCAGTCTGACGTGGATTTATCCATGTTCTCGCCTATTTAGGTCAGTCTGACGTGGATTTATCCATGTTCTCTCTTTAGGTCAGTCTGACGTGGATTTAGGTCAGTCTGACGTGGATTTATCCATGTTCTCGCCTTTAGGTCAGTCTGACGTGGATTTATCCATGTTCCATGTTCTCGTCTCTTTAGGTCAGTCTGACGTGGATTTATCCATGTTCTCGCCTATTTAGGTCAGTCTGACGTGGATTTATCCATGTTCTCGCCTATTTAGGTCAGTCTGACGTGGATTTATCCATGTTCTCGCCTATTTAGGTCAGTCTGACGTGGATTTATCCATGTTCTCGCCTATTTAGGTCAGTCTGACGTGGATTTATCCATGTTCTCGCCTATTTAGGTCAGTCTGACGTGGATTTATCCATGTTCTCGCAGTCTGACGTGGATTTATCTATTTAGGTCAGTCTGACGTGGATTTATCCATGTTCTCGCCTATTTAGATCAGTCTGACGTGGATTTATCCATGTTCTCGCCTATTTAGGTCAGTCTGACGTGGATTTATCCATGTTCTCGCCTATTTAGATCAGTCTGACGTGGATTTATCCATGTTCTCGCCTATTTAGATCAATCTGACGTGGATTTATCCATGTTCTCGCCTATTTAGATCAATCTGACGTGGATTTATCCATGTTCTCGCCTATTTAGGTCAGTCTGACGTGGATTTATCCATGTTCTCGCCTATTTAGGTCAGTCTGACGTGGATTTATCCATGTTCTCGCCTATTTAGGTCAGTCTGACGTGGATTTATCCATGTTCTCGCCTATTTAGGTCAGTCTGACGTGGATTTATCCATGTTCTCGCCTATTTAGGTCAGTCTGACGTGGATTTATCCATGTTCTCGCCTATTTAGGTCAGTCTGACGTGGATTTATCCATGTTCTCGCCTATTTAGGTCTAGTCTGACGTGGAGTCTGACGTGGATTTATCCATGTTCTCGCCTATTTAGGTCAGTCTGACGTGGATTTATCCATGTTCTCGCCTATTTAGGTCAGTCTGACGTGGATTTATCCATGTTCTCGCCTATTTAGGTCAGCCTGACGTGGAGTTTTCCATGTTCTCGTCTATTTAGGTCAGTCTGACGTGGATTTATCCATGTTCTCGCCTCTTTAGGTCAGTCTGACGTGGATTTATCCATGTTCTCGCCTATTTAGGTCAGTCTGACGTGGATTTATCCATGTTCTCGTCTCTTTAGGTCAGTCTGACGTGGATTTATCCATGTTCTCGCCTATTTAGATCAATCTGACGTGGATTTATCCATGTTCTCGCCTATTTAGGTCAGCCTGACGTGGAGTTATCCATGTTCTCGCCTATTTAGGTCAGTCTGACGTGGATTTATCCATGTTCTCGCCTATTTAGGTCAGTCTGACGTGGATTTATCCATGGTCTCGCCTATTTAGGTCAGTCTGACGTAGGTTTATCTGGATGATAGCATGACGTCACCACTCGATCAATAGACTGTATCACTTTAGCAAGAAATCTGAACATCCTGTAATTGATACGAATTTGTAACATATTTTGATTTACTGAGTAACTGATGTTTCCATTTATGAATTGTTTTTGACAAAAACAGCAAACTGACCAAGAAATCATTGATTCTTCTGTTGTAGTCAAGGATTATGATCACTAATGTCTAGGTCTATTGACAGATCAACCAAACACGGATGTGTATTCTCAACAGTCTCAAAAGAATGAGCATCTATAGAAAGCATGTTTGTTATCAAAATACACTAAAATGACACCTCTTGTTAACTGAAATTTCTTTTTGACTCACCTGGTCCGGAGGACCGGTGACCTTATGACTTGGCGTGTCGTCCGTCCGTCCTTTCTTCCTTTCGTGTTCGGAGCATAACTTTGCCAACAGTTAAGCAAGGATAATGAAACTTCGCGTTACAATGGTCACACTTAAGCCATGTGCAGAGTATAAAATTCAGGGCTCACAACCGTTTAAATTACAGAGTTATTGCTCTTTGTTAAACTTTCGTGTCCAGGGCACAACTTTAAAACTAGGATAATGAAACTACGAATACATTGGTCGTGCAAAGAGGATGTCCAGTTTACCAAGTCAGTGACTGAGACCGCTCATTGACATAATTATTGCCTTTGGGGAGCATTCATCAGTTTAACTGATACTCTTGTTGTCTGTGTGATGTTGCCATGCATTCCATTACGCCGATGCCATCATTGTTTAAATCAACTTCCTCTCAATAGCCAAGTACCACAGGGTGAAGAATCCAGTGATAGAAAATTACCGCATTAAAATGTGTGACCTTGACCCCCTTGCAAGGTCACCAAAGTCAAAGATATTTAATTCTTTAAGTGACTTCTCAGTAACTAAGGGGCCAGAAGTTGAGGCATTCCAAGTTTGTTCAAATGAATGTGTATATAGATTACATGGTCAGTGTCTTATCCAGTAACATCGTACGTGTCTACAAACCAACCAACAACATCGTACGTGTCTACAAACCAACCAACAACATCGTACGTGTCTACCAACCAACCAACCAACAACATCGTACGTGTCTACCAACCAGCCAACCAACAACATCGTACGTGTCTACCAACCAGCCAACCAACAACATCGTACGTGTCGACCAACCGGCCAACCAACAACATCGTACGTGTCTACCAACCAGCCAACCAACAACATCGTACGTGTCGACCAACCAGCCAACCAACAACATCGTACGTGTCGACCAACCGGCCAACCAACAACATCGTACGTGTCTACCAACCAGCCAACCAACAACATCGTACGTGTCTACCAACCAGTCAACCAACAACATCGTACGTGTCTACCAACCAGCCAACCAACAACATCGTACGTGTCTACCAACCAGCCTACCAACAAAATCGTACGTGTCTACCAACCAGCCTACCAACAACATCGTACGTGTCTACCAACCAGCCTACCAACAACATCGTACGTGTCTACCAACCAGCCTTCCAACAACATCGTACGTGTCTACCAACCAGCCTACCAACAACATCGTACGTGTCTACCAACCAGCCAACCAACAACATCGTACGTGTCTACCAACCAACCAACAACATCGTACGTGTCTACCAACCAGCCTACCAACAACATCGTACGTGTCTACCAACCAGCCTACCAACAACATCGTACGTGTCTACCAACCAGCCTACCAACAACATCGTACGTGTCTACCAACCAGCCTACCAACAACATCGTACGTGTCTACCAACCAACCAACAACATCGTACGTGTCTACCAACCAGCCTACCAACAACATCGTACGTGTCTACAAACCAACCAACAACATCGTACGTGTCTACCAACCAGCCAACCAACAACATCGTACGTGTCTACCAACCCGCCAACCAACAACATCGTACGTGTCTACAAACCAACCAACAACATCGTACGTGTCTACCAACCAGCCAACCAACAACATCGTACGTGTCTACCAACCGGCCAACCAACAACATCGTACGTGTCTACCAACCAGCCAACCAACAACATCGTACGTGTCGACCAACCAACCAACCAACAACATCGTACGTGTCTACCAACTAGCCTACCAACAACGTCGTACGTGTCTACCAACCAGCCAACCAACAACATCGTACGTGTCTACCAACCAGTCAACCAACAACATAGTACGTGTCTACCAACCAGCCAACCAACAACATCGTACGTGTCTACCAACCAGCCTACCAACAACATCGTACGTGTCTACCAACCAGCCTACCAACAACATCGTACGTGTCTACCAACCAGCCTACCAACAACATCGTACGTGTCTACCAACCAGCCTTCCAACAACATCGTACGTGTCTACCAACCAGCCTACCAACAACATCGTACGTGTCTACCAACCAGCCAACCAACAACATCGTACGTGTCTACCAACCAACAACATCGTACGTGTCTACTAACCAGCCTACCAACAACATCGTACGTGTCTACCAACCAACCAACAACATCGTACGTGTCTACCAACCAGCCTACCAACAACATCGTACGTGTCTACCAACCAGCCTACCAACAACATCGTACGTGTCTACCAACCAACCAACAACATCGTACGTGTCTACCAACCAGCCTACCAACAACATCGTACGTGTCTACCAACCAGCCTACCAACAACATTGTACGTGTCTACCAACCAGCCTACCAACAACATCGTACGTGTCTACCAACCAGTCAACCAACAACATCGTACGTGTCTACCAACCAACCAACAACATCGTACGTGTCTACCAACCAGCCTACCAACAACATCGTACGTGTCTACCAACCAGCCTACCAACTAGCAGTGACATTTTTATCTCACACAGGATTTGATTTTCAGTTTATTTTTCGCTTTCTACACAATTGTTCAGATATGACATGGTTTAGGTTTCGTTATCAGTTGAGTCGTGTATAAATATATTTAACAAATTAAATCTCTATGTCATGATGATTATTCTTAAATAAAGCTACAACTCGTTAATTCTCAGTGAATATTTAAGTAGTGTAATATTCTTTAATTTGACAACGTTTCCCGATAAATTCTTCATACAAACACGAAGATTTCTGGCTTGCCGAGTATTATTTTATAATGTACATTTAAACAAACACTAGCTTGCTACTGAAGTGATATTCCTAATTTGCAGTCAACAAGTGATCAATTTTACATCGAACTTTGATTTCCTGTCCAATTTTCCGTTTCCTGATTCGGTCTAACAAATAAATGCCAATTTGAATAAAATAGTTTGCAGTTTGATATTGAAAACGGGTCGCCGAGCAAATGAATACCTTTCAAATTTGAATAAAAAATTGCCAGATCAGTAATATTTAAACAGGGTCATTGTTACGTTGAACATTATGGTGAAAATGAATCAGATCAGGACTTTGACGCAATGCCAACACACGGTTGAGGACACATCCACTTCCGTTTGGCTAATATTCTATTTGTTTTGAGGTTTTCTGGAATGTTTTTTTCTTTCTTTCTTTTTTTCAAATCTGTAATAAAATCTTTAAGAATTGTTCGTTGATGAATAGATTCAAGGACCGCCATCATTTGTGTACAATATGACTAGGCAAAGAAAGGTAGGGTTTATTACGTTTTGTCGCCTTCTCCAAACAGCTGAAGCAGTGTACAGGATTGTAAGCAGTGTGGATAGACAGTACGATCACCATCACTCAGGTATACATGACGTCTGGGATTTCTAGTCCATATCTTGACCACACACGTGGCAAATATGTAAAATAAAGATATTTGGTGCACTGAAAACGGAAATAGGATTTTTTCTTACAAGAAAACTTTTCTTATCTGAGAAAATATTTAAAAATATCATTTTTATCAAGTTCGAGATTGTCAATCTTTATAAGCAATGTTGATATTTAGTTTTGACATGGAAACTTGCAGCAGAATCTGTTTTTATATGTGGCGGTAAAATAGTGGTAGTTGCTTACTGTAGTGGTAAATGTAATGCATGCTGAATTTGAATTTGCAGAAAATGGATCACTTTAATACATTCTCTCGTTAGACATCGTATAGATGGCATTCGTATCACGTGAACAATTTTACACGTGTTTATCTATTTAAGTTCCTGTCATTTTAGTGGAGGACATCCAGTCCCAATCTCTGCCCCAGATTCAGAGTGGCACCTTAACAGAGTCTGACTTGAGGCAGGAAATAGATAGAATTTCACTATCGTATTTTCAGGCTGAGAATATAATCTTATCTGCACGTCAATGATTTGATGGGATGTACCGGGATTATTGGTATGGCATTGTCTTTTCATCCATCAATTTTTGTTGAGAGATCAGTTGAAAACTTGGGAGACTCGATCACCATGACTCGAATCGTTTGTGCCTTGTACTTTCCTTATGTTGTAGTAATTGAGAGTTACTGCCCCTAGTGTTTATTTCGTAATCTTTATCTTGTCTTGGGATCTCCTACCACACTTTTTGTTATCGGCTTAATAACCATGGCAGGAAATTGTGTTTCTTTGCCCTTTGATGTTTCTAAAGTCTTAATCTTATCCGTAGATACCCCCCACCCCCCCTTTCTTTTAAACTCTAAAGACTTAATAATAATGACCAAAAATTGTGTTTTCTTGAACAGCTTTCCATTCGACAGTATTTGGTAGAGTTAATTCCCTTTGATGATTCGTAACCGTAATGTTGAATCGTGTTTCCTTTATAGCAATTTGAATTTTTAACGTCTGGAAAAGTTATTACGTTTTGTAATAAGTATTTTAATCATTTCCGGATATCTTCTCCCTATTCTAACTAATTTACTTGAGACTTAGTAAGCTTCATATCCTAGACACAAGGTTTGTTTTTCTTTACTGTTGATTAGGTAATTTTTGGAAGAGTTATTGCTCTTTGTTAACCCTTTACTATTTATTCTCTTTACGTTTCTATAGCGAATAAAGAATGAAATTCCAGATTTTTTACCCAGAACAATGGTTACCTGCTTACGTCACAGCTCACTACTGTTCTGTTGAGACTTTGTGAGCTGTTCATACTAAATACAAGATTTGTTTTCCTTAATGTCGATTTGCTGTCGTCTGCTGTCATGGACATGCTGAGAATATACCGCTTAAGACATTGATGACATTCGCAGTAACAGAGAAAGTGCAAACATCAAGCATGTCATCCGTGTGACAGCGAAACCGTTGGCAGATTATATAGAACTGAAACACAACGCATTGCTCGGGATTTATCCTAATGATGTCTTATCATTTATATCTATCTGAAATAATTCGTTTTCTTAGATATCAACAGCAGAAGGTATAACAGAACATTTGTTGACTGAATTTTTGATTAACATGGGTTATGTTGAACGTTTGGACCAAACTCTTGCCGAACAGTTTTTTAGTCCTCTGGTCTAACATAACACATGTTGACCTCAGATCTAGTCAACACATGTAAATTGTTGTTTCAATGTTTTATCTCGTCTTGGTGTGGATCTCAAGTTTTCTTCAAAGTTTTCAAACTGTCTCCTTTAAGACTTTCCATCTCGATATTTATTGATTTTGATACTGTAAACTGTTTATCACGTGATAGGTTTATACAGCAAGGTAACATACACACGATCTGTCTGCAGAATGAACTGATAGCAAAGGTGGTGACGTAAGGCTCAACTTCAAAGATTCATATGCTTCCTGCTTACCAGATAAACGCAACATCATTTTTCAACACAATACACTTGTTCTACAATATCAGCAAGTTTTTAAATAAGTCCCTAGTAGTACTTGATGAGCCCAAGAATTGTTTGCACTTCCTTGCCAGTTGAAAGGAGTTGAAGGCAGAAGTGAGTCTCACTACTTGCCCCAGAAATAGGACCCGGAAGAAGATATTACTCCAGTGGCTTGAGGTTTAGGTTGAATGCCCGGAATCAGGAAATGCTTGGAACAAAAAAAAGACCTTCTCCTGAATGATCTCCAAATCCATGAGTTGTGATAACAGCCAAATAACTCAGAAATATGTTCTATTGCAGTTCCTTTAGATCTAATTCTATCACTTTCCAATGTTATGTATTTGACGTGTGAAACGTTTGACTTATTTCCTCAGGATGTGCATGTTACAACTGACATTTGGTTGAGTATTACTCCCGCCTTTATTATAGCCCTTAACTGGCATCCGACTGAGTCAAGATTTTCTCAATTCTATACACTGGTTTCTAACGGCAATTATCATGTCTCATTCTGATGTTGGTGATCAGATATTCATCATGACAAACTTTCCTAAATCAGCCACTTATTTTGATATTTTCTAACAACGAAACCAACAAAGACACTTAGTTGAGTGATAAGCGTAATGACTTCAATTTCCCTATTGTGAATTTTCCATTTCTGGATAGTAACAACCCTTGTATCCAAATTTGGCATAAACGTATAAATGGAAGTCTATTGTACAGACAGTGGTGTTTAAGCTGATATGTCTGGAGGGATGTATTGCACAAATGTTGTCTGAAGTGTCATTGGATACCGGGAAAATAATTAAAATATAACCCCCATGTCTTGGCCTCTTGTGGTCTGAGGGGTTGTAGGGAACCCTCATGTCCTGGCCTCTTGTGGTCAGAGGGGTTGTAGGGGAAGCCCATGTCCTGGCCTCTTGTAGTCTGAGGGATTGTAGGGAACTCTCATGTCCTGGCCTCTTGTAGTCTGAGGGGTTGTAGGGGAACCCCATGTCTTGGCCTCTTGTAGTCTGAGGAGTTGTAGGGGAACCCCATGTCCTGGCCTCTTGTGGTCTGAGGGGTTGTAGGGGAACCCCATGTCCTGGACTCTTGTGGTCTGAGGGGTTGTAGGGGAACCCCATGTCCTGGCCTCTTGTGGTCTGAGGGGTTGTAGGGGAACCCCATGTCCTGGCCTCTTGTAGGGGAACCCCATGTCCTGGCCTCTTGTGGTCTGAGGGGTTGTAGGGGAACCCCATGTCCTGGACTCTTGTGGTCTGAGGGGTTGTAGGGGAACCCCATGTCCTGGCCTCTTGTGGTCTGAGGGGTTGTAGGGGAACCCCATGTCCTGGCCTCTTGTAGTCTGAGGGGTTGTAGGGGAACCCCATGTCCTGGCCTCTTGTAGTCTGGGGGGTTGTAGGGAACTCTCATGTCCTGGCCTCTTGTAGTCTGAGGGGTTGTAGGGGAACCCCATGTCTTGGCCTCTTGTAGTCTGAGGAGTTGCAGGGGAACCCCATGTCCTGGCCTCTTGTGGTCTGAGGGGTTGTAGGGGAACCCCATGTCCTGGCCTCTTGTGGTCTTAGGGGTTATAGGGGAACCCCATGTCCTGGCCTCTTGTGGTCTGAGGGGTTGTAGGGGAACCCCATGTCCTGGACTCTTGTGGTTTGAGGGGTTGTAGGGAAACCCCATGTCTTGGCCTCTTGTAGTCTGAGGGGTTGTAGAGGATAGAACTTCTTCCCTAATATAACTTTACATTTTGTGGACAGTTTACAGGATTTTGTCCAGTTTTGAGCGAAGCATGCTGCGGTAAGATTGGGCATCATCTGTATAAATACCCCCTTCCCCACCTCATCCGCGGGCCTTAGGGGTTGGACAAAGTAGGACATATAATGGAAACTCTTTAAATCCATTTTCTTGTAGGCATTTAAATGTGATATATCTATAAAACAATGTAGTGTATCCTTGTACGAAGAGGACTTATAAGGAAAGAAGCTTTAAGTCTTGATTGGGAAATTCCTAGTGCTATAACTGTGGACAAAGACGTCATAACATGATCGCTGATATATCCTTGTGAGTGATATACAGACGTCTTGTATCTCAATGCCTTTAACATTACTGGTTATTTATATTAACTCCACACTGATCGGTTAATTAATGTATAGCGTATTTAAATTCAATTTCACTTGTGTTATCAGATAAGTGAAAAATTTGTAATTTCAACGAAAAGTCAGAATGTTTATGAACCAGGAAATGTCTGAGTTATGATGGATAACATTCTAATCTGATTACATTACGAAACTATTTTATTCTCCACATCCCCATGTCTAATTAATTACACATAGTTTAATCATGAAACCAGATAAGGAAACAGAATGAGTCTTGAAATTGGTATGATAAATGGTTTTTGACTTTGTTTACCGCAAAAGCAACCCTATCGTCTTTAGTGTTTACCTTCACAAGTGTTTACAGGTACAATACCGACCTTCCCATGATCAGAATTTTATGCTAAACACCAAGATATTATTAGTTCATTAAAACTATGTTAGGTTAACCATGATTTATTAGTTGTGCTGATATTCATGTACATCTTAAAAATTGATTTACAATTCAAGGTCATTAAGTACAGGTGATCTCTGTACAATATATGTTATACGTACAAGCGACCTCTATATACGATAGTTCATACGTAGAGGTAACTTCTATATATACAGGTAGCTTCTATATATACAGGTGATCTCTATACACTATACAGGTAATCTCTATACACTATAGGACGTTTGTACAGGTGATCTCTATACACATGTACAGGTAATCTCTATACACTATAGGACGTTTGTACAGGTGATCTCTATACGCTATAGGACGTATGTACAGGTGATCTCTATACACTATAGGACGTATGTACAGGTGATCTCTATACACTTTAGGACGTATGTACAGGTGATCTCTATACACTATAGGACGTATGTACAGGTGATCTCTATACACCATAGGACGTATGTACAGGTGATCTCTATACACTTTAGGACGTATGTACAGGTAACCTCTATACTACTGGTCTTACGTGCAAGTCACCTCTTTTCTACAGTTGGTATGTGTAAGTCATCCCTATGCTATAGGTCGTACGTGCAGGTCACTTCTATACTACAGGTCGCACGTGCAAGTCACCTCTATACTGCAGTTGGTATGTGTAGGTCATCCCTATGCTATAGGTCGTACATGAAGGCCTCACATTCACATAATCGGATACGGTGATACACTCATTATTTACTTTTGAGATAAATACTTGAAAGAGCGCTCATCAAATTTCATCGACCATCATAAACACTGTTCTTTAGTATTCGTTCATTAGATCATGAACCCGTCAGATCCGAACTGTGAACCACAGATTCGTAAACATCTTTTCTAAATTGTTGAGGCTCTTGTTTCGTTTACGGCCGGTGATTGACAGAAGGGCGAGTCAGATATGTGATACGGGTATAATGAGCACACGAGGGGTGACAATGTGGTGAAATAAGAGTCTTAATTAACAATTGCATCATAAGGCCTCTTTAAACTATATGGAATGCGTAATGCTTGGGGGATATTGTTCAACGTGACAGACGAAGCGCCTGTTATTTAAGTAAAAATAAAATATTTGCCATTCCATAAGTAAGAAGAACACGACTAAGATTGCGAAATAACCACTGATTGCCGCTATTGTCTGCTGTTGTCCTCTCTTGTCCACTCTTGTCCACTGCTGTCTATTCGTGTAAACGAGTGTTCGCTGCTTTCTATTGTTGCCAATTGCTTCCCGATGGTGTCCTCGGTTGTCCACTGTTGTTCATGGTTACCATTTGGTGTCCTCTGTTGTCTACTGTTGTTCATGGTTACCATTTGGTGTCCTCTATTGTCTACTGTTGTTCATGGTTACCATTTGGTGTCGTCTGTTGTCTACTGTTGTTAATGGTTACCATTTGGTGTCCTCGGTTGTCTACTGTTGATCATGGTTACCATTTGGTGTCCTCAGTTGTCTACTGTTGTTCATGGTTACCATTTGGTGTCCTCGGTTGTCTACTGTTGCTTATGGTTACCTTTTGGTGTCCTCTATTGTCTACTGTTGTTTATGGTTACCATTTGGTGTCATCGTTTACCAGTTGTTGCTCATGGTTATCATTTGGTGTCATCGGTTACCAGTTGTTGCTCATGGTTACCATTTGGTGTCCTCTGTTGTCTACTGTTGTTCATGGTTACCATTTGGTGTCCTCTGTTGTCTGCTGTTGTTAATGGTTACCATTTGGTGTCCTCGGTTGTCTACTGTTGTTCATGGTTACCATTTGGTGTCCTCTGTTGTCTACTGTTGTTCACGGTTACCATTTGGTGTCCTCTGTTGTCTACTGTTGTTCATGGTTACCATCAGGTGTCCTCGGTTACCAGTTGTTGTTCATGGTTACCATTTGGTGTCCTCTGTTGTTTATTGGCGAGCACCGTTGCTCATGGATGAGTTTGTTTAAGAATCAAACTGTTATATTAAGACGCCATGAAAAGGGCTTGAGTTGACTATATTTTTGTACATTTGTTATACATTTGTATAGATAAGTACTATATGTGTGTCTCCTTTATCGTATCAGATGCCGTTATATAAGACATTTTGTGTAAAACGAGATATCGACATTGCTAAGAGAACATTTATTGAGTTGACTTTCCATATTGTGTATGTTGTCAGAACATTAATTGACCTTTGACAGAGAACCAACAGACTTTACTTCAGATGTCCATCACATGTGGTACTGCACACTGAAGAACAATGTCGCCCTTTGAAGTTTCTGTAATCAACATACCCACAATCTGCCGATAAATTACAGGTAGCAGAACAATAACTTTCACGTGCTATGCTTATTACCTCTGTGGCTGGAAACGATACACAAGCTTGCCTTTGATCTCTGCGCCAGCTCATTAGGAAGACATGTGTTCCTGCTACCACGTACGGCTCAAAATTAATAACTCCATACAGTGATGGTATTTACCATTCATGTTTATGATTCCAAGTTTGTTCTTTTTAAATGTTTTTGTGTTTGGGTTTCTTTAATTTTGACTTATGCAGAGTTGGTTTTTGTTGTTTGTTTGTTTTGTAATATTGACGCCTGCAAAGATTTTACATTTTGTTTTGTGGTTTAAATCTTGACTTCTACATAAAACTTAATTTCACACTTGGACAAACTATTTCAGTAACATGACAGAAAGAGACAAACCACTAAAGTTACTACTTAGTATAAGAAACCAGCCTTTAAAGTAACACAAAGGGGAAAAACACTAAAGTTTAGTATTAGAAACCAGCCTTTAAAGTGACAAGAAGGGAAAAAACACTAAAGTTTATTGTGAGAAACAAACTTTAAAGTGACAAGAAGGGAAAAACATTACAATTTAATATTGAAGGCCAGCCACTAAAGTGACAAGAAGGAGAAAAAACCACTTAAGTTTACTATTAGAAACCAGCCTTTAAAGTGACAAGAAGGGGAAAACACTAAAGTTTACTATTAGAAACCAGCCTTTAAACTGACACGAAGGGAAAAAACACTAAAGTTAACTATTAGAAACCAGCCTTTAAAGTGACACGAAGGGAAAAAACACTAAAGTTTACTATTAGAAACCAGCCTTTAAAGTGACAAGAAGGAGAAAAAACCACTTAAGTTTACTATTAGAAACCAGCCTTTAAAGTGACACGAAGGGAAAAAACACTAAAGTTTACTATTAGAAACCAGCCTTTAAAGTGACAAGAAGGAGAAAAAACCACTTAAGTTTACTATTAGAAACCAGCCTTTAAAGTGACACGAAGGAAAAAAACACTAAAGTTTACTATTAGAAACCAGCCTTTAAAGTGACACGAAGGGAAAAAACACTAAAGTTTACTATTAGAAACCAGCCTTTAAAGTGACACGAAGGGAAAAAACACTAAAGTTTACTATTAGAAACCAGCCTTTAAAGTGACACGAAGGGAAAAAACACTAAAGTTTACTATTAGAAACCAGCCTTTAAAGTGACACGAAGGGAAAAAACACTAAAGTTTATTATTAGAAACCAGCCTTTAAAGTGACAAGAATGGGGAAAAACACTAAAGTTTATCATTGAAGGTCAGCCTTTAAAGTGATAAGAAGGGAAAAAAACACTAAAGTTTAGTATTAGAAACCAGCCTTTAAAGTGACAAGCTATGAAAATTACACCTAGGCGCAGGTTTCAAAGTTACACGTTGAAGAGAGAGTTACCTGTGGGAACAAGATGTTCAAAATTCAATATGTGGACAAACCATCAATTTGAAATAAGTCATTTTTAGTTACAATTGTGAACAAGCCACTTAAACCATATTAACAACCAACTGTTAATGTTAATGATAGAGACGAGCCATTAAATTTGCACATGCAGATTAACCACTGTGTGTTGCCGGTTCAGCCATTGTGTGTTGATGGTTGGTGATGGGGCGGGATATTTATGTCACTAGTCACTATTGTTACACAAAACAAATCTTTCCAGTCACACACTAGCCATTAAAGTACATCTATGTGTGGACCTGTAAGACAGGAAGTTAGACCATTTTCACTAATCCATGTGACATTGTGTAATGACGGTTGTCATCTTAGCAACCTTCTTCTTCATATCAGTGCTGTCAATATTCTTTATGTCGATATCTTCCCTCCTGATCAGATCCCTTGGCAACCTTCCTTAATTCTATAGGTTTTCGGCAACCTTCCTTAATTCTATAGGTTTTCGGTAACCTTCCTTAATTCTATAGGTTTTCGATAACCTTCCTTAATTCTATAGGTTTTCGGTAACCTTCCTTAATTCTATAGGTTTTCGATAACCTTCCTTAATTCTATAGGTTTTCGGTAACCTTCCGTCGTTATACAAGTTTCCAGTTTGGTTTTTATTCATTTTTTATTTCCCCCCAAAGGTCTGTTGACCTCTGACTTCCTCTCACATCTGTCATTCGCCTGTATCCCTCCTTAGATCTGCCGGTCACCTGACTTCTAAGATTTGCCGGTCACGTGTCCTCCCAACCTTGCCGGTTCTCTGTCTGATCCCTTAGATTTATTGTCACCAGTCTTCCCCTCCTAACATCCTATTTAGATCAGTTCTCATCCACTTAAAATATCACTCGATATTGTTTTCCTCATCCTTGTATTCAATGGAATTCAAAGATGTTTTTCCAAGCACTAAATCTGCTTACAATTTACAAAGTTACATATAAACATCTATATTATGATACTTTGCATGTTTTGGTGCAGACAGTGAGTCCTGATAATGCGCCCCTCCCCTCCCCTCCCTGCCAAAACTGTCTATAGTTGGTCTCTTTAGGTCAATGTGTACAGTTAAAGCTTTTATTGTCTTTATTAATTAGCATTCGTAACATTCTTATTGTCGATTTCCGGATAAAGAGCTTCAACCTGTAAATGATGAGCACGCTAGATAGGTAAGCGGGAGGTAGGGACGTGCCTGGAACTGATTCAATTGGAATCCATCTTTATATTAATATCGTCTACAAACGCTTAAATGTTCAGAGCGGTACCTTGATGTTCACAGTAGCGGTCATATATCTAACTCAGGAATGGTAATTTGGTAATGTCAGGTAAATATAGAATACTTCATTAACGAAAAATGTTGGAATCACGTACTGTATTATAATATAAAACTTGAGTGGGCTGTTGATGAGGCAGTAAAGCGTCTGGCTGACGTTGCTCATTATATATATACACTAGCAACGTTTTAGATGAGGGAATAAAGCGTCTGGGTGACGTTGCTGAGTATACACTAACGACGTTTTAGATGAGTTGGTAAAATGTCTGACTGACGTTGCTCAGTATATATACACTGGTGACGTTTTAGATGAGTGGGTAAAGCCTCTGGTTGAAGTTGCTAAGTATACACTAGTGACGTTTAAAATGAGGGAGTAAAGCGTTTCGGTGACGTTGCTCAGTATATATACACTAGTGACGTTTTAGATGAGGGAATAAAGCGTCTGACTGACGTTGCTGAGTATACACTGGTGACGTTTTAGATGAGTGGGTAAAGCGTCTGACTGACGTTGCTGAGTATACACTGGTGAGGTTTAGATGAGTGGGTAAAGCGTCTGGTTGAAGTTGCTGAGTATACACTAGTGACGTTTAAAATGAGGGAGTGAAGCGTCTGGGTGACGTTACTGAGTATACACTACCGACGTTTTAGATGAGTGGGTAAAGCGCCTGGCTGACGTTGCTGAGTATACACTACCGACGTTTTAGATGAGTGGGTAAAGCGTCTGGGTGGCGTTGCTGAGTATACACTACCGACGTTTTAGATGAGTGGGTAAAGCGCCTGGCTGACGTTGCTGAGTATACACTACCGACGTTTTAGATGAGTGGGTAAAGCGTCTGGGTGACGTTGCTGAGTATACACTACCGACGTTTTAGATGAGTGGGTCTTTCAACGAGGTTTCCATTCGTATGAGATTAATGAAACAACAATATCTTACTATAGCGAGCTTTTGGTGTGCTAAACGGGGGAAATGAAATTATTCAGAAGAATCGAAACTCATTACAAAATTATGTTATGATGCAACGGAGTTTATTGGTCCAAAATCGAGAAAACAACATTTTATTTGAGTCATTTGAAACACGCTGCCCAAAATTACAATATTTCAATAGAAAGACGCTTTTTATGACGTTACCATGATTGTAACGCCATGAAGTTTTGACGTCGAAATATGAGGTATTTTGAACTTAAAGGAGTTAATGCAGTTCAGCATCAAATACTTATTGTTTTGATTATTGTGACCTGAAATCGTCACTTTCCCTCCAGCGAAATAATATGTGACATTTATTGGTAACATAGAATATACATCTGATGAATATAACGATCCTAAAAGTGTCAGCCATATTTCAAATATATGTTTCGATATGAAGTAAGTTTGACTTTTTAAAATTTGAAACCAACATTATGTAATCATTTGAAATCTTGTTCAGAAATTGATGAATTGAGCGGTTGCTGACAACAACAACAACAACAACAACAACAACAACAACAACAACAACAACAACAACAACAACAACAACAACAACAACAACAACAACAACAACAACAGTAGCATATTTCATCGTTAGATAACTGGTTCAGAACAAGCATCTCAGATGATGGATAAAGTAAAACGGCAAACCGTATGTCTAATGGCAAAATATTAATATTTACTATGAAAATACATGTAATCTCATGATAAATTTATTACACACCCAAACAGATTTTGTAAAACAGATATTTTTTTTATAAAAACTGATTGTTGATATAATCAAATTAAAAGCTTAAGCAGCGCAAGATGCACAGCCTGATGAATATTCATAGACTATGACTAAAGCGCTATACTTTATCCAACAGAATCTCTCACAGATAAGGGATTCCGGAAATTCCCAGATCAAACACTCAGTTTCATTGTGAGGATTTTAAATGTTTTATCCTCAGCGTATTTGATAGATAATGTGATAAATTTAAATTACCTCTATGTAATATCTGACTTTCATTTTAATATTTGAATTATAAAATCTCACCTTTGGTGGTCGGCCAATCCTTGACTATAATCCTATTTTTCTACCTTTAAAACCGAAGTTTTCGATTTTGTTAACATTCATTCTTTAATTGGAATTTTAGAACTCCTTTAAACATTATTCGTTTTTTATCTTCCAGTCAGATGCTATCAAAATATTACTCTTTCATTAAACGTGCATTTTAATGGAAACTAACTGAATATCATATGCTTTGATGTGCGAGGGAAATATTATGGCACATTTTTGTCGTGGTGTTTATTGTTACACCCTGCACCTTACAAAAGCATTTCGTTATCGTCAAAATCCAACGCTGCAAAACTTATTTTAATACGTATTTCATTTTAAGATAAATGAAAAAGACCGAATGATAAGTTTTATATACATGTATACAATGATAGTCTTAGTTCAGGTATGTCAAATAAAATGCTCGCAACCGACAGGAAATAAATCAGTCTTCCCTGTTTTTATTTTGCTATTCCTATAAACTCTATTAAATACCAGAACATGACATAAAGGTATGTGACGTTTTCTGCACATTCGAATAAAAATTCAAATTTATTTTTCCGACACACTCTTGTGTAAATTTCTAACCTCTACTGTTTCATATTCGAATTTTGGTACGATTGGCTGTTACATCGTGATGTCATTAATCCACAGCTTGTGTGATTTACCGCTGTTTCTGACCGGTCTGTGCTAGGATAATGAAGACAAAGAGATTTGCACTAAAGATAAAATACCTGTGTCCATTGAATAGAGTTATCTGAAGTCAACTGCTTGTGCCCGACAAAATAATCACCAAAGTTCAATTTTATAAAGCTAGTGTTAATTATGTTCTCCACAAAGGGTTACTCAAGGTCAAACGGTCTCGAACAAAAAAGTACAATATTTCGTTTTACGTAAGCTTGTGACTTCATGGTATAAAGATATTACAAATTCTTACAACTTATTCCATCTACCTCTCTCGTTTGTCTTTCCTTTCAATATCTATAATCCGGCTCTACTGATAAATAAAGAACGACTTTACAAACCAGAACTACCTTTTTCAGGTTAAGGAATGATGATATCAAAATAGTGATATCTTACAGACATCATTCAGCAATATACTGTTATTTGTGGTGACTTTTTAGTTTCATTCTAACGTGATGATATCTACTGTCAACGGTTGTCCCGAATGTTACTTTTAACGGTTGTCTCGAATGTTACTTTTGACTGTTGTCTCGAATGTTACTTTTAACGGTTGTCTCGAATGTTTCTTTTAACGGTTGTCTCGAATGTTTCTTTTAACGGTTGTCTCAAATGTTACTTTTAACGGTTGTCTCAAATGTTACTTTTAACGGTTGTCTCAAATGTTACTTTTAACGGTTGTCTCAAATGTTACTTTTAACGGTTGTCTCGAATGTTTCTTTTAACGGTTGTCTCAAATGTTACTTTTAACGGTTGTCTCGAATGTTACTTTTAACGGTTGTCTCGAATGTTACTTTTAACGGTTGTCTCGAATGTTAGTTTTAACGGTTGTCTCAAATGTTACTTTTAACGGTTGTCTCGAATGTTCCTTTTAACAGTTGTCTCAAATGTTACTTTTAACGGTTGTCTCGAATGTTACTTTCTACTGTTACCTCAAAAGTTATTTTTTACCATTGTTTCGGGTGTTACTTTCTACCATTGTTTCGGGTGTTATTTTAACTGTTGTTTATAGTGCTACTTTTACCGTTGTTTCGGGTGTTACTTTTTACCGTTGTTCAGGGTGTTACTTTTTACCATTGTTTCGGGTGTTACTTTTTACCGTTGTTTCGGGTGTTTCTTATTACCGTTGTTTCGGGTGTTACTTTTTACCGTTGTTCAGGGGTTTACTTTTTACCATTGTTTCGGGTGTTACTTTTTACCGTTGTTTCGGGTGTTACTTTTTACCGTTGTTTCGGGTGTTACTTTTTACCGTTGTTTCGGGTGTTTCTTATTACCGTTGTTTCGGGTGTTACTTTTTACCGTTGTTTCGGGTGTTACTTTTTACCGTTGTGCCGGTTGTTACTTTTTACCGTTGTTTTGAATGTTACTTATTACCGTTGTTTCGGGTGTTACTTTTTACCGTTGTTTCGGGTGTTACTTTTAACGGTTGTTCAGGGTGTTACTTTTTCCGTTGTTTCGGGTGTTACTTTTTACCGTTGTTTTGAGTGTTACTTATTACCGTTTTTTCGGGTGTTACTTTTTACCGTTTTGCCGGTTGTTACTTTTTACCGTTGTTCAGGGTGTTACTTTTTACCGTTGTTTCGGGTGTTACTTTTTACCGTTGTTTTGAGTGTTACTTATTACCATTGTTTCGGGTGTTACTTTTTACCGTTGTTTCGGGTGTTACTTTTAACGGTTGTTCAGTGTGTTACTTTTTACCATTGTTTCGGGTGTTACTTTTTACCGTTGTTTCGGGTGTTACTTTTAACGGTTGATCAGTGTGTTACTTTTTACCGTTGTTTCGGGTGTTACTTTTTACCGTTGTTTTGAGTGTTACTTATTACCATTGTTTCGGGTGTTACTTTTTACCGTTGTTTCGGGTGTTACTTTTAACGGTTGTTCAGGGTGTTACTTTTTCCGTTGTTTCGGGTGTTACTTTTTACCGTTGTTTTGAGTGTTACTTATTACCGTTTTTTCGGGTGTTACTTTTTACCGTTTTGCCGGTTGTTACTTTTTACCGTTGTTCAGGGTGTTACTTTTTACCGTTGTTTCGGGTGTTACTTTTTACCGTTGTTTTGAGTGTTACTTATTACCATTGTTTCGAGTGTTACTTTTTACCGTTGTTTCGGGTGTTACTTTTAACGGTTGTTCAGTGTGTTACTTTTTACCATTGTTTCGGGTGTTACTTTTTACCATTGTTTCGGGTGTTACTTTTTACCATTGTTTCGGGTGTTACTTTTTACCGTTGTTTCGGGTGTTACTTTTAACGGTTGTTCAGGGTGTTACTTTTTACCGTTGTTTCGGGTGTTACTTTTTACCGTTGTTTTGAGTGTTCCTTATTACCATTGTTTCGGGTGTTACTTTTTACCGTTGTTTCGGGTGTTACTTTTAACGGTTGTTCAGGGTGTTACTTTTACCGTTGTTTCGGGTGTTACTTTTTACCGTTTTGCCGGTTGTTACTTTCTACCGTTGTTCAGGGTGTTACTTTTTACCGTTGTGCCGGTTGTTACTTTTTACCGTTGTTTCGGGTGTTACTTTTTACCGTTGTTCAGGGTGTTACTTTTTACCGTTGTTTCGGGTGTTACTTTTTACCGTTGTTTCGGGTGTTACTTTTTACCGTTGTTCAGGGTGTTACTTTTTACCGTTGTTTCGGGTGTTACTTTTTACCGTTGTTTCGGGTGTTACTTTTTACCATTGTTTCGGGTGTTACTTTCTACCGTTGTTTTGAGTGTTACTTTTTACCGTTGTTTCCAGTGTAACATTTAACGGTGGTTTAGGGTGTTAGTTTTTACCGTTGTTTCGAGTGCTACTTATTACCGTTGTTAAATCATTAAATTTTGAGTTAATGGATTAAGTTTCGTTGGCATCATGTCATATTTTGTACGTCAAGCCGCGTCAAAAGTGGACAACGTTCCAAAACATTGACTCAGTTGATGTCGTCTGCCATGTCTGAATGTACCCCATAAATTGTGAACCCATGTATCCGCCGATCTATATTGCCGGTACAATGTAGATTTGATCCCAAATTAGTTAAAACAACACCACTTGTCACACCTACGAAATTTATGTAGCGAAAAAATAAAATCAACGAACGATCGACTAAATAGGGTGAGTGACCTTAGTGACCCTACCGCCGATTCCACTGTAAAGAATCGTCCTCAACACCAGGACAAACGTTCTATCGGCCTTGATGGCTTTCAACATTTACACACCAAATCCAAAATCTGTCATACGAATGTTTACCAGTAGCATCGCTGTGTTTTAATCTGACACGTGTTTCTGACAAGTCGTTTACACACTTTATATTCAGGACTTGACACAGACTCTGTATCGCATAGCGTTATTGTGTTGTGGGATAATTTATATATAAGATGTATGTACTGAGATTCCACGACATCGGAGCTTAATTAGCGGTCGTAAGGATTGTCCCTCACCTGTCTGGACCATGTCCGGGACAGGATTTACGACCGTATCCAAATACGACTGGCTACAACTCCAGGCCAGAATGTCCAACCCTCCAATCGTGTCCATGAACCGTAGAATAATTTACGACTTTACTATAAGACAGTCCCGTATCAAGGGTCACGGTAATTAGGATGTCAAATTAAATTTCTATTCATCCAATTTAATCAATGTTAAATTTATTAATATTACATATCAATAATTCATATAAATGTGATATAGTTTAACAGCCGAAGGTCAATGGGTTAGACTGAAGAATCGACTTGTTTTGAACTGATCAGAAGTGAGATGTTTGATCATGTATCGGATAGTCATCAAAACGCTTTGAAGTTAAGTTATTTTTCGTACCATTTATTATCCACCTTGATTAGTTTTAGGATTTCACACGAGAAATCAAGAAGAAATAATTTGTGCTTCGTATATCAATCATACCTCGGGGATCAATGGCCATCTGATTCTTTTCACAATTTTAAATCCTGTGCATTTTTATATGAAAATATACACTGAATAATAACACACATCAGCGAATACTACAACTATATTGAAGATATATGCTCAGAAGACCTAAACAACACTTAAATACTCAACATACACCGCGGTATTCCATCCCAGCCTCGACCTATGACCTTTTGTCACGCACATTCTGCATTGCTTGCGTGCTCTGATACAGGTGTTAACGACTTAAGAACACCTTTCGAACCTTGCCTGTTCAGAGCTGTGTTCGTCTGTGAATTAACTGTATTTTTTCTCAACTTATAAATGCGATTTTGTATCGTATTTTTTTTATTTATGTATTTCTACATTTAAAATCTCACGACTGTGGCTTTCCTGATAAAATATGTATGTTGCCCTTATTTTACGTTGTGTTTAAAGGTGCGTTACAGAGGTCAGAGGTCACCCTTTGATTAAACAAGTAAAAGTGCGTTCCGATGGTGTCGTTGATTAAAACTCCAGGTGCGATTTCAGGAAGGTGTGTTATCCAATGTAACAAGAGTAAATAAGAGAGAATATGAAATTATTAAAAATTAAAACCGTAAAGGTGAATATGTTGATAAATGTTACCATGTAATGTTGATGGGGCATACCACGCCCTGTATACATACCCTTATACGGTACTACAAACTGAAACCCGACCGTAAGCAGGTGTGAAATGTGTTACCTTATATACATAGATTGACCCGAGGTCGTTCGAACCTCTTGTAAAGATACAATCATAATCTATTATCGATCAATAATCACATTTCATCATAACTCTCGCTTGCAGTACGCCTTTCCGTCTGGTACTCCCAGTTGTTTGTCCATTGTGAAGGATCAATTCGTACATACTTCAGCTTAATTTTGCTTCCATTGGCCATGGTCTTGTTTTCATTGCTAATGATATTAATTTATTGCTTACAATTTCCATAATCTTTGCTTCATTACCCATTACCTCAGCACGTGAGCTTGCTTTTCTTGTACAAATATTTGCTTCCCTTGTCCACAATTCTGCTTCCCTTGTCCACAATCTTGCTCGCCTTGTACGTGATATTGCTTCCCTCATCCCCTTTTCCATAATCTTGCTTCTCTCGTACACAATTTTGCTGTCCTTGTCCACAATTTTGCTGTCCTTGTCCACAATTTTGCTGTCCTTGTCCGTGATCTTGCTTCTTTAGTAAATCGTCTTGCTTTTCATGTCCACCATTTTGCTTCCCTTGTCCCTGATTTTGCTTCCCTTGTCCACGATTTTGCTTCCCTTGTCCACGATTTTGCTTCCCTTGTCTGTAATTTTGCTTCCCTTGTCCACCATTTTGCTTCCCTTGTCTGTAATTTTGCTTCCCTTGTCTGTAATTCTGCTTCCCTTGTCCACGATTTTGCTTCCCTTGTCCCTGATTCTGCTTCCCTTGTCTGTAATTTTGCTTCCCTTGTCTGTAATTTTGCTTCCCTTGTCTGTAATTTTGCTTCCCTTGTCCCTGATTTTGCTTCCCTTGTCTGTAATTTTGCTTCCCTTGTCCACCATTTTGCTTCCCTTGTCTGTAATTTTGCTTCCCTTGTCCACGATTTTGCTTCCCTTGTCCACGATTTTGCTTCCCTTGTCCACGATTTTGCTTCCCTTGTCCACGATTTTGCTTTCCTTGTCTGTAATTTTGCTTCCCTTGTCCCTGATTTTGCTTCCCTTGTCCACGATTTTGCTTCCCTTGTCTGTAATTTTGCTTCCCTTGTCTGTAATTTTGCTTTCCCTTGTCTGTAATTCTGCTTCCCTTGTCCCTGATTTTGCTTCCGTTGTCTGTAATTTTGCTTTCCCTTGTCTGTAATTTTGCTTCCCTTGTCTGTAATTCTGCTTCCCTTGTCCACGATTTTGCTTCCCTTGTCCCTGATTTTGCTTCCCTTGTCTGTAATTTTGCTTCCCTTGTTCACGATTTTGCTTCCCTTGTCCCTGATTTTGCTTCTCTTGTCCCTGATGTTGCTTCCCTTGTCCACGAGTTTGCTTCCCTTGTCCACGATTTTGCTTCCCTTGTCCCTGATTTTGCTTCCCTTGTCTGTAATTTTGCTTCCCTTGTTCACGATTTTGCTTCCCTTGTCCCTGATTTTGCTTCCCTTGTCCACGATTTTGCTTCCCTTGTCTGTAATTTTGCTTCCCTTGTCCACGATTTTGCTTCCCTTGTCCACGATTTTGCTTCCCTTGTCTGTAATTTTGCTTCCCTTGTCTGTAATTTTGCTTCCCTTGTCCACGATTTTGCTTCCCTTGTCTGTAATTTTGCTTCCCTTGTCCACGATTTTGCTTCCCTTGTCCACGATTTTGCTTCCCTTGTCTGTAATTTTGCTTCCCTTGTCCACGATTTTGCTTCCCTTGTCCACGATTTTGCTTCCCTTGTCCCTGATTTTGCTTCCCTTGTCCACCATTTTGCTTCCCTTGTCTGTAATTTTGCTTCCCTTGTCCACGATTTTGCTTACCTTGTCTGTAATTTTGCTTCCCTTGTCCACCATTTTGCTTCCCTTGTCTGTAATTTTGCTTCCCTTGTCCACGATTTTGCTTCCCTTGTCCACGATTTTGCTTCCTTTGTCTGTAATTTTGCTTCCCTTGTCCACGATTTTGCTTCCCTTGTCCACGATTTTGCTTCCCTTGTCCCTGATTTTGCTTCCCTTGTCCACCATTTTGCTTCCCTTGTCTGTAATTTTGCTTCCCTTGTCCACGATTTTGCTTCCCTTGTCCACGATTTTGCTTCCCTTGTCTGTAATTTTGCTTCCCTTGTCCACGATTTTGCTTCCCTTGTCTGTAATTTTGCTTCCCTTGTCCACGATTTTGCTTCCCTTGTCCACGATTTTGCTTCCCTTGTCTGTAATTTCGCTTCCCTTGTCTGTAATCTTGCTCCACCTATCGCTGATTTTGCTTCCCTTGACATGATTTTCTTTCTTTGTCCATGACTTCGAAGTATAAACTGTTTTTAATCCCAATAATCGCGGAACAAGCTATAAGCCTTTATTATTCTCCCTTACTGGTCCGGATGCGCGAGGGGTCGAATTATTATAAACTTTTATTTCATTTCTCTTTAAATCGCATCAGTAGTAACATCAAACACGTTATTAAAATATGAAATGGAAACAAGTTTTACAACTTATATAAATACATCTCCAGTTAGAGAAAACGCAATCGAAATTCAGTACATAAACTACCACAGTATGTGAGAAGAGAATTCACCAGTAATACTCATGGTATATTGTCTATAGGAGTAGAAGAGGGAGAAAGGGGGACTGGGTCGCTCAGATATACCATAAACAATTTAAGATATATTTGAAGAAATTCTTTCAAATATTTTGTGAATAATTTTATGATAGCATTTATATTATCATAATATCATATGGGGGTCTAATTGTGGAGCACTCGTTGAAAACCTACTGATCCTCAGAGTACCCAGGGGAAACCCACTGACCCCCAGAGAACCAAGGGGAAAACCACTGACCCCCAGAGAACCCAGGGGAAACCCACTGACCCCCAGAGAACCAAGGGGAAAACCACTGACCCCCAGAGAACACAGGGGAAACTCACTACCACGTGCTGCTAACTGTTTTTGTTTTATACACTTTGGTTTCCTAATACGAGCTCCTCTTTAATATCTGTTTATATTTTTGAGACAACAGAATACATATGAGGTTTCAAATATCTTTTCTTTTTAATGTTCCAAAAAAGAATTGTTCATCCCAGTATGTTCAAATTGGATTTAATACACTGGGGAAAATTTCTAGGGGATACAAGCTAAAAGGAATGGAAAATTTTAACAAAAACAACCACAAACAGAATCTAGAAATTCAAGGAACAGGACAAGTCCTTAAACAGCTTTGTCATTGTTTTTAGTTACTGTACTTTAAATACTTCATGTCCTTCACGTACAAAAGATAATGGATTCTGTCATTTAAAGATACACACTGGAATGTTGAAAAAGAGATACTTAATTTGTTTTCCTATCAGTCTATCTATGAAAATATTTCCGCCGTAATTCTGTAACGTTAACCGACGTGGTTTTGTCGAATGTGACTTGTCGAATGTGACCTACAGTGGACGTGACTTTGTCTCTGTTACATGCCGTACATGACCTATAGTGGGCATGGCTTTGTCTCTGTGACTTGCCGTACATGTCATACAGTGGACCTGACTTTGTCTCTGTGACTTGTCGTATGTGACCTACGGTGGACGTGGTTTTGTCTCTGTGACTTGCTGTACGTAGCTTACAGTGGACGTGACTTTGTCTCTGTTACATGCCGTACATGACCTATAGTGGGCATGGCTTTGTCTCTGTGACTTGCCGTACATGTCATACAGTGGACCTGACTTTTTCTCTGTGACTTGTCGTATGTGACCTACAGTGGACGTGACTTTGTCACTGTGACTTGTACTATGTGGCCCACGGTGGACGTAGCTTTATCTCTGTGTCTTGTCGTACGTAGCTTACAGTGGATGTGACTTTGTCTCTGTGACTTGCTGTACGTGTTCTACAGTGGCCGTAGCTTTGTCTCTGTGACTTGCCGTACGTGGCCTAAAGTGGCCGTGGTTTTGACTCTGTGACTTGCCGTGCGTGGCCTTATATGGCCTACAGTGGACGTGTGTGCAGGTTCACCTGATCCCCGGTCCCACTTGTACCGTAGGCCCATGCAGATTGTATCAGTTCAATAAACTACTCAACTATCATTCTAATTAGTGTACCAGCTCTGTGTTGTACGGGTTGGGGTTATTAACACCCCTAAAAACATTCCTAAAGACGTTAAGTAAGTTGTCGCTGATTGGTTATCAGCTAATCACATTTACGTTTTTCAATGAGCCGAGGAATAGCATGATTTATGAAACAAAGTGAAACATATAAAGAATTTGTTTTTAAACGATTGTGGATTGACACGAAATAATGTAATTACTGTCGTGTTTGTTGTAGTTTTGAGTAGGATTTGTGTGTTACACCACCAAAACCATTCTCTACCTTAAGACATCCATAGTCACCATTCCAAAACAACCATCTGCTGTAGTAGTAGGCACCCATCCCAAACAACACTCCTTTGTAGCCCCCCATCCCAAAGAACCCTCCGTTTTAGTCGCCCATCCCAAACAACCCTCTGTTGTAGCCCCCCATCCCAAACAACCCTGCGTTGTAGCCACCCCCCCAACCCAACAAACAACACTCCGTTGTAGCCACCCCCCCCCTAACCCAACAAACAACACTCCCCCCCCCCCCCCCCCCCCCCGATCGTGGTTCCCTTCCCGTCATACCTGTTTATGGACGCGAATGTTCTCTAATTGAAACCACTTAGCTACAGTAACGTCCGCTTATAGCTATTGTCATATATACACACGGAATATTATGGTATTGGAAACGATGTAGCCCATCCGAACTTTAACTTACCTACTAACTATAACTTCCCTTTATTCCTATACCACCAGGAACAATAACTATTGTTTAATTTTGCTTATGATATACTTTATATTACAAGTAATGGAATTAATTCAGTAGAAATAAGATATTGTTTGTACAAAATGACAATAGTTTACATATCTATAGTTGCATATGTTATATATTTGTAGTTGAATAGTTTGAAGTTCTCACGACAGCCAGAATCGTGATTAGTAAGACCAAGAGACAACTCAAACGTACTTTTATAGTGAAACACACTAATTATTTATATAGGATGTCATAACCTGGACCTGACAGTGCACCACTCCATCCGGGTGTATAGTAGACACGACCATCAGGGTAGTGGTAGGTACGTTTCCTTAATCTTTGCCTTGATGAGGAAACGAAACAGAACTATTCTCGTTTTGGTAAAGAAGGCTAAATGTGATTATTTCCAGGTAAAGTTTTAGGAATAGAGGTAAAATGTGTAGATAGTAGTGAAAAGAAACGACGATAGATCTAAAATGTCATAATAGGTAAAATATTGTCGACTTCCACATGAGTCGCCTCTCACGAACACTAAGCATACCACCATCAGTTTTTTTTTATCCGAGGTACAGGAATAACCTAGATATAATATACAGCATTTGGTCTGATTGTAAGTACATTAACATTAATCCAAATAACAATTTTGATATTTGTCTATATGCCGGTCTTTATTTCCAAATTCCCTGTCGGGATTCAATACATCATTGTAGGGTGCAGATTCTATAACTTAACGTCATATTAAAAAATACTATATATACCTCTGTGTGGTGTATAATCCTTATACCAGACATTTATCTATAGAAGAAATTTATTACATTAAAATGACAGTCGTGTACTTTAGAGGGACCAATTTGTGACAGTTCTAAGTCCAATATCAGAACAGTGGGGTCTGCTATACGATCTCAGCACATTTTTCTCGTCAAAGAAGTCACAGTATGACATAAGCGTTGCTAATTTTGTCTCGAATGTTAAGGTCTGTCAAAAAACGTAACACCCAGGATAGTGCCTGATAGTATTAGTCCACACTTCAATTGACTTTGTAGTGTCGACTTGGATTAAAATAGTCATTAATGCAATTACGGGCGCTAATGAAACACAATACAAAGGTTGAACTCTGTGTACAGTATAACACTAAGAGGTGTCGATCATACGGTCCGGTCCGGGGGTAATATAAAAACTCCGGGAGATTTGTCACTGTCCGGATTGTTAATTGTGTTGACTCGTTTATTAATTAGACCGAACTGTATGTAAACACGTCACTACCTTAATACGCCGCGGTGGCTTAAACGTAAGTGTGCATTGTGCACGGAATTGGGCCGTCGTACATACAACCAGGAGGCTTGGGTTTGGCAGGCGTAATGCAGAGTCACAAGACATCTTAATGGGCAGATGTGTTGATATGTCCGTTTTTTAAATAGATAAAATTAGCGAAACCTTACAGAACATGTTAAATATATAATCGGATCTTAATTGAGTTTTCCTTTTCTTAAGTTTGTGTAAAACGAGGCTTAGAGAAGTTTTTGCTTTTGCGAGATTTGGCGATCAAAAAATAAAAAAATATATATAAAAATTCGAGACGAGTTTCATAAAATCTCACATGAAGTAAAAACAAGTTAAAAATATTTTTCTTTCACATGTCTCAGACACGTTACATCTGACAAGTTTATAGTAAAACTGTGGAGGATAAAATCAAATGGAAACAACTATTTTCTTGCGCCATTTTTAGAATTGTACGTATCCTGACGTAGCCAATGATAAATGTGTTAGGGTATATTACACGAGTGACATACACAACAATATTACAAGGCTGAAATCATCGGATAACAAACTATGTGATAAAAATACGGTTATCGGTCCCCAATTTCAAAATAAAGATTGTCTGGTTTCTGGTTTCATAACGCCATCAGATGACATCTAATCTCCGTATTCTGTATGTTGTCCTTCCTTTGGTTTGATGTCTGTTTTATTTTGTGTTGAATGCGTTTTCGTTCACTTTTGTTACCTTTAGTTTGTCTCTAAGGTCTGTGATGCCTGTAACGGACATTACTGTTAAGATTTGTCCTAACAAGTGGAATTGTGGACATTTTTAACTGTACAGTAGATCTTTAAAATATGCTTGACAATATGCTTTTAAAGAAAAAAACTGAAATGAGATAGCAGAGTTATCTTTAATATGAAATTTCCTTAAATAGAACATGCGTTTATTTAAATATCGCCTTTGATGGCGCTCGAATTTAGTCGTGTATGATATAAGAAGTCACTGACGCATATGTGTCCACTTCACTTCACATTTAATTGTTTTCAAGAATTTAATTTTAGTTCTAAATTGACATTTCTAATTGATCAACGTTTGGTGTGTTATAGGGCGTGAGTATTGTTGATATCATCTCTTTAAAGTCTGATCAGTGGAATTACAATGCTCGGTTTTGCAGTTGTCATTCAAGCCCAAAGTTTAGCAGATCCTTCCCGATTAGTGTCCAAATCCAGTGACGTAGCAATGTCACCGTTGTCAGTTTTAATTGTGTAGCATTCCACGCTGTTTCTGTTTGTAGATTTGCTAAAATCTCAGGTTTCCTCAGATTTTCTGTTTGAAACGATATAAACTGATAGAGAAGAGCCAATTTGGCTCATAAACATATTTTTGTTAAATACCGGTAATTTGAGTCTCGTTAAATATGTATCTAATAAAAAATATGATATTATTGTAATGACTTCACTGTGTAAGTTATAAAGCTATAAATCGTACACAAAGGAATAACTGGTGATGATCGAAGAGATAATGTGACCCCGAACATTACCGATCAAACGGTTCCATCAATAACTGTCATTTAGATGATAAATTGCAGAATTATATAAAATTGTTGAAATATTTTGACAATTTTCTGTGTCAATCTTTGCGAAATTAATAAAATTGGACTTGAATCCAATATCATCATTGCTAACCATATTGAAGGTATAGTTAATTCATAATTTAAATTACGTCTAGTTTATCTGTTTACATGGACTTTCTATTGTTTTTTTTTTAAATTACGTCAGAATTTTGAATGCTATGTCCCGTTACTTTTTATACATTGTTTTTGCTCTATGTTCCTTATACAAACATCCCTATCGTATTTGAGAGATTAATCACGTGACCACACCGATTTCATCTATTTCTGATTTAATTTTCACTATACCCCGAATAGACACTATTGATTTACAGATCTATCCCATCACTTTAAAAAAATCAACACCTCAAAAGTGATGACGTTTTATACACTGTATGGAGATCATTACTTATTTCGATATTCCAAGTAGTACCATGTATATGGTGTGTCTAGGTAAATTTATTTTCGACAAGTACTTGTCATACCTGTATTCTGGTCAAGAATGAAAGTGTAATAAGATTTTTAGACTCAAAACTCAAATACTTAATCACATGTCCTTTAATGAAAAGTACCAATTTATTATTTGTTAGTACCTATTGATTCACTGCCATAATCGGAAACTATGGATTCAAGTACTCATTCACTTATATTACCATTAAACGCGTTCTTATTCACATACTTTGTTATTGATTGATTTGTTATCGATACTCATTTATTCACGTACCTGTCATTGATTCACGTACCTGTCATTGATTCACGTACTGATTCACGTACCTGTCATTAATTCACGTACCTGTCATTGATTCACGTACTGATTTACGTACCTGTCATTGATTCACGTACCTGTCATTGATTCACGTACCTGTCATTGATTCACGTACTGATTCACGTATCAGTCATTGATTCGCGTACTGATTCACGTACTTGTCATTGATTCGCATACTGATTCACATACCTGTCATTGATTCACGTACTGATTCACGTACCTGTCATTGATTCACGTACCTGTCATTGATTCGCGTACTGATTCACGTACTTATCATTGATTCACGTATCTGTCATTGATTCACGTACCTGTCATTGATTCACGTACTGATTCACGTACCTGTCATTGATTCACGTACCTGTCATTGATTCGCGTACTGATTCACGTACTTATCATTGATTCACGTACCTGTCATTGATTCACGTACCTGTCATTGATTCACGTACTGATTCACGTATCAGTCATTGATCCGTGTATTGATTCACGTACCTGTCATTGATTCACGCACTGATTCATGTACCTATCATTGATTCACGTACTGATTCACGTATCAGTCATTGATCCGTGTATTGATTCACGTACCTGTCATTGATTCGCGTACTGATTCACGTACCTATCATTGATTCACGTACCTGTCATTGATTCGCGTACTGATTCACGTACCTATCATTGATCCGCGTACTGATTCACGTACCTGTCATTAATCCGTATGCTGATTCACGTATCAGTCAATGATTCGCGTACAAATTCACGCACCTGTCATTGATCCGTGTACTGATTCACGTACCTGTCATTGATTCGCGTACTGATTCACGTACCTATCATTGTTTCACGACTGAGTATATACCTTTCCACAATCACCTACTCCACCTACTCTTGGATTTACCGACACACAAACTTTAGACTTGTTAGGATGTTTTCCACCTACACCACGTGACGGAGATCGATCACCGCTCGTATTACCGATAATATGTCTACTCATTATTAGCTAACTTGACCCCAAACCTGATATGCGCCTGCTTGACAGGGTGTAATCAGGCGTGCACACGTGGTGTAAGGACATGTGCAGCGCTGACCTAGATGTTAATCACGATTTAACCTTTTATGATCGCGTTTCATAATTTGAACATAACCCAATGATCAATTTCATTATATCGTTGTTCAATTTCGACGTTTTGACGACATAATGAAACATTTCGATATCTATGTACAAATCTAGGTTAGCCAACAATATATCTTTTGACAAGCAAATATGCAACATTGGATGGCTTTGAAACAAAGGAAGCCATTGTGTCAAACACCACACAAAAAGCCGTGAATGTTCCTAACATCCATTTTGACTCAATTTGCGGTAATAACGATTTGTGTAAGTGTGCACGAACGACAGAGAGCGATTTGTACTTTTTCGTTCTCTCTGTCATCATCTGATGAGGCTTGTCATGTCTGGGGTGCTGTAGTGGGTGATATTGTCACTGTGATTTAGGGGTGATGTGGGGTCTATAAGGGATGTCGGGGTTACATGTTATTACCGTCACTGTGATTTAGGGGTGATGTGGGGTCTATAAGGGATGTCGGGGTTACATGTTATTACCGTCATAGTGATTTAGGGGTGATGTGGGGTCTATAAGGGTCATAGTGATTTAGGGGAGATGTTGGGTCTATAAGGAATGTCGGGGTTACATGTTATTACCGTCACTGTGATTTAGGGGTGATGTCGGGTCTATAAGGGATGTCGGGGTTACATGTTATTACCGTCATAGTGATTTAGGGGTGATGTGGGGTCTATAAGGTATGTCGGGGTTACATGTTATTTCCGTCACTGTGATTTAGTTGAGATGTGGGGTCTATAAGGGTCATAGTGATTTAGGGGTGATGTGGGGTCTATAAGGGATGTCGGGGTTACATGTTATTACCGTCACTGTGATTTAGGGGTGATGTCGGGGTTACTTACCGTCATGATTTAGGGGTGATGTGGGGTTACATGTTATTACCGTCACTGTGATTTAGGGGAGATGTCGGGTCTATAAGGGATGTCGGGGTTACATGTTATTATCGTCACTGTGATTTAGGGGTGATGTGGGGTCTATAAGGGATGTCGGGGTTACGTGTTATTACCGTCACTGTGATTTAGGGGTGATGTCGGGTCTATAAGGGATGTCGGGGTTACATGTTATTACCGTCACTGTGATTTAGGGGTGATGTGGGGTCTATAAGGGATGTCGGGGTTACATATTATTACCGTCACTGTGATTTAGGGGTGATGTCGTTATTAGGGGTGATGTGGGTCTATAAGGGATGTCACTGTGATTTAGGGGTGATGTGGAGTCTTATAAGGGATGTCGGGGTTACGTGTTATTATCGTCACTGTGATTTAGGGGTGATGTGGAGTCTTATAAGGGATGTCGGGGTTACGTGTTATTATCGTCACTGTGATTTAGGGGTGATGTGGGGTCTATAAGGTATGTCGGGGTTACATGTTATTACCGTCACTGTGATTTAGGGGTGATGTCGGGTCTATAAGGGATGTCGGGGTTACATGTTATTACCGTCACTGTGATTTAGGGGTGATGTCGGGTCTATAAGGGTCATAGTGATTTAGGGGTGATGTGGGGTCTATAAGGGATGTCGGGGTTACATGTTATTACCGTCACTGTGATTTAGGGGTGATGTCGGGTCTATAAGGGATGTCGGGGTTACATAAGGAATGTCGGGGTTACATGTTATTACCGTCACTGTGATTTAGGGGTGATGTGGGGTCTATAAGGGATGTCGGGGTTACATGTTATTACCGTCACTGTGATTTAGGGGTGATGTGGGGTCTATAAGGGATGTCGGGGTTACATGTTATTACCGTCACTGTGATTTAGTTGAGATGTGGGGTCTATAAGGGTCATAGTGATTTAGGGGTGATGTCGGGTCTATAAGGGATGTCGGGGTTACATGTTATTACCGTCACTGTGATTTAGGGGTGATGTGGGGTCTATAAGGGATGTCGGGGTTACATGTTATTACCGTCACTGTGATTTAGGTGATTTAGGGGTGATGTGGGGTCTATAAGGGATGTCGGGGTTACATGTTATTACCGTCACTGTGATTTAGGGGTGATGTGGGGTCTATAAGGGATGTCGGGGTTACATGTTATTACCGTCACTGTGATTTAGGGGTGATGTCGGGTCTATAAGGGATGTCGGGGTTACATGTTATTATCGTCAGTGTGATTTAGGGGTGATGTCGGGTCTATAAGGGTCACTGTGATTTAGGGGTGATGTCGGGTCTATAAGGGATGTCGGGGTTACATGTTATTACCGTCACTGTGATTTAGGGGTGATGTCGGGTCTATAAGGGATGTCGGGGTTACATGTTATTACCGTCACTGTGATTTAGGGGTGATGTCGGGTCTATAAGGGATGTCGGGGTTACATGTTATTACCGTCATAGTGATTTAGGGGTGATGTCGGGTCTATAAGGGTCATAGTGATTTAGGGGTGATGTCGGGTCTATAAGGGATGTCGGGGTTACATGTTATTACCGTCACTGTGATTTAGGGGTGATGTGGGGTCTATAAGGGATGTCGGGGTTACATGTTATTACCGTCACTGTGATTTAGGGGTGATGTCGGGTCTATAAGGGATGTCGGGGTTACATGTTATTACCGTCACTGTGATTTAGGGGTGATGTGGGGTCTATAAGGGATGTCGGGGTTACATGTTATTACCGTCACTGTGATTTAGGGGTGATGTGGGGTCTATAAGGGATGTCGGGGTTACATGTTATTACCGTCACTGTGATTTAGGGGTGATGTGGGGTCTATAAGGGATGTCGGGGTTACATGTTATTACCGTCACTGTGAGTTAGGGGTGATGTGGGGTCTATAAGGGGTGATGTGGGGTCTATAAGGGATGTCGGGGTTACATGTTATTATCGTCACAGTAACTTGTGGGTGATGTCGAGTCTATAAGGGTCATAGTGATTGTTCATAAGATCGTTTTAAAGAAGAAAAGTGGCAACAGATAGTACTATTGTATACTTTTGGTATCACAGGTGTTTGGGACGATGTTCACAATCGGAACAATAACGTAATCACGCCTTGTTATCATCAGTGGGTAGTTAGATTGATATCTAATTTATTATGTGACAGATGGATTTTGATATATTAGATTATAGTGATAGTAATGGCGCTTACACAATGTCTACATTTTGACAATATCATTGATATCATTCAATTTATCATTTTTTTTTGTATTCCGTTTCCGTACCAACAAAGCCGCCCTGTTCCATAGATGACCTTTGACCTTGTCCTGTGACACCTTCCTGTAGATACATGCAATTTTGTTACGAGACGTGTTCATTGTAATGACTTTAATCAGCAAAATATTGCATAATACGTAAATTTTCATTTCTCAACATTTCTATAACATTAAAATGTCATCTGGATCATTTTGTTATTCTCAGTTTTATAAAGGAAGAAGAAATATGATATTTAACAAAACATTTATTTTTTTGACGAATCATATGTCGGGGTTTACTTATTGTGAAAAACGCCTGGTAATGGTGTCTACATATCAAAGTTAATGCTGATATTAGTCACACGTCTGATCCTGAGCTTGATTCATGATAGCAAATGGAAACTAAACGAAACACAACAATCGTCAGCCATTGAAAGTTGGCATTTACATCTTTCCAGATACCGTGGATTGGCGTATATTGGTTATTCGGACAGTTCCCTTTACAGAAATGTTCAATCTTTATTTTTCAAAATAATGAAGCTGTGGAATTGCACCTGTTTAGGATTACATGTATATTAATTTAGATATGTCGATTGCTTTAGACGTGAATGAGTTTGTCCTACAGCATGGAAAACCTCATGGCTCAGTCAGCATGTTGCACGAGTATTCATCCTCCTCCCCCCTCCCCCTCCCTCCCCGGGGTATTTGTACTTGTATTCTAGACTACCCGGATTATAATTTATGTCAATAAGGTTTTTTATAATGGGCGTAAACGCTGACGTGACGGATGTATAGCTGACAAGGTCCTCTCACCACCAGAATACACACGGCGTTATGGCAGATTATGAAGTAGGTGGGTGAAGTTTAACACGTAATAAATGTCCTCTACATTAATACACAACCTTTGATTAATGTATTAAAGCTGAAGTATGCAGATTATGTTTCCTAGTGTCAACAGTTTTGCACTTTTACCGGGATGTCCTAGTGGAGACAAGTTTACACACAGACCTTTTGAACCGGTAAAAAGTCTTTGGTAACCAGAATGATATTAATGAAGATTTGCTTATATCTGTTTTATGTCTTCCTTTATCTGTCTGGGTTATCAAAGCAGTGAATATTTAAGTTAAATGGAATTCGGGTCTTATAACAAACATCGTTATAGGTGAAAAACTAAACAGGAAGCTGTATAGGGTTTGCCGGCGATAGAAATATGTGTCACTGGACCATAACAACATTTTACATAAAACATTCATAACATTTTCAATATTTCAATAGAAAGGAAATTTAATCTTTCCTAGTTATTTCATCCTCCCAGCATCAGTGTATGACGTTCTATGAAAAGCGAAGTCCATGTTGGCGCAATGAGATCGATTGGTTAAGTAATAAGATATGTAGAATCGAGTAAATCTCTGTACTAATTGTGAGATAGACACAGTGTAGCTAAATGATAAAGTAAACTGTACGATACAACCTTAAGTCATGTGTGATGGAAATAATTTTGATGAAGACGATATTCAATTTTTATTTCATTGACTCTTAAATTTTTATGTAATTTTATAGTTAATTCTAGTAGTGTTAAAATTTACCAGGTCTGACTGCTAAAATTAATATATCTAACATTATGTAAAACAAAAGTCAGCGACAGTTACAGGAAACATTCGTGAAACGGTGATGACAGATAATATAGATCTCTGTTTTTAAAACTTGTGATACTGCATGATAGAAAATTCTCTCGCACTTATTTCCCTTTTGCCTGCCTCTCAGCAACACTCCGACTATCGTCCTTGCCTGCCTCTCAGCAACACTCCGACTATCGTCATTGCCTGCCTCTCAGCAACACTCCAACTATTGTCATTGCCTGCCTCTCAGCAACACTCTAACTATCGTCCTTGCCTGCCTCTCAGCAACACTCCGACTATCGTCCTTGCCTGCCTCTCAGCAACACTCCAACTATCGTCCTTGCCTGCCTCTCGGCAACACTCCAACTATCGTCCTTGCCTGGTTCCGGTTTTAGAGCTCCATGTTAGGTTAAATCTTCGCTTAGCTTCCCGAGACCACAGGCCGCCAAATCATCCTTCATTCAGTATTCTATCATTCTGGTGATATTCAATACTAAACCTCGTCTTCGAGAATATTCTGGAACCATTTTCATTATCAATATGCCGATAATGTGTACCATTGACAAAACATCACTTAAAATGTGCTTAAAACTTCCGAAACAAGTACATTTATCGCCTTCCTAGAAGTGTTTGATAATTTTTGTCCTTTATGTTTTTCTTTCCTTCCTTTTTCTTTATATCCTTTGTTCTTGCTTTTTTTCCTGTTCTTTTTCCACACATTCTTTTATTGTCTCTCATAAAAAGCTAATGGTGTTTTATATCGAATTTTTAAACCCCATATCATCTTTACTTAACTGACATAGTGGTATTATTTTCTCTACTTATCACAATTGGTATGGAGGGAATTAAACCACAGCATACTGAACCTTTCTCACCGTATTGGCTAGCAGTACCGAAACAAACCAGCTTTACGCTGTAGTTGTAGTAGTAACGATGATGCAGTAAGTCAGAAACGTAATTTTGAAATCTTTACAATAAATATAACTTCGATTTCAAAATGTTTACAACTCGAGCTTAGTTTATTCATATTTTCTATATAAAGATAGAGGAATCTTTATACCATCACCTTGGTCCGGAATCTTATCTGAGATTGGGTTTTAATTTAGAACTACCTGTGACACTCTCAAGTGAAATCTGAGAGTGCTCTCGGTATTCTGCTTCTAACCGTGACACTGCAGGAATAACATTTCATAAAACATATGTAACAAAAGTCCAGATTTTATTACCACACTGACTTCCCTCTAATGCAGTATTTAAGACGGTCCTTTAAATTAACGGATGAGTCTAATTTATATAACCGGGGTGTGGCGATGACCGAGAGATAACGTGTGAGTGAGGTGAGAAGAAATGACACCAAAGTTGTAAAATTTGCACCATCAGTTGGGGTAATACTATATTTACTATTGTGATAGACGTCACATGAAACAATCTGGCCTCACTTATTAAACACTTTAATGGGCATGGAGTGGCCTATCTTCTATACATCTGAAGTCAGCACTTCCGAGCTCGTGTTTTCTGAACAAGTGGTTATCTCGATAACTTTAAAGTTCCTACTAAAACGTAATACTGGTCCTGTCTATATCATGCAGTTTTCTAATAACCCTATTCGAACCACAACACGTGTGGACCTTTGTCTGGTGGCTGGAATCGATGAAACATCAAACGAAATGTGAAAGAAAACGTTGTAAATCTTAAAGAAAACAACGGAAACTGAGTAGATATAAATGAAAGCAACAATGACGACAACAGATAAGTGAAACTAGAAATAACACAACGACAGGAACTGATAAAACCGACAGGCAACGACAGGAACTATTAAAAACAGACAGGCAACGACAGGAACTGATAAAACAAAAAGGGAGAGACAACGACAGGAACTGATAAAACAAAAAGGGACAAAACAAACAAAACAAACAAAATAAAATTAAAAACAAAACAAAACAAAACAAAACAAAAAAATACAGAAAGTGTGAGTACCTGAAATTAAGTATGGAAATTGGAAAGACTGAAATTAAGTATGGAAATTGGAAAGACAAAAGTTGGAACAGGGGAACAACACGAAACTGCAATTATTTTGGTTGATAACTTATTAACATGACAGTGAAAAGTGAAGTGATGCATTTGTTTATGTTCATGCATACACAATAGTTTGGTTAACAAGTTTTTTTAAATTAATCGATTTCCACGAACGGTGGAATTTTACCGAAGCTGATCAGTGTTACAATTATGATTGAAATAATTCAGGCACACAATAAGAGAGGTCATTATGTAGGAGTGACAGTATTAGTGTTGACTGTCAGCCTAACTCTGAGCCGTTATCTCTGAATAGTGTTTTAAATCAACACACAGTGTCCTCCATTAATGCCTACTTACGGATTCGTAAATCTATAAGATCTATAGATCATTTAACTTATTACACCAATAGTATAATATATAGACCCACATCTCGTAAACGTCACATTCATAAGATCGCAAGTAGGACGCATGCTCTATATAGTATTTACATGATAAAGGTAAAGTGTTGTTTAAAATCATGTCGTCTTTGTGATCGTTTGAATGTCTATTGTAACGTCTGTACACCAATTATATAGGATACGCTTTATACTGCCCTCCAGTTACGTTTATCAGGAATCTACAAAATAGTGATAATAGCATATTTCATATTTTTCATAAAAAATGGAGAGATAAGATTTGCTGGTAGTTAGGGTAGTTTAATTCCGCGGTTTAAAATATGAGCACAAAAGTGCATTGAAAACAGATTCTTTCACTTTTTTATCGAACTTGTTCAACCGAAAACTAATCAGAAAAAATCTAAAAAGCGCGCGAAAGGGTCACAGTGAACAGACGACAGCTTCTACAAAGGCATTTGTCTATCGCAATGCTATCATGTCAATCAAACGTCTAAATTTAGTCGGAGACAGATTTTGATCAGTTTTGACGACTTGAAAACTTTCATTGATAAGAAATTTACGTACATGAACGGTTAGAATGCATGGTGATAGACTTATATTCCATGTTATATTTCCATTAATCGATTTCAATTTTTATGTCATTTCAAGCAAGTAATACAGGCAATGCTTCCGGTCTATGAATTATTTCATAAATGATTTGAAATGGATAAGCCAATAAGAGCAAATCTACCATCAGGAATCAGGTAAACTTAACGTATACCCAGTTCTACCATCAGGAATCAGGTAAACTTAACGTATACCCAGTTCTACCATCAGGAATCAGGTAAACTTAACGTATACCCAGTTCTACCATCAGGAATCAGGTAAACTTAACGTATACCCAGTTCTACCATCAGGAATCAAGTAAACTTAACGTATACCCAGTTCTACCATCAGGAATCAGGTAAACTTAACGTATACCGAGTTCTACCATCAGGAATCAGGTAAACTTAACGTATACCGAGTTCTACCATCAGGAATCAGGTAAACTTAACGTATACCCAGTTCTACCATCAGGAATCAGGTAAACTTAACGTATACCCAGTTCTACCATCAGGAATCAAGTAAACTTAACTTATACCCAGTTCTACTATCAGGAATCAGGTAAACTTAACGTATACCCAGTTCTACCATCAGGAATCAGGTAAACTTAACGTATACCGAGTTCTACCATCAGGAATCAGGTAAACTTAACGTATACCCAGTTCTACCATCAGGAATCAAGTAAACTTAACGTATACCGAGTTCTACTATCAGGAATCAGGTACACTTAACGTATACCGAGTTCTACCATCAGGTAAACTTAACGTATACCGAGTTCTACCATCAGGAATCAAGTAAACCTAACGTATACGAGTTCTACCATCAGGAATCAGGTAAACTTAACCTATACCGAGTTCTACCATCAGGTAAACTTAACGTATACCGAGTTCTACCATCAGGTAAACTTAACGTATACCGAGTTCTACCATCAGGAATCAAGTAAACTTAACGTATACCGAGTTCTACCATCAGGAATCAAGTAAACTTAACGTATACCCAGTTCTACCATCAGGAATCAGGTAAACTTAACGTATACCCAGTTCTACCATCAGGAATTAGGTAAACTTAACGTATACCGAGTTCTACCATCAGGAATCAGGTAAACTTAACGTATACCCAGTTCTACCATCAGGAATTAGGTAAACTTAACGTATACCCAGTTCTACCATCAGGAATCAGGTAAACTTAACGTATACCGAGTTCTACCATCAGGAATTAGGTAAACTTAACGTATACCCAGTTCTACCATCAGGAATCAGGTAAACTTAACGTATACCCAGTTCTACCATCAGGAATCAGGTAAACTTAACGTATACCGAATTCTACCATCAGGAATCAGGTAAACTTAACGTATACCGAGTTCTACCATCAGGTAAACTTAACGTATACCGAATTCTACTATCAGGAATCAGGTAAACTTAACATATACCGAATTCTACCATCAGGAATCAGGTAAACTTTACGTATACCGAGTTCTACCATCAGGAATCAGGTAAACTTGATATACATCAGATATAGCGCTGAATAAAGACTTTTCATGCCTAAATCGATTGGTGCAAATCCTACGGACCAGAAAGTAGTGAATAGTCATAATAAGATAGTAAAAACATTTTGTACAAACCAATTAAACACTAGAGAGTGTATATCATAGAACAAAAGTGTTTGTATATCAATGTTTGTACATTTACCATACAAACCAAATTCTTGTGAAAGCAGTAACATTGGACGTGTTATATAAGAGAAGTAGAGAGAAGCTCCACATCCTATGCTCATTACGGTCAGGTTTAGTTTGCTCATCATGTTAGAATAAGGATATAAACAGTTTACATTCGTTGTTCGTTTGTCAATATTTAGGATGCTATACATCGCAATGTACAGCATTGCACACAACGTGCATACGTTTTCTACATTATCTAGTGTCAGCAGATTTGATGGTTTTAACTAGTGTTATCTGTTATAGATGATATGCTAGTGTTGAGTGGTCCCATGGCGTACCTATATCGCATTAATATCGAGCTCTCCAGGGTACATAAGTAGCTCTGGTAGGTGTCACATGGTATTATTTAAAACTACCTAGTCATCTAAGCTCACCCCATTATTTAAAGCTTGTCTGACTTTTAAATCGATGGATTATGTTTGAAAATGTATTTTACATGCAGACGTTGTCTATTTTTTAGACAGAATCTCATTGTGGGGTCTCCATAGCTCTTAAACGCACACTTGACCCCTGACCGCACGCTGTTGAGGTCGAGCCCACGCTTGTTTAGTAATCATGCTCCGAACACTTTCCACAGATGGAGGAAAAGACTAGGAGACAGAATCGATTTGTGTGATGGATTGGATTGTTTACTTGTCTTATTAGGTTTTTGTTACTTTTTTGTTTTGTAGATAGTTTCTTCATTCATGCGTGAATATGCGTGCGCGTTCTGCTGTAAAACGGGTATTGAAATAGAATTACTAGACTATAATTTAGATTACCCAATGATTGGTCACGACTGTACCAATCAAAATATCTAAGGCATAACGGTGTGAAAAGTGGGAATAGATGTTTTATAAATATGTCCATGACCCCTCGTTCTAAAGGGGCAAAAACCAGGCAATAAGCAGTAATCTTTTGTACACGTGAAAAATCACGATTTCAAAATGAAGAACGATTTCATCATGATGAATGAACAATGGATACAGTGAAATAACATTCCCTGTTTCACTAGTCTTGTGTGAAGGTCGGGTAATTCATGCCGTCCGGGGGCCTCTTCGCATTCCGCCCACAGTCAAGTCTCACATAAACTAGATATACATAAGCAGATCCAATACTATGCCATCTGAACCGAAACATATTTGTGTCCGGATTTTGGTTGTACGGGTGTCGTTTTCTTTAGTAGATCTGGTATCAACATTGAGGTCAATCGTCCGGTCAGCGAATTTTTGTCTCAATGCCAGATTAATAGAATGTGTTTTGTCATACACTGGCCGATTGGAATTCTATATCAATTCACCATTTCCCATAACTAAAGGTCATTTCATTGAATCTCACGCCGTCACCAATGCTGTTTCCTTTTATTTTTTGATTTGCTTATAGAGGTCATTTTTCATGAATGGACCATCTTTATCTGTTCAGGTGGCTCAAATTATTGTGAGGGTGTGATTTATTTTGACCATTTGTGCCACGTAGAGCAAGTGTCTCTTGGTTTTTATGTATAGTGGTGAAGAATATATAAAGTTTTTATTGATTCGGGACGGGTTAAGTGATCATACAAGATGGAAGCATCACGGGCATGCTGGGAAGTCTATTAGTTTGTAATCTGAGGAACGTGTTATTTGATTCCATACTCCAGTTTCATGTTTAAGACTCTTGTTGATGTGAAATCCGATTATAAGGTGAGAAATTTTCCAAGTTTGTGAAAAGAGAAGCATTGTCGACTTTTATTGGTGGGTTGAGGGGTTAAAGGTTATGGCCGGAGATGACCTTTGTCTATATATTCAATGAATGAATTTTGATATTGTGGAAAACGCTTATCATCCCCAAAATACGAAGTCAAAATTTTAATTATCATGGTTACCGATGTTGTTAGATTCTTTGTCGGGAAAAGTGTCGTATAGAGATGTAATTTATATATAGTTACTGACGTATGGACGATTTGATGTCGTCCCTTACCTATATTGACCTGCACGTCGTATCATTTAATACGACTTTGACGATTCCCTGTCTTTACTTACTGCTGTCCATTCAAAAAATACAGTCCGGAACGTCCTGGTGTGTCTGTGGTGAATTTAGAAACTGTCACTTTATCGAAAACCAGGCCAGTCACATAGACAATGATTAAATCAGCAGATCTTCCAGTAGGATTCCTAGGGTTTCTAAACAGTGTTGTATAGGAAGTTGATTTGATTGTAAGATAAAACAGTTTTTGTCATATTTCGAAAGAAGTTTTCTGACAGCAGCTACTAAATGATATCCAAAAGACAGACGTTTGTGAAATACATTAAAAATAAAACGTTTTGTTCTTATAAGACATGAAGATGTCTTAACGCTTACAACATGTGTTCTTCGAGATGTCAAATGGTAAGTTCACAGCCTACATACTACCGCTACCGCTAGTAAGTCACTTGTCTGGTGCTGACAGCAGACGAAAATCGTACGACAGAACGACAGTAACGCCCAATCTAAACTAGTGTTGTATATGTGTGAGGCTCGTACCAAAATCAATCAATTCCAACAATGCCATAGCTTCATGAAGTATAAAAACATCTGTTTACCTCCAAACTAGAAGGTTTATCTTGATACGAAGGGTATCAAATTATTTCCCGTAAGATATTAATCTGATAGATTACATTTCTCATGGTTACAAATCCGCGCCAAAAACACAGGAACTACGTAGTTGATCATAGGGCGATAGCATCACTGGCTACAGGGACGAAACGATTGTAGGGTGTAACATCACTGACGAGTCTTAAAAGGACGAAACAGTTGTGTGATGTAGCATCACTGACTAAGTCCTACAGGGACGAAACGATTGTAGGATGTAACATCACTGACTAGTCTTAAAAGGACGAAACAGTTGTGTGATGTAGCATCACTGACTAAGTCCTACAGGCATCACTGACGAGTCTTAAAAGGACGAAACAGTTGTGTGATGTAGCATCACTGACGAGTATTAAAAGGACGAGTTTATCATCCCAATATATGTCTCTACAGTAGTAGTATATCATCCCACAATATGTCACTGCAGTAGTAGTATAGCTTGTGTTGTATATCCTCTAGATAAAGCTTACTAACTTCCATGTTCGTATCCAACGGTATTTACAAAAGACGATTAAGTATGTTCAAGGATATGTTGTCTATCTTTACTTATAACGTTTGTAAGCCCACAACTTTAGCTTACATCCACGAATCTTCGTTTGAATATGAAGAGACATCTAAACGCGATGTTACATGATAGAAGTATTTGCAAAGAGCATACAACAACATAATTTTAATAATTTGCTCTTGAAACTACTTTGTGGTGTTTGCGTTGTCAATGACGCCAATGTGGCGCCATCGACTGTATCCAATGTTATATGGCAGTTAAGTTGAGTTGAACTCGACTCTGATCTAACGATGTGTATAAAGCAATTTCTTCATTAAAGTTGATGAAAATCTGTTTATCCCTAAATGTAAATATAAGGATTGGTATTAATTTCCTGTAACTACAGTATTTACATTGGGGTTACTACTGGTTTTAGTGCTCTGCGGAATATAGTTGCCGAAATTTAAATGATATTAAATACTTCGATGCATGTACGTGAAAAACAATCCTTAATTACATGTTATGTTAGACTTTCTTTGTCAAACTTGGCTTGTTCTTGTGTTCTTAAACTATAATTTTGAAGACGAATCATTGGTCTAATTATAAGAAATCCGTCAAGGTTACTGAATGGATAGTCCCTAATCTTATCCTCTGGCCCGGCGTAAGTACGCCTGCTCTTTTTCGAAGAACCGCTGAGTGGTCTTAATCGTGCGAGTTAGACATTCTCACACGGGCCGCCATTTTAAGTCGCATCCAACGGACTGAGTATCAGTGGGTAGTTGTTAGTAAGGTGTTGGTGCTGATATATGTTTGGCGGTCATACGCTACACTGAAAACTGTTCGCTTTCACGATGTCCATACTTTCTGTTATTTCAGACCATTCCTGGTATCCGGTAATTGGGAGGGTTCATACGCTTATCATTGATATTGGGTGAATCCTATTTTATATTGTAACCTTTATAGGGGAAGATGATTGAGAGGGAAGGGGTGCCTGTTGTGTTTATTTGACTGAGTGTGTGTTTACAATGTTTGTTTTATGTGATCTTTACTTAAGATGGAATCAAGTGCGCCGCCTGAGGTGTCAGTGTGCACCAATTTATGAGAGGATCAATAGTGACCCTCCTTGGTACAGCCTTCAAGGGTATCCTGGGAATCCTACCCATTACGCAGAGTACTGCGTAGGGTTCAGGTAATCAGAAGAGGAGCCCTACTGCGTCCCTTACAGTGCCCTAGGTATGGACCCGAGTCTCCAAATCATACACCATCGCCTTTGCAATTTAATATTTAGTACTATGGCTGATGTTATATTTTACAGTATAAATCTATAGATTTTAAATATCTAATTATTATGTTGTCCATTATGCCCTGTATATCTAGTGAGGATAAAATGTGATTGGTGGAAATAACAGGGACTGTATTACTATTTAATTCCTTATACAGTTCTACCCTAACTGTTAAATGTTGGGGACATCAACATTCTCACAAAACTCACAATTTGGTAATATATGTTTCATCATAATATTAATGTTTTATTTCAATTTTGTTTTGCCTTTGCTTTACAGAAAACATCCATTTTTGGATATCTATTGTCTAACGAAACAATGTTATGTCTTTCTTGGTTGTCTCAAAATCTCTATAGTTAACAAATATCGGTAACACAAGAACGGCAACGCGCTGTCGTCAAGCACAATGATTCTCTGTAATGCCGAGTCACATACAAGGTCCAATATCAGATCGGGACCAGATAGTCTGAGATTCGACGTAGATTTATCAGAGAGACGTCCCATAATATTATTTTAACATCTCATGTCACCTTGTTCTTTTCTCTTTGATTTTTGACCGACAGGAAGAGGCACAAAAAATAAAGACAACAACAACACATACCTTAACATTGGTAGTAATGGACACTATATCAACAAGTATGACTGATTACCACCGTCACAGCCACCCGTAACACCACATTAGTCAACGCTCCATTAGAGAAGGAATCTTATCATGTGAAATAGATAACCTTGGACAGGTAAAAAACACAGGTAAACTGACCCTTTGACTATCTGTTACACCTAACGAGCAGGGTCATTTATACCTCTAACTCCGAAGCCCATTCGTATAGTGACGACCCTTTTATTTAACAATAAACGTTTTCAATTTCCACTTTGATCTGTATAATTCACGAGGGTACGTTAGAGAGAGGTGTAAGGTAGGTTTGACCTCATTTATACACTATTTACAATGGATATTGCTAGTTTCCCTCCTTCCGAAATACACGTGTAACAATACCTGTCGACCAGGTAATCACTGGTTCCCATTTCACATCTAATAACCGTCAAGATTCTCTTATTCATCAGCTCGAGACGTACACCTAATTTTCAGTACATTAAACTGGGTTTCCACACAAAAGAGTTCCGCGTTTCCAGCAATCACTCGTGACAAAAGCTAGTTTAAATCAATGCTGGAGAGGGGTTAGCGCTTTGGAATGGCGATGATGATCGGAGTCAATGGTTCGGGATTTAAGCTGACATTTTTAAGAGATAAAATTCAATTTGATATGAGATACTCTTGATTTCCCGTCAGTTCGATACCATTAAAGTTGTCGGGAGGAGATGTTAATCTGTTACATTGTAAAAGGAAACATACCTTGTCAAGTACCTGGTCATCAGACGCATGTCGGCTGATTTGTGATGCAGTGACAAATGTGAGCGGTAGAACGGTTTGTTTTATACGTTTGCTTCTGTGCTATGGGTCGTATGATACACAACACACTACACGCAGATACTTGGAATTGTGATGATAGAATATTTGAAAAAAAGTTATATAAAAGATATATATTTGCTGAAATCAGTACGATAGCAAAGCGATAGGTTTCGAAACACAACTGAACATCAAGACAAAAACACAGCAGAATACCTGTATGGGGGAGAGAACAAAGACAATTTCTTATACTATATGACCATGTGTCTTAGAAGGACAAGCGCCTTATGCTTTGTCATTGGTGTCCAAGGTGTATAGGTCAATCGAAAGATGTAACGACATGTTCTTCAAAGTAGAACCCAACGAGCGTCGAACACATTTAACTTAATGTCATCATAAGTGTATGGTGTTTATATGCTTAGTAAGAACGACACTGAAGGAAGCGTCTGTCTCGTGATATCTGTGTTCAGAACGTACGCAAATAAACCGCACCGTATGTTATGAAAAAATCACAAGTTATGTAAAAAAAAGTTTAGAATTCAACCCTTGTCAAATGATTTTTCAATTCTAAGAAGAAACCAAAAGTTGTTTTTTTTGAAGATTCATTTTAATACAGTCCGTGTACTGTTGACCAAGGTCAGACTATTTATTTTTGTCTTGTTTGTCTTTCAGTAATATAAACCAGATATATTCAGTTTCCATTAGAATCTGTCACTCAACACACAAATAGAATCGTTCCTAACCTAAGTAGTCTTAACACCACATTTGTATAGAAATTGGAAGAAAAAGTATTTTTCGAATGAGGTTGACGAAAGTTAAACCGTAAATAATTTACATTACATGACCTAAGTTACCTGTCAAAGCCTCCAATATCTATAGATTATCGTCTATAGTTTGTAGACCTTTTGACCCCGGCTGATCTTCATGACAATCCGATTGGAAGGATCATCTTATTCTATAAATAGCTAAATATAGATTCGAATGGTTTTATCGTTGTAAAATATATTTGAAGTATTTTTCTTTCATGACCGTTTGAAGGGTTGAATCTCTCCTTGATCTGGGCGTAAAATAGTTTATGGGTGTCACCAGTTGCCATAGTCCTTCTAGGTCTTGTAGAACACGTTTGTGTTTGTGATCGCCCGCTATCAACAAACATCCGAGGAGGGGAGATCAGTTGGTTCTGTAATATTACAAATACATACTGCCTAAAAAAGCCGCGAGAACCACGCATTGAATTGAAGATTGGATTTGGTACATTCAGATATTAGAGAAAATCTCAAGAAATATTTCAATTAAAAAAAAACACATTTAATTTATTTTCGTCTTCTGACCCTTGAGGAGACAGATGTCAAGTCCGGATTTAATTTCCGTTTCGCAGTGACAATTAGACGTCACTTAATCGCATCAACGGGTATCCGCTGTACATTATATGAGTATACAGTCAGAAGTTGTCCTCGCCCGCCATACATCAAACGATATGGCTCTTATTTACTAATCTAAAGTATTCCTTATTTAAGTTTAAATTATAGTCACCATAGAATTTGGCACATTCTTTTTCCTATTTTTTGATGTATAGTTCGGAAAAATGGCTTCATTTTGATGACGTGATTGTTTCAAATAGGATTAAGATATATAGCATCACGACGAAACTGACTAAAGAAAATCGTCAAAAGGCAGGTGCGCTCTGTGACTGGTGAATTATGCCTTTGGCATTCTATAGTTCCACGTGTTACCATGTCAAATTACACGCCGATTTACCTTATATGGACTTAAAAGAAATCCTTCTTCGTAACAACGACGAAAGAATGTGTACATGTAATAAATGAGCGGCTCAGATCTGAGGGATATATACAGGCGTAACCGCTTTATCCTCACATTCCCCCGTGTGTAACTTACACAGAAAGCAATTTGTTCACTGGTGTCAATAATTTCCCATGAAAAGAAAAACACTCATCTCTCATCCTTTTAACTCAAAGAAAATTAATATCGCACGGGTTGAAAATTTAATAATTGTGATAGAATTGTCAACTCTTGGCTTGGTTGGAGTATCTAAGTCACAAAGTGGATCGTCCCCAAGAATGTTGTAGTATTGCATATCAATGTTTACAGAAACATGGAATTATATATCAAACACCACTACATCATAATTTAATACGATAGGTGTGGAACGATGAATCGAAATTCAAACAACTTAGTGATGGAAAAGTCGTGCGTATGAATATATCACCCAGCCTACAAAAGTAGCCAATGGAGAACGCAAAATTCCTGTTCTAATCAACCAACAAATATTGGTCGTTCACTACAAAACCATTTTGTATGTTTCCAAATTTTAATTGGTCAAAAAACTAAGCTATGACTACACGAACTAAAAAAGTAATTATGGACTACTTTCCTCACAAAAAAAAAAAGACAAAATATTGAACGACACATAAAGATATTTTACTTAAGATTGAAACTTATCCTGAACTCTTAAGAGGTGTTTTGTCTATATACCAAGTAAAGGCCACTTCTCTTGTTTGTTTATTTACTGTGTTTATCGCCCCGTGAACAACAAGGATCATTTGAGGCAGAGTCTGTATATAGTAGCTGGTAGGTAACTCACTGAACAACATACAGGAGATCCGTCTCATCCCATCCAATGCAATTAGGGTCAAGTATCCTGCCAGAGGGCATAACTTTGTCAGCAGGGAAAGGTCCGTTTCTGAGAACCACAGTTAACACCATGGGTAGGAAGCGTCGAACCTTGGACCTTCACTAGAGGTACGTAGACCGGCACACTTACCAACTGAGTTATGTGGCCCCAGTTTTAGCGATATTTGTTAAAGTAAAGGTGAAGTAAAGAGTAGGAGTGGACAACACCAAAACAGCTGACCATTACAGATATTATAATACTGTCTAGTTAATCTACATCCTTTACCGAGAACAATGCCACTCAAAGCAAACCCAGGAAGACGTGAGGAGGAACGAGATATTTTTTTTACAGATTTGAATGAAGTAATGGTATATGATACAGAAATAAGGACAACATTGTATTCTGCCTTCGTCTTCAGACACAATCTTACACAAAAGCTTGATATATATGTAAATTTGTAACAGATGATTTCTGCTCAGCAAGAAGATGACGTTAAAAAGTTGAAGTATAAAGATGAATTATTTTAGATTACAAAGGAGATTCAGTCTTGTCATATTAAACCCGTCCCTGTGTGAACCATAGAATTAGATAGGAATTGCCTGGTAGTATTGTTGGACATACACTAAGCGTTGCTTTTTATAGCAATTGTTAAATAAAAATAACTAATTATCTCTGTCTTTATTTATCCCAACAATTAACTGTAATTAAATATCTAGGTATGTTCTTAGGTATCTAAGTCTCTTTTCGTTACCTATATCTCTAAATAACACAATATCGTAACGATATGCTGTTAAATTTATCCCTTTCTTAAATAATTTGAGTTTTATGACTTTTTTATTTACATAATTTTGTTGGTTTTTGTAAACACTACAATATAGATTACATATAAACATGTCGGTAGCTGTAAATTTGTTGCTTCTTTAAAGGTCCTTGGATTTATAGCGACATTATTATTGTACAATGAAACAACCCTCGTAGATGTTTATAATTCCCTGTACCCAGTGATCCCGTGGTTAGTGTAGTATCATCCTGTGACCGTGTAACCGTCATGTAACTGCTGTTACCGAAATAACTACCCCATGATTAAGCTGATTTCGTTGTTCTGTGGCGAGAGGTCCTTGTTACTTTAGACCGATATTCAACCCAGAAAGTATTTTAAATGATCCGCGCGAAGTATTGTAGAAGATAATTCGGAGAGACGAGTTTCGTATACAGTATCATTGTCTAAATCACAGTCGGATGTGGTAACGAAACCAGCATTTCGAGTTCTGTGGACGTCTGGTCAAAGACTGCTCTTTGAAAAGGTTCAAAGACATATTGAACCGAGAAGCAGGAAGACTGAGGCGTGTTGGAACAGAAGAGCCGATTTGTACAGGAAATCTTTAGAGTTTGTTTCGGAAAATGTTTTCCCGCTTTCTTTAACATGTATATCTAAATTGTAAATACACATCATTATCCAGGTTTTTTTTATATTTGTTTGAAAACTCTGCACATGTTCCGCTATCTGTAGCCCCGTTATGGTAAGGAATGCAGTTGTACCCTATGCTCCTACTTATGCACTAATTAGGATGTAAATGTAGCGTGTCGTTAATGTAATCGGTGCATAGATCTATCTCTCCTCCACTACTGAAGAGCTTTGTGACTGTCTCCGTATCGTTAAGTACCACGACCTGTCAGCCATATGCGTCTCTAAATCCTATACCTTATCCACTACTGTTACGTGGACCTAACCAAGATTCTTATCGACTTGTCAAAATATGTCTTGACATTTTAGGGATCAAAACAAAATTTAAAAGTACGAGTAGCAATGATAAGACGATGGGGACATGCCTTTTGTGGCCATGTTCACATGAGTGAGTCTAATGACACGGCTGTCCTTTGACGATGTGTGTAGGTATGTATTCCTCTCATAAAGATGCTTTAATAAAGGTTACTTGTGGCCGACCCCAACATGCCACACCGGAGATCAAGTTTTGCCGCACGTCACTGGTAGGTTTATATTCCAGGTACGGAGTCCGTTCCCTTTATGTGTCAAAGTGACACGTATATTAACACGGAAAACACACAAGTATTTATCTGTAATGGAGTTTTTCATTTACATATTCAGATGAAGAAATTTTGAAATTCTTTCGGCCGAGATTTTTACGTGATCCCGGAACTAATTGACGTATGTATTTTGTTTTTAACACAGAAATGTCAATCTCGACTTTAAAAGGTCGAAGAGAAAGTATTCCAAATATCTATGGTATACGCTCTGTTTCCACAACAAGTACACCCCTTGTCAGTACTTTTTGAACTATCGTTTGTTTATTCACATTGATGCTCGTGTACTTCCAAATACCAGTACTCTTTAAGAAACTCTCCGGCTGGACAATCACATCAGTTCTGGTATGTGAATGTTATAATACTTTGTCGTAATACTTTTCATAATTGAAAAAGGAAAAGAATGTTAGGTGCCCGATTTAGAATTGATTCCTAATCCTGACCTGGCAATGTAGCCACCTTACTAGATATAAGTGTATGGATAGGCGATTTAACATCGTCTTTGATACGTTTTCATAATTCAAGGTTCTTTCCGGCTATCTGAACAGATTATCAGCGCTTACAAGACTTACCCACAGTTCAATATAATATTGCTGAATCACGTCTCCACGGTCAGTACAATGGAGAGCTCCGTACAGTTGTCATGATTAGAGGAATCTATAACTGGGTTTTAAATCTGGCCTCACAATGGACAGAGGATTAGGTTTGACAGAAATCGTAATACTATCTGTGTCCCTGGTGTAGTTTTGGTTTCCCTAGTCTAAATATTGAAAGGCACGTGCTGCGATCCACGTCCGTAGATATGATATAATGACCAACGAAGACATTTTTGACGGAAACAAAGCGTAAATTGTAACAGGAGAGTTTGGAAAACTGTTATTTCACTATCATAATTCTGCGGTCTGATTTCTGAAAGACATTCCGTTGGCTGTTTTTACTGATCTTATACGTCATACGATAAACAATGTTCTCCTCCCACTCTGTCAGGTATACGGAACTGGACACTAGAAGCACTCATATATCATCTGAGTTATACCTATGTAGAATTACAATCTCAGTGAGGCTAGATGAACTACAGGACAAAACAGCTTCATAAACAAAAAAAAATAAAAGAAATCACAACACAAAAGACATTTTCATCTTCTTATCAATATATATTGTATTTAAGCTTGAATACGAACGTTGGTATACTCAATACAAGGTTAGAAGAAAAGTCAAAACTTCTGTTTCTCATTAACTCTGCTCAGGTTCGAAGAACAGCAGGTGATACTATTTGTAAACAAGTGTTGGACGAGACGCTACCCGGGTTGTCTCTGGACCAAATGACTCTCTCCAGTTTGTGGGTATAATCAGATGGTATTCAGCCGCGGACTGTGTCTGGTTTATAGGTAGCGCAAGAGGACTGTACCTAGATTGTTGGTATAATCAGCTGATACTCAGGCTGTCTCTGGTTTATAGGTAGCGCAAGAGGACTGTATCTAGATTGTTGGTATAATCAGCTGATACTCAGGCTGTCTCTGGTTTGTAGTTTGGACAAGAGGACTAGGCATATCATACTCGGGTTGTCTCTGGTTTGTAGGTTGAACTAGTTTTCGGACGGATAATATGACCGGTTGATACTCGAACTGCCTTTGGTTTGAAGATAGGACCGGGTGATATTCGGACTACCTCTGGTTTGAAGATAGAACAGGGTGATATTCGGACTGCCTCTGGTTTGAAGATAGGACCGGGTGATATTCGGACTACCTCTGGTTTGAAGATAGAACAGGGTGATATTCGGACTGCCTCTGGTTTGAAGATAGAACCGGGTGATACTCGAACTGCCTCTGGTTTGAAGATAGAACCGGGGATATTCGGACTGCCTTTGGTTTGAAGACAGAACCGGGTGATGTTCGGACTGCCTCTGGTTTGATGAAAGAACCACGTGATACTCGGACTGCCTCTGGTTTGATGATAGAGTCGGATGATAATAGGACTGCCTCTGGTTTGATGATAGAACCGCGCGATACTCGGACTGCCTCTGGTTTGATGATAGAACCGCGCGATACTCGGACTGCCTCTGGTTGATGATAGAACAGGGTTATACTCGGACTGCCTCTGGTTTGATGATAGAACAGGGATATACTCGGACTGCCCCTGTTTGTATGTTCAGATGATAATTTGACTGGTCCGCAGATTGGTTAGGTCACTACTCGGGTCGTAGCTACAGTAACGGTTTAGTCACACATGTATATAGGATAAAGCTGCTGACCGAACAGTCTTTGACATCGGTAAAATCTTTTCACATTATGCTCATAATTTCTCACCTGAAGTGTAAATTGTTGATATATATAATATTTCCCAAATTTATACACCTTTTGTGGAGTTATAAAAAGCCATACTGGTGGTATTTATAGTGGGGTCGTTAGCTCTGTGGGCAGATAAATTATGTATGTAATTTGTTGGTGTAAGGATGGACGAGAAATGTACATGATGGGTAGAAGACATGTCATATTGTCACTTTCACATCGTATGGTGTCAGTTTCCGCGACCCGCTAGGACCACCTAGAACGCCCAATAACATGCTACGCCGATTTTGTCACCCGGATCGTAAAAATCACATCACGAGATTTGTACGTTACAATAAAAAGGTCTGGGGTTGTCCGAGCTATAATATATGACCGGGGACAGATGATATGTGAAAGCTGTTGGAATCTCCGGGAGATTTTCCGCTCTGGGTTAACACTGGTCAAACATCACCACGTCACTAATCCGTAGACGACACTACGTGTTTTTAAACACATTTTTGCACGGAAATAAATGGAAAGGGAGGTTAGATAATTTATCAAAGTTAACCGACAGGCCATTGTCTGTAATAATATACAAATATGCAAATCAACAACTTTAGCGGTCAGTACTATTTTACAGGTAAATGCGACAGATGAAAAAAACCATTAAGCAGCTGGGGTACTAATACACTTTGGAATGAGGTTTTAGGGGACAGGTATTTAAGTGACGTCAGTAATTTGACGTAGTGTGTGTTTATCTCGTTAGGTAGCACACCTATATGTGGAAAACTACCGTGATATGTAGAAATATGCTTGAAACTCTTTGCTAAGGTTTATCTAAGTTCAGTATGTGACAAAAGAAGAATGAATTGATTGTTGTGTGTGGTAGGCTCTACATCATAACTCCTATCACGCGCTGATCAGAAAAACGCATTTCTCATTATTCTAGACAGGGATTCAAGGGAAATAGGATTTATTGACATCATTAATTGAAATAAAGTGAGGAAATAATTTGTTAATGAGTGTAGAATGATACATCACACTGAAAACACATCATGCGGAGCTAAAATTACCTGGTTCTCACGTCACTGTAATGGAGACTTTTAACAAATATCTAATTTCCTTTTTTAACACTATATAGATAAATCTAATCCTAAACGCTAAACAATATGTTCTTGAAATTTCATCATTTATCTGGTTTGTGAATTGAGAAGGCCGCTCTACTCATCGCTAATGTGACAGTATTCCGAACTTCATTTTTCTTATTTCATTCACCGATTTTGTCTTTAGTACACACTGGAAAGTCGAATTTCACATCGATCAAGGTTGTAACAACATGAGGCTCGTGTCGTCATATTAACCTCCAAATAAACATCTGATCATGTTAAAATAATATCAAATAAATAAATAAACCGACAAGGGGTGTGGACTTTAAATTATATGAAAAGAAAAATATTTAAATCCAATATCAAATTTCAATATCATCATACATCATATTTGTCATTTCTGTAGAATTTAAAATGGAAGGGTTTGAAAAGTAGATGCAGGATAATCACACATGATAATAGAAATCACTGCATGTTGTCGTAAAGTGCAATATTTCTTGTAGGAAATGTGATGCCCCGAGTCTTAAAACACCTTAATATCATTTTATAATGTAAATTTCACAGTTTGAAATGTCTATCCCGCTAAGTAAAGACTGTGTAAAAGTGTGCACAGCGCCAGTAGGATATTGTAACAATGTCTGTTGGTGGCGTGATAAAATCCATCTCCCGGTCCAATTCAATACATTCTTATGTAAGCCTAAACAACTATTTAAATTCCTGTTTGAGAAGTTTAACGCCCTGAAACCGAGACCCTCCGCACCCCTCCCCATACTTACACTCCCACCCTTGCCCACGCTTTGTATAACGCTGTGGTATTCCTGTTTTCAAAAGACACAATGGCAACAGTTTATACAATCTTTTTTCTTGCTGGAGATTCTTTCGTATTTTCTATTTGTTCAATTGCACCCATAAATCATGATCTTTGTTCTTCACAAAACATGCATATCATGTCTATGTAGGTTTGAAGACAATCAAATTACTGTCACTATTATCAAGCTGTAAAAAGGCTTCGGAAGCCGATAGTGTTGTAACGCTATGATACTACGGTAGCCGGGAGTGTTGTAACGTTATGATACTACGGTAGCCGGGAGTGTGGTAACGATATGATACTACGGCAGCCGGGAGTGTTGTAACGCTATGATACTAAGGTAGCTGGAAGTGTTGTAACGCTATGGTACTTCGGTAGCCGGGAGTGTTGTAACGCTATGGTACTACGGTAGCCGGGAGTGTTGTAACGCTATGGTACGGTGGTAGCCGTGAGTGTTGTAACTCTATGATACTACGGTAGCCGGGAGTGTTGTAACGCTATGGTACTACGGTAGCCGTGAGTGTTGTAACGCTATGGTACTACGGTAGCCGTGAGTGATGTAACGCTATATCACTACGGTAGCCGTGAGTGTTGTAAGGCTTCGATACTACGGTAGCCGGGAGTGTTGTAACGCTATATCACTACGGTAGCCGGGAGTGTTGTAACGCTATGGTTCTACGGTGGCCGGGAGTGTTGTAACGCTATGGTACTACGGTAGCCGGGAGTGTTGTAACGCTATGGTACTACGGTAGTCGTGAGTGTTGTAACGCTATGGTACTACGGTAGCCGGGAGTGTTGTAACGCTATGGTACTACGATAGCCGGGAGTGTTGTAACGGTATGGTACTACGGTAGCCGGGAGTGTTGTAACCCTATGGTACTACGGTAGCCGGGAGTGTAGTAACGCTATGACATTTCTGGTGACATAAATGCATTTAAGATTTGTCAGGTATTAATGTGGACATAAAGACAGAAGGTTTGTTCAGTATTCATGTGGACATAAAGACAGACGGTTTGTCCAGTATTCATGTGGACAAAAGACAGACGGTTTGTCCAGTATTCATGTGGATATAACGACAGACGGTTTTTCCAGTATTAATGTGGACATAAAGACAGAAGGTTTGTACAGGTATTCATGTGGACATAAAGACAGAAGGTTTGTTCAGTATTCATGTGGACATAAAGACAGACGGTTTGTCAGGTATTCATGTGGACATAACGACAGAAGGTTTGTCAGGTATTCATGTGGACATAAAGACCGAAGGTTTGTACAGGTATTCATGTGGACATTAAGACAGAAGGTTTGTTCAGTATTCATGTGGACATAAAGACAGAAGGTTTGTCAGGTATTCATGTGGACATAAAGACAGAAGGTTTGTACAGGTATTCATGTGGACATAAAGACAGAAGGTTTGTCAGGTATTCATGTGGACATAAAGACCGAAGGTTTGTTCAGTATTCATGTGGACATTAAGACAGAAGGTTTGTCAGGTATTCATTCTAACATAAAGACAGAAGGTTTGTCAGGTATTCATGTGGACATAAAGACAGAAGGTTTGTCAGGTATTCATGTGGACATAAAGACCGAAGGTTTGTCAGGTATTCATGTGGACATAAAGACAGAAGGTTTGTCAGGTATTCATGTGGACATTAAGACAGAAGGTTTGTCAGGTATTCATGTGGACATAAAGACAGAAGGTTTGTCAGGTATTCATGTGGACATAAAGACAGAAGAATTGTTCAGTATTCATGTGGACATTAAGACAGAAGGTTTGTCAGGTAGTCATGTGGGCATAACGACAGATGTTTGTCCAGTATTCATGTAGACATAAAGACAGAAGAATTGTTCAGTATTCATGAGGACATAAAGACGGAAGGTTTGTTCAGTATTCATGTGGACATAAGGACAGAAGGTTTGTCAGGTATTCATGTGGACATAACGACAGAAGGTTTGTCAGGTATTCATGTGGACATAAAGACAGAAGGTTTGTACAGGTATTCATGTGGACATAAAGACAGAAGGTTTGTTCAGTATTCATGAGGACATAAGGACAGAAGGTTTGTCAGGTATTCATGTGGACATAAAGACAGAAGGTTTGTACAGGTATTTATGTGGACATAAAGACAGAAGGTTTGTTCAGTATTCATTTGGACATAAAGACAGACGGTTTGTCAGGTATTCATGTGGACATAAAGACAGACGGTTTGTCAGGTATTCATGTGGACAAAAGACAGAAGAATTGTTCAGTATTCATGCAGACATAAGGACAGACGGTTTGTCAGGTATTCATATGGACATAAAGACAGAAGGTTTGTCAGGTATTCATGTGGACATAACGACAGAAGGTTTGTCAGGTATTCATATGGACATAAAGACAGAAGGTTTGTACAGGTATTCATGTGGACATAAAGACAGAAGGTTTGTTCAGTATTCATGAGGACATCAGGACAGAAGGTTTGTCAGGTATTCATGTGGACAAAAGACAGAAGAATTGTTCAGTATTCATGTGGACATAAAGACAGAAGGTTTGTACAGGTATTCATGTGGACATAAAGACAGAAGGTTTGTCAGGTATTGATGTGGACAAAAGACAGAAGAATTGTTCAGTATTCATGTGGACATAAAGACAGAAGGTTTGTTCAGTATTCATGAGGACATAAAGACAGACAGTTTGTCAGGTATTCATGTGGACATAAAGACAGAAGGTTTGTTCAGTATTCATGAGGACATAAAGACAGACGGTTTGTCAGGTATTCATGTGGACATAACGACAGAAGGTTTATCAGGTATTCATGTGGACAAAAGACAGAAGGTTTGTTCAGTATTCATGAGGACATAAAGACAGACAGTTTGTCAGGTATTCATGTGGACATAACGACAGAAGGTTTGTCAGGTATTCATGTGGACAAAAGACAGAAGGTTTGTCAGGTATTCATGTGGACATAACGACAGAAGAATTGTTCAGTATTCATGTGGACATAAAGACAGAAGGTTTGTACAGGTATTCATGTGGACATAACGACAGAAGAATTGTTCAGTATTCATGTGGACATAAAGACAGAAGGTTTGTACAGGTATTCATGTGGACATAACGACAGAAGAATTGTTCAGTATTCATGTGGACATAAAGACAGAAGGTTTGTCCAGTATTCATGTGGACATAAAGACAGACGGTTTGTCCAGTATTCATGTGGACATAACGACAGAAGGTTTGTCAGGTATTCATGTGGACATAACGACAGAAGAATTGTTCAGTATTCATGTGGACATAAAGACAGAAGGTTTGTACAGGTATTCATGTGGACATAAAGACCGAAGGTTTGTTCAGTATTCATTTGGACATAAAGACAGACAGTTTGTCAGGTATTCATGTGGACATAAAGACAGAAGGTTTGTACAGGTATTCATGTGGACATAAAGACCGAAGGTTTGTTCAGTATTCATTTGGACATAAAGACAGACAGTTTGTCAGGTATTCATGTGGACATAAAGACAGAAGGTTTGTCAGGTATTCATGTGGACAAAAGACAGAAGGTTTGTCAGGTATTCATGTGGACATAAAGACAGAAGGTTTGTTCAGTATTCATGAGGACATAAAGACAGACGGTTTGTCAGGTATTCATGTGGACATAACGACAGAAGGTTTGTCAGGTATTCATGTGGACAAAAGACAGAAGAATTGTTCAGTATTCATGTAGACATAAGGACAGACGGTTTGTCAGGTTTTCATGTGGACATAAAGACAGAAGGTTTGTCAGGTATTCATGTGGACATAAAGACAGAAGGTTTGTCAGGTATTCATGTGGACATAAAGACCGAAGGTTTGTCAGGTATTCATGTGGACATAAAGACCGAAGGTTTGTCAGGTATTCATGTGGACAAAAGACAGAAGAATTGTTCAGTATTCATGTAGACATAAGGACAGACGGTTTGTCAGGTTTTCATGTGGACATAAAGACAGAAGGTTTGTCAGGTATTCATGTGGACATAAAGACAGAAGGTTTGTCAGGTATTCATGTGGACATAAAGACAGAAGAATTGTTCAGTATTCATGTGGACATTAAGACAGAGGGTTTGTCAGGTAGTCATGTGGGCATAACGACAGATGTTTGTCCAGTATTCATGTAGACATAAAGACAGAAGAATTGTTCAGTATTCATGTGGACATAAAGACGGAAGGTTTGTCAGGTATTCATGTGGACATAAAGACAGAAGGTTTGTACAGGTATTTATGTGGACATTAAGACAGAAGGTTTGTCAGGTAGTCATGTGGGCATAACGACAGATGTTTGTCCAGTATTCATGTGGACATAAAGACAGAAGGTTTGTACAGGTATTCATGTGGACATAAAGACCGAAGGTTTGTTCAGTATTCATTTGGACATAAAGACAGACAGTTTGTCAGGTATTCATGTGGACATAACGACAGAAGGTTTGTCAGGTATTCATGTGGACATAACGACAGAAGGTTTGTCAGGCATTCATGTGGACAAAAGACAGAAGAATTGTTCAGTATTCATGTGGACATAAAGACAGAAGAATTGTTCAGTATTCATGTGGACATAAAGACAGAAGGTTTGTCAGGTATTCATGTGGACATAACGACAGAAGGTTTGTCAGGTATTCATGTGGACATAAAGACAGAAGGTTTGTACAGGTATTCATGTGGACATAAAGACAGAAGGTTTGTTCAGTATTCATGAGGACATAAGGACAGACGGTTTGTCAGGTATTCATGTGGACATAAAGACAGAAGGTTTGTCAGGTATTCATGTGGACAAAAGACAGAAGAATTGTTCAGTATTCATGTAGACATAAGGACAGAAGGATTATTCAATAATAATGTGGACATTATCATTTATTACATTTCAGAAACATTGCTATAAACATTTAAAATCACACGTCATTGTGGTATTTGTACTCCAGTTAAGCCGTATATCAAACATTCTAAATACAATCAAATGAATTATTCATTTGTCAGTAATTTAAGCTCGGCTTTTTTCTTCGTTTAAATACTGAAATAATTAACAAACGTGAGATAAAAATCATCCGACAGTTTTTTCTTATACAAATATATTTAAGTGTCAATCACATAAAGTATGGACTAAATAGAGTATTGATCTGATCAACAGTAGATCAGGACCTTATCAGATAGTAATGCTTTATGAGATGATGGGCCGAACGTGCACGCTCAATTCCAGTCTTAAAAGGAGTACTTGGCCGAGTAAACGGTTACAACGCCGTCACTAATTTGGGAACCGGCCAGAAATCTATCCGGATTATTTTACACTGCCTCTCAAATCTCTGTATCAGTTGTCTTAGGTGTGAAATATTCAACCATTCTCGGTTACAGGGTTCGAATTCGGATATCGTACGATTATGGATACAAGGTATTGCACACAGACAAAGTATTCATTATTTAATGTTAGATGGATGAGGACTTAGTAAAATAGTACCTTCTGTGAAAATCGTTTTTGTTGTACATGTAGTAATATCAGGAAATAGATTTGTCGTTTTCCCGAATTTTAGAAGAAACCGACATATAAAAAATCGAATTTAATTTAAAGCAGTTATTTCCGAAAAAAAAACGCAATTATATTATTCCCTTAACTCTTGCACTATGACTGGTCCATAAAACGGTGCCCTGACTTGGTCCCGGTAATGGTCCAAGTGAAAAATCTCACGACATCCAGATACTTTGTAGCAATATCTGTCGAGTCAGAGCTATTTTTTAGGTCCAGCAATTCAAACAAACTGGAATTGTTCTTTGAATATATCGACTTTGAAAGTTTTGTATTAATCTCGGTGAACTTTAGGCGTGACGATATCCGTAGGATTATTCATGGATGTGGTATATGTAATTTTAATATTCAAATATCTTTAGAAAAGTATGACATTCATCTATAAATCCAATACAATCGGCGCTAGATCTTAATAGCCTCGTGATTAGTTGATGGATGAGGGACGATTCGTCTCCATGGAAACTTGTCCAAAGTCACCATAGATCTGGTCCTGGATATAGCAGCCTTGTTAGACTTATCACAAACGTGAACTTCTGGAGATGATGAAGATTATGATGATGATCATTATTTCTTTGATCAAAAACTTATACAGAGAATAAAAAACAGAGGATTATCATAACAACAGCGACATGTAGACTCTATAACAGGCTGGGCGTGTGTGTTGGTTACTACCGAGGAAAGAGATCTCTTGTCACCCCTCTGTCTCAAACCTAGCTTTTTAATCAGGTAGCCTGTCTCTCTGTCGTTTTCATATTCAATTTCCCACTAAATAAATGTGGTTTCAGCTCTTCATTAACGTGTATCCTTATTCATACTACAGATGCTAGGATAAAAAAGCAGATGAGATACAAGTATAAACAAACTTATCATAAATAAAATTGATGACAACTTGACTTCGGATAGAGGATAGGTGTAAAATGTGAAACTGGAATGTGTTGTAAAATGTACAGTATTCTATAATAATATATTAACAAATCTCAACATTTTATTTTTCAACAGAAGAAGAATTAATTACGATTTAATTAGGACAGACAGATTTCAAGGATGAACGGAGTCATATTTGGTCGATAATTTGTTTTATAAAAGGCACACAGAAAATCGTTCTCAATTGTACTGTGTATATTGAAATCTTAAACTGACACATCTTATGTCAAAAACTACCGGATTAAATTTCGTCTTCTTTAACAACAAAATGATTTGAAAATAGTTATAAAATTATCTTCAGAGATTGCGCCAAGTTTATGTCATACGTCTGTCCTATATTGAAAGGTGGGAATTAAATACAGTAGGAAGGTATTGGGTTATGATTGGCTGATACGGCAGGGACATATGACACCGAACAGCTTGCACCTTGTTAAGGGTGAAAAATGGCAGGTTTAACCTTTATCTAACCTTACAAGTTAAAAAAAACACAAATTAAATATTCTTATCAATATTTGGTTTTTATTCAACAGGAGCGGTTCTACAACACCAGATGTTTCCAGTTTATGACGACTGTGTTGATTCACATCTGTCAGATAGACAAGATCTTGCTTACAAGTATTTGGCATTACAAAAGACGATACTGTACCCAGATAATTGTAGGTAGACCTATTACAGTTCCAATTTAGTATCAGAAAAAAGTATTGTCCCTATATATCGCTATTGAAACATGTCAATCTTTACCAACATTACTTCACGAATTGAAGATATGATTTCCATAATCATCGTCAAATTTTATAAAAATAATAATAAAAAAGTTAAAATTATTTTGATTTCTTAAATCGGTTCTTCAGTGATTTCCTATACAATGCTATTCATTTGATTTCAGACTTGCCGTGAAGTTTCTGTCTCCTACGGTATAGAAGTAGGTATTCCGTAACCAGGGACGTTTGTTTCATAAAAAATAGTTGTACATGAACTTCAGATTCTGAAATCATAGATATAAAATTTATCTAAAGCTAGGACTCAACATACATTGAGTTGTTCTCGCCTACATTAATGTGTATTGACGTAAGGAAATCTTGTTTACACCGATGTTTGTAAAACATTTGTGAAGTTAATGTGTTTAATTTGAAGTTGTTGATGGTTGGCGTTTCAAGTATGTGTTGGTGTTTTTTCTTTAGCACATTTATAAATGCCTGTTCTGTAATCATTGGAAAATTTATATGTTAAGTTTCCTACGAAAAAGAATTAAGTATCCAATATTATTCATCGTTAAAATACCGTGCACATATAGTGTCCTTCTTTCTGTCCTAATATGTGTAAATAGAAATAGCAACAACAGTATAAATCACTACATATTTTTATCTACACTGCAATTAAATTTCATGACATAGCAAATTTAAGTATACTTCGTCTCATCAATCAACAATTAGAGCATATCTATTTCCATATTTCTCAACTACAAAAAATATCTAAATTGTCTGCATTCATTTCAATAAAATAATTAGGGGAAAAAACGAAATTAAAAACGTGTATCGTGTCACAGAAGAGATAGTGTAGTGAAATTCCAATTTCAAATTGCAAATTATTTATAACTTCCGAAGTATATCACCATCGCATAAATGTTTCAAGGATTCATTTCAGTAAATCGACAGCGACTAGTGTAGACATATAATCAACTATAATTATTTTACAACAATTGCGAAGCAAGTTTTTCCAACTTATATTAATCCCTCTTGTTGGCTCGGATGGAAGCGCGCGAGGGGTCTTAGTGTGGGTGAAAACCGGAGTACCCGGGGAAAACCCACGTGGTCGGGCAGGTGACCCCATACTTTTTCACATCTATTCTGGGAATCGAAACCAGGACGGCTAGGTAAAAGGCGAGAGCGTTACCACTGCACCACCCGACCACCCTGTGTAGTCCTAGATAATGATTCTTTTCCACTCCCAGTGTAGTCCTAGATAATGATTCTTGTTCACTCCCAGTGTAGTCCTAGATAATGATTCTTGTCCACTCCCTCCCAGTGTAGTCCTAGATGATGACCCTTGTCCACCCCCTCCCTCTGTAGTCCTAGATGATGATCCTTGTCCACTCCCTCCAAGTGTAGTCCTAGATGATGACCCTTGTCCACTCCCTCCCAGTGTAGTCCTAGATGATGATCCTTGTCCACTCCCTCCAAGTGTAGTCCTAGATGATGACCCTTGTCCACTCCCTCCCAGTGTAGTCATAGATAATGATTCTTGTCCACTCCCAGTCTAGTCCTAGATAATGATTCTTGTCCACTCCCAGTGTAGTCCTAGATAATGATTCTTGTCCACTCCCTCCCAGTGTAGTCCTAGATGATGACCCTTGTCCACCCCCTCCCTCTGTAGTCCTAGATGATGATCCTTGTCCACTCCCTCCAAGTGTAGTCCTAGATGATGACCCTTGTCCACTCCCTCCCAGTGTAGTCCTAGATAATGATTCTTGTCCACTCCCAGTGTAGTCCTAGATAATGATTCTTGTCCACTCCCAGTGTAGTCCTAGATAATGATTCTTGTCCACTCCCTCCCAGTGTAGTCCTAGATGATGACCCTTGTCCACCCCCTCCCTCTGTAGTCCTAGATGATGATCCTTGTCCACTCCCTCCAAGTGTAGTCCTAGATGATGACCCTTGTCCACCCCCTCCCTGTGTAGTCCTAGATGATGATCCTTGTCCACTCCCTCCCAGTGTAGTCCTAGATAATGATTCTTGTCCACTCCCTCCCAGTGTAGTCCTAGATGATGACCCTTGTCCACTCCCTCCCAGTGTAGTCCTAGATAATGATTCTTGTCCACTCCCTCCCAGTGTAGTCCTAGATGATGATCCTTGTCCACTCCCTCCAAGTGTAGTCCTAGATAATGATTCTTGTCCACTCCCTCCCAGTGTAGTCCTAGATGATGACCCTTGTCCACTCCCTCCCAGTGTAGTTCTAGATGATGATCCTTGTCCACTTCCTCCTAGTGTAGTCCTAGCTGATGACCCTTGTCCACTCCCTCCCAGTGTAGTCCTAGATGATGATTCTTGTCCACTCCCTCCCAGTGTAGTCCTAGATGATGACCCTTGTCCACTCCCTCCCGGTGTAGTCCTAGAGGATGACCCTTGTTCACTCCCTCCCAGTGTAGTCCTAGATGATGACCCTTGTCCACTTCCTCCAAGTGTAGTCCTATATGATGACCCTTGTCCACCCCCTCCCAGTGTAGTCCTAGATAATGATCCTTGTCCACTCCCTCCAAGTGTAGTCGAAGATGATAATTCTTGTCCATTCCCTCCCAGTGAAGTCCTAGATGATGACCCTTGTCCACTTCCTCCCAGTGTAGTCCTAGATGATAACCCTTGTCCACTCCCTCCCAGTGTAGTCCTAGATGATGATCCTTGTCCACTCCCTCCCAGTGTAGTCCTAGATAATGATTCCTGTCCACTCCCAGTGTAGTCCTAGATAATGATTATTGTCCACTCCCTCCCAGTGTAGTCCTAGATGATGACCCTTGTCCACTCCCTCCCTCTGTAGTCCTAGATGATGATCCTTGTCCACTCCCTCCAAGTGTAGTCCTATATGATGACCCTTGTCCACCCCCTCCCTCTGTAGTCCTAGATGATGATCCTTGTCCACTCCCTCCAAGTGTAGTCCTAGATGATGACCCTTGTCCACCCCCTCCCTGTGTAGTCCTAGATGATGATCCTTGTCCACTCCCTCCCAGTGTAGTCCTAGATAATGATTCTTGTCCACTCCCTCCCAGTGTAGTCCTAGATGATGACCCTTGTCCACTCCCTCCCAGTGTAGTCCTAGATAATGATTCTTGTCCACTCCCTCCCAATGTAGTCCTAGATGATGACCCTTGTCCACTCCCTCCCAGTGTAGTTCTAGATGATGATCCTTGTCCACTTCCTCCTAGTGTAGTCCTAGATGATGATTCTTGTCCACTCCCTCCCAGTGTAGTCCTAGATGATGACCCTTGTCCACTCCCTCCCAGTGTAGTCCTAGATGATGACCCTTGTCCACTTCCTCCCAGTGTAGTCCTAGATGATGAGTCTTGTCCACTCCCAGTGTAGTCCTAGATGGTAACTCTTGTCCACTCCCTCCCAGTGTAGTCGAAGATGATAATTCTTGTCCATTCCCTCCCAGTGAAGTCCTAGATGATGACCCTTGTCCACTTCCTCCCAGTGTAGTCCTAGATGATGACCCTTGTCCACTTCCCAGTGTAGTCCTAGATCCTTGTCAGTGTAGTCCTAGATGATGAGTCTTGTCCTCTCCCAGTGTAGTCCTAGATGGTAACTCTTGTCCACTCCCTCCCAGTGTAGTCGAAGATGATAATTCTTGTCCATTCCCTCCCAGTGAAGTCCTAGATGATGACCCTTGTCCACTTCCTCCCAGTGTAGTCCTAGATGATGACCCTTGTCCACTCCCTCCCAGTGAAGTCCTAGATGATGATCCTTGTCCACTCCCTCCCAGTGTAGTCCTAGATGATGAGTCTTGTCCACTCCCAGTGTAGTCCTAGATTATAATGTTGGTTAATATGATAATTTGAGAAATGAATGGAAAAACACATGGTTCAACGATTTGGTGAATGGTTGATTATGAAATTTCGTCTTTGTAACATGATAGTTGATGTGAAGACGTCACAATGGAATGACATCATATGTTTGTACATTCTCCCATGTAACCAGTACGTATAATGATCTGCCACACCTTATCTTTGATCAGCTGACATCATAGATGAGAGGATCATTGTCTCGTCCTTTTGTTGTGTTCTGTTCTCATGGTCAGATCCAGAGTTACAATGACGGTTCGGGGGTGTAGTCAGCTGAAAACCTTGTCATAAATACACACTGGTATGAATGGAAACTCTAATGTGAACAAATTAGGATTTAATGGATAAAAAATTTAATATGAAGTGTGTTACCCGTAAAAAACACGAACAAACTGTTCATACAAAATCGTCATTTATCGCTGGAAATTTCTGCTCGATTTCGCCCAGACACACATTGTTATTAGCTTAGAGACTAGGTCGACCGTATACCCGTGACACCTTGTCAATGATATCATTGTTCTTATATCACACGCCAGCAGGTTCAGCTACACCAAGAATCTATATGTTTATTGATAATAAATCATTCTGTGGGCGATACAGATCCAAGTTTGAGTTTAGATTTCATATTCTTTGGCATTCGAGTCTAGCTTGTCAACATCTTTTACAAATACTCAAGCCGAGGAAGAGGTTTATACTCCGGGGTGTTATCATTTCGTGCTCGAGTTTTTCTCTATATTTTACAAATTTCTCATCTAGTCAGATTATATACAGAATATACACGTTACAGATGTACATGAACTTATCCCAGTTATTAGAGATTGTGCTTCAGATTCTATCATTTTGTATTCGACATTTGCTTCCAATAATACTGAACAAATGTAGGCGATATTGTCCCACCAATGTTAGATTTATTTGTATGCGGTTTAACTTCCTGTTGCCTTTTTAAATATTAATATTTTCATGGCAAGGTAGAGTTTAGTCTCCAGGCCCCACTTGTATAAAACATCTCAACTTGAGATTTCCTCAAGCCCAGATTTTCCTCAGCTAATATTGCCTTGAAAATATCTTGTATGAATATTCCTCAAGGAATTTCAGGACATCCTAGCCGATGCCTTCCTCCTGTTCCTTGAGAAAATTTTATACAAGCCGTTTTTGAGGAGATATCAGCTGAGGAAAATCTCGACTTGAGGAAATCTCAAGTTGAGATGTTTTATATAAGTGGGGCCAGGTCCTTACCTGTTTAATTCTATAACAGTGACGTGACACGTAAAGTCTTCCGTCCTGTATTCCACGCAACATTTTCCCCTCGATTTTTACACCATTATTCTAACTGTTAAGAGTTAAGACTCTTGGTCTTTACCATCTTGTACTCCACTGTGGATTTTAACCATAGTTTTATACAAAATTGTCCCGACTACTCGATTTTGGGCTCATGTCGTTATCTGCTTAGCAGAATTTATTGTCAAACCTCGTACTATATATGACAGTATGTCTCCGACAAGGAAATAATTCATGTACTTGGAATTTCGAGTATGATGCTGAACAGCCTTGTAATCATTTTTGAAACCTTACTTAGATTTTTTTCAAATGATTGAACAACCAACAGTTTTATTTTTTCCATGTTATGTGTTACTTACTGTATGTAAAACATAAATATAACATTAAGCTAGATTAATTTGAAAACACGGTTCTATCTGAAATTACATCCTGTTTGTAAAAAGAATGATATATTGTTCGTATTAATGCCGATAAACCGTCATATTTAGGTTTGAATTAATTTCAATATTTTTTGCTGGATTTAAAGGATGTTCGTCTTGGGTCGATCACATGACATAGGTAGTATACGTCCTTAGATTTCTGGTTATGTTATCGTATCGTTGTCACTTCTCTAATGAATTTACTTTCTTATCGCTTATTAAACACACTATGACGTCATTAAGCGCCTTTCTGACCTACTTTCTGTTATCCATTAGTGGCCTACTCCTGTAACTTATACTTTGTATCAATCGTTTGAATAGTTCAGAGTTTTGACAAGATTATCGGAATTTTACAAAAGATATCACAGGATGAATTATGGTAGTATGTGCAACATTTACTTCCCTTGATAACTACTTCAGTTATATTATAACGCGTGTTTTAAGTTCAGTTTTAACATTTTGTATTCCAATCCGGTTAACCTGTAATCTATGTTGTAGATTTATACCCCTGGTGAAAACTTTCCCCTAAAATCACGGGCCAATCCCCAACAACTTCCTGTTGAAACCGCTGTTCCGCTACGTGGCGCTTTGATCGACAACTTAAACATATTTTTTTCTGTTGGAAATAAAATGTCAAACTGGCAACGTAAACAAAGTTTGTATAGATAGGTATAATCAATCAATGATGTTGATTTCCAGCAGTGTATTGCTAATTCTGTTGTGGATTAAACAGATAAAGCCTAAGCTAACTAGGACTACACATCCACACTCCATTGACCAACATAACTACCGGTAGCTGTATGCAACGCCAGCTTGGGATCATATAACCAACAATTTCAATTCCCTTCAAACAAAAAATCTAGGTCATATTTATGCATCTATAGTGTTAAAAAGATTGTATCCATCATGTACTTATCCCCTCTATACAATCGTGTAATTTGCATTGGCATGCAGTAAGTCATGCGCAAAACAATTTTCAGTTTTTTCATGGCTCCAGGACCTGAAGCATTATGTTTTGGTTTGTGTGACTGACAGCTCAGACGACAGACCAAGCCTCAGAGAGGACGCACATGCGCAAGCTTTCTGTAAGGAGAGGACGCAGGCTGACACGGTGACACTTGTAGATGGGAGAGCAGAAGGGCACCTTGTCGCACTTACATAGATGAAGTGATTTTATCTATCTGATGTATCATCCTTGTGCAAATGAAAGTAACAAAGTGGAGAGCTGGTTTAGTCTTATAATGACGTGAAAAACACAACTACCAGCACATTGATGTCTTCTTGTAGGAAATTTTCTGTAATATTTTTTCTACAGCTAAATTAGATATAGGTCTTTGATACAACATCGTCATACATCGTAATCGGATATTCTCCAGAAACAAACTGCATACAAAGTACTGTAAAATATTATCTTAAATTCTTTGTAAATAACTATTCAAGCAAATACACTCGATAGATAGGAAGCTAGGGAACCGTTGATACATCATTTGTATGTGTAATAGTTAGGGCTTTTTTAAGGTAGAGCGTGGTAATACTTTAACTACTGTGTATACTAATGGGGCGGGCGTTTTATGGTGCAATCACACATTGCCACATTGAATTTTATCTTTTTTTTTTCATGTCTACGTCAAGCTTTAAAATATATGAAAGATGGATGTTAAATTATCCATCATGAAAAATTTCAATAAACACATTTATTAAACTGACATTCTCCTTTCAAATCAACATCCTCCTAACTTTCTCATGGCCTGGGATTATGTTTCAGTTTACGAGACCAATTTTCTCACACTAAAGGTATATAGCATACGCAATCTCACTTTGACCATGTAATTCAAATATGTTTATTTTTGAAATGATTTCGAAATAAATCGCTCTTCAGATATATCTACGTTATACAATGTTCTTGTTGTAATTCATGGCTTTTCTGTTCTGAGATACAAATGTACACTATTTTGCACAGTTTTATCATACTTTTATCTGGCATTGATAAATCACCATGGCGATCAATGTTACAACATTGTTTTACAACAAAATATAAAGCGCACGTTTAAAGCCTTGTTTCTCAATATGGCTCAGTTGATAGCGCATATGGGTCTTAAGGTAAAGAAAAAATACCCAAACAGTTGGATCTGTTTAAGAGACGTTTGACGACAAATCTTGTATGGTTGATACAAGATGATTTATAAAGGTTTTCATGTCATCTCTTATGTATCCAGGGGGATTTTCACGTTTAGAAACGCTGTGATAATCCGACCCACCCAGTCAATGTTAGTGACAGGTGACGCATACCGACCCATTGGTAAGGGGTGTGTTAGTTATGTTATTACCAACTATAGGATTACGAGTTGTCACTAAAGGTGAGGAATGGTTAGGTTTGTCATATCATAGTTAGGGTGTTATCACCTTTGGAACATGACAAGTCAAATCGACAGAAAATAAACTGATCTGGTGTCGTTGGTTGACCGATGGCCGCTGCACGTGTGCGTTGTGTTTGAAATGATTTCTATATACGGTAGTGTTACCCTCAGTCATCAAAGGTATGTCGGAAATAACCTTGGAATCCAAACTTTACCGCCCCCGTAGATTCATGGGGACACAAATAGCACTGCATGAATCGTTTGGAATACTTTGGACAATGTAGGACACTCTTTGTTGTAGCAACTGGTATCTCGATAAAAAGATTCTCCCAACTCTTCCATCTTTATCGCCAGTGAACAGTCTTTGTAACGTTGCATTGTAGATTCCTCTTAGACAAGCAATTACAATAAAGATCAGCCCCTTTATACACACACTATTCAATGGAAACTATCTTATTTTCCACTTGATCCTTTTCGTAATTACGACTTTGATAGAATGATCATGATAATGGTGAAATGATACATATATAGAATGCATATGTACAATTAACAAACAAAACAGAATCTAAAATTATTTAATGAGAACGGAAATTTAAAGCGCTGATAATATCAATATGACTAATGCATATTAAAAAGAAAAACTTGTCATATACATGTAAGCTGCAAGTTGTTTTCTTCCGTAGAAACATTTTCTGACTAATTAGAGCTTTATAATTAATTAGAGATTTAATCAGATATTCATGTTTAATTAGAAATTTATGATTAATCAGAGATTTTTTTCTAGAGTTTAATGATTAATTCGAAATTTATAATTACTAAGAGATTTATTTTTAATCAGAAACTTATAATTTGTGTAAATTCAGACAAATTATCACGGTATATCATCGTATTATAAACGAGTTACATAAACCCCTGTGCTGATTGTAAGTTGTTCAGAATACACAAAGTACTTGATGTTCAAATAATGTAAAAATATATGAAAATAACGAAATCTAATTAATTATTGGGCAAATGCACCTCCCCATCTATATTTTGATATTTCTTTAGATTCTTTTTTTCAATTTTTTCCTCAGTCGCCTCCAAGGTTTCAAAATTCAGGACCTTTGCATAATTGGCGAGTCCTAGAAGGACTGTATAGCTGTATGGTGCAGTTTTTTTATTCAATGTTTTGTCTAACTGTATCTAAATGTCCTGCATTGCATGCGGACATTAGGAGACCCCGTCTTAATATGACCCTTCCTGTTAACGTTATAGACCCGACAATCGGTACAAAAGACGCAAAAGATCATAGCTCCTTTATATTCATATTAAGATAAGATTACGCTGGTTGATTTGTGACATTTCGTTATCTCGTCTTTTCACCGGGAAAGTGACGAGAAAAAAAAAAAAAAAACAAAAACAAATTGTTGTCGTTTGGTCTTTCACCCCAAAAACACTATTAATCAGCAACCTTAATGTTCGCGGCGAAAAGACGCAATAACGAAATTGCAAAAATCAGCCACTGTATTGGATAGTCTTAAGCCAAATTACGAATGCCACTGCATCATACAGCTGGACTTGTCAGTGATGCTAAGAACCTAAATTTGGAAGCCGAGGTGGTGATTATGGAAAATCAACTTACTTCTTGTATATTTGTGAGAAGAAAAACGTTTACGTCCTTGAATAGGGAACATTGCAACTAGGCTCTATACCTTAAACGTTTTGTTTGATATATTCAATATATGAATTCTGTTTTGTTAACCATGTCTTTCGCTTTAACATATTATCAAAGTGATCTGGTAATTAACACCAGATTTCTAACACACTAATTACATTCAGATCTTATTTTGAGAGTGAACTGACCTAAGGAAATCATAGGGTCTTTCTATAAAACGAGAAAAGTACCCGTGCTGTCTGTAAGTGGACAAGTCTGAAGCTCTTCCCTTCAGTTGTACTTGTTGACCTGAAGGCCTATCAGCATAGCAACTCTTGTCATCACTTCCAAAACATTGTACAAAAGTAAGTGTCACATTCAGAACATTTCGAATGATATACAATAAAGCCAAAACGAAGGACAAGAACTACTGATTCCATCTGACACAACCTCCTACAGTAAATCTTCGCTATATAATGATATTCCAAAGTGTTTAGCATCAAAAGGTCCAGTAATGAAGTCATTGAGCAGATGATAATAATGTTTATATGTAGATACAAACGGATCACTGACCTTTATATGTTGTCATAGCGATATTGTTGGCATATATTTGTCATAGGTATATATATTAGGTGATAACTTGGCTCAGGTATACGGCTTTACATTTGTTTATGATACCTGAGCAAATTGGTGATCAACTGTTTTGTCAGGATGCTGTCGAAGTGGGTCAGGACAACAGAAGCGGGGATGCAAATATTCGATATGGAAAGGGATATGTCAACGTTCTCTTTACGACTTGGATCGCCCTTACGAAATTAAAAATGCTTCCATATTCACAATGAGATGGCCTGACCTTCACTCTGTATCTCTGCTATCAAAGACATTACCTGGACTTTACGGCCCCTTAAACTGTCCTAAATGTCACCTCCCGCCTCATCTGTTGGGCCATCCCCTCGGACAGATAAGACAGAAATTATCTCAAAATGACCAAACACCACTCTTTACCAAGTCATTTTCATGATTTGAGACAAATACCGTAAACAATATATACGTAGCGAGCGAAAGGACAGACATACAAGTGTCTGGAATCACATGGTGTGTACTCATTATGGTCCGACAGATCTGGACAACGTGCATAATTTATGGTCCGAAATTCATCGGTCACTTTGAAATGTATAGGCCTGAACTGACAAGTAAATAATTATAATTGATAGTTGATTAATATTCGGAAACAGAGAAGCTTGTCTTTTGTACTATTTTATGACGCTTTTAAGTATTTTAATGAATGTGTTGCTGAAATGATATGTCTTTGTCCGTAAAAATACCAGGGTTCACTGAAGTTCTAATTGAAATGAATAGTAAGGTGACATATTTTGAATAAAATTATGTGGTACTTGATAGGTTCAAACGAGCAGTGACATGTTAAAGACATTTTAAAATAGGTCTCCATACAACCGCTTGTTGTTAAACCATATGACAATGGCATCCTCCTCAATGGACCCCCTTGGTGGGGCTGTTAGTCAGATTCTGTTGACAAGCGTTACTAGGTGCACATTTTTTCAGTCAGGTATGACAAACCCTATTACCCCCTATTTATATTATTGCTTTGTTTACGTAATTGTTTCAAAACATCCAAGCTGATTATCATAATAAACGTTACAGATTTTTAAAATTAATATTAATATGACACGTATATTAATCATAATGCATTCCATTCTTTGTGAATACTGTAAAGGGATATTATAACATAACATGCTTTTATTAATATAGATGATTGAAATTTGGTTTCATTTAGTTTGCGCACTTTTGCGTTTGTATTCGCTTCGTTACTTAAAAGGTTTTACATGATTTGAGGATCATGCCCACATCATTGTATTTATCTGTAGTATGACTGGTACGTGATTGCTGTATAAAGGAAATGCTTTATGTAATAATTACGGAATACATATACAGAAAATCTCATTTCACAATGATAATTAAACCAAGTATTGTGAGTTTATTTGAAATATCGTTTAATGACAACGTTAATATGTATGATAAAAACAAATGGTGCCACAAAGGAAGTAATTGTTTTACCTACAGCAAGCATTGGTTATTTCAATGTATTTTACTCAGAGTATTCCTCAATTTCAGGTAATTTTTGCTTTATATCTACAAATAAGAAATAATAATTTGAGTTGAGAAAATATAACCAAAGACAGGCTTTTTTTAATAAATGTAATGCTACTCTGTAAAATTGGTGTCTTATTCTTACAAATAATGCGATCTGAAGACGATAGATGAAATGAACGTCCATTCCTGATCTGTAGGTCTTTAGGGTGACCTTGGAGGTGTGACAGTCACTGTACAAAATATAACCATTAAACAATGTATCTGTTTATTGTGGTCTCGCCTGACGTGTAAGCCACATGATGGACGTACCTGACAATGCCCCTTTAGGAGATAAAACACGGCGTATTTATTATGGAATGTACAGATTAATAAGTGTATTGAGAGAACAATACGTTTACGCCGTATTAACCTAATGAGGCGTTTATCGGTTACTATCAGCCCCACATATCTACAAGTCAGTAAGTGTACGGGGGGTAATTAGGTGTATGTTGCATTAATCTGGTATGATATATGGATTGTATCTATTGTCCAAAGTCTGCACCGATCACATCAAACATAACATCACAGCACACGCCCTATTTGTGCAACCTTACTTACAGAAATCGGCTTGAATCTGATGTTCATTTGTTCAGATACAATTGTTTTTGGCTTGGACACTTCAAAAAGAATAAAAATCAGAATATTGAATATAAAGGATCAAAGGAAACAATTTTTTTTATCAAAAAAATATTTTTTTGCTGAAGCACCCTACTGTAAGTCGTGGTTTGGTAAAAACAAATAGTACCTCGTCGATGTAAGTTCACCATTCCATGTCCAGCATTTAAAACAATATTGCAAGCAAGTTGACCGGAAATCTGCAGGTTCATAAAGAAGGCTAGAAATGTCAAACTATTTGATAAAATTTTACCCTTAAATCTGAAAAAATGTCAGTTCAATGCAGACTCAGTTTTTGATGAAAACATATTTTATTGAACAACTTCGAGGGGATTAGGCACTTCAAACTTAAGGTTCAACTTCATTACCACAAGACAAAAACGTGATGTTTAAATACAAAATTACACGGAGAGAGAGAGAGAGAGAGAGAGAGAGAGAGAGAGAGAGAGAGAGAGAGAGAGAGAGAGAGAGAGAGAGAGAGAGAGAGAGAGAGAGAGAGAGAGAGAGTCATATATACAATTTATGTTTTTAAGTGTAAATCAGTCTCTACTAAACTGAACAACACTAGTATTAGTGATACTGTACACTTTCTCCTGTCATCTGGGCCCTCAGTACACCACTATAGTAATATGATGAGACTTGACGTAGACCAATAGTATTGCGATTTAGACATGAATTTTGTAAGCAATTGTTACCAAATAACAGCAAAACAATCAATGAAAATAACAGAAACCTATTTCCAAACTTACGCAAGTCTTCTTGTCAATATAATTGAAATATAATGGTTGTAAATCAGTTATTGAGTTGTAATGTGTTATATTATGTTCTTTTCGTAAAATGTGAAATTCAACAAAAAACCAATAAACATTCTTTATATCTGAAATTGCAATGAAGACAGATCGGTAAACTGAAGAAAGATTGTACCTGTAATACCACTCTGATTTTTCTTCACGGAAAAAGTCAAAACATTTCAAATCTTTTTGCAATTCAATAACAAGATTATACTAACATGTGAACAGAGTCGTAATCGAAACTCAAATTCAATAAAACTAGAGCAAAATATATACAAAATATTAAGAAAAAGATAAACGGCAATGTATGACATTGGTGAATGGTGATCCGTTCCAGTAAGCAGTGACCGCTTGCGATCTGATGTAAGGAATGACAGCGGTAGTGATAGTTTCAGATAATGTAAGTAACAACTAAATGCTTTTGTCCTGGAAATTAATATTCAGTGTGATTAAAGGAGAAAAATATATCACTTTCAAATCATCCTGTATTTAGTGTAACATGGTTGAAATATATAATTCTTGAAAACAATCTAGAATCTTTATAATTTTCCGTAGGCTAAATGAATGGAAACAATTCCGACTAACATGTTCATATTAATTCTTTGCAATATCAGTTTTTCTTGTGTTTTTTTTTATACGAAATTTGTGGACGAGATATTCAATAGACTAGAAACTAGAATAAACAAAAACCTTGTCCGTTGAAACCTCTTGTAATGCTTAAGGATGGGGTTGCACTATTTAAAACACTTTACAGAGGAGAGTATATCTAACGCTGCTTCGAGCAAAGGGATTCAATGGTGTACATCAGCGCATCTTGGCTTAGGAAAATGCTTGAACGGGGCTTTCAGGAACGTCATTTTGAATGATGAAAAAAAAAACCCCATTTTCATCCTCATTTATAAATTTAAAAAGAGTATAGACAAAGTATTTCAGCTGTCTGTGCGTTTTGCGTTGTTTAAAGCAAACTTTCTTGTGGAAAAACAACCCTTTTCGCCGGAACTTGTTCTAATTGTTCATGTCCACTATCTCCTATTATAGTTTGAACTTTTGGCATGTCTTTGCTTCGTTTACTATAACTCTAACTTACAACGTCTGGATATTCAAAGAAATGACCAAGAGTTCTAGAGGAGAAAATCAGTTTATACAAATGTGACTTTGGAAGCAATGACGCAATTCGTTTAAAAAATCAGAAATTTATACGAATAAGAAAGTGATGATGGTATAAGACAGACTGTACTTTATAATTGCTTACACACTACAAAATAGATTGTGCAATAGACACACAAGTGAATAACACCTTTCAATACAAAAGGTAGATACAACAAAGCAAAATAATGAATTAAACTACATCATACAGCTGTTTCGTTCTTCGATGACTCGCCTTTGATGCTTAAGGCTTAAATGTTTAACCTAGAAGGCAACTGAGAAAATCCAAAGTGATCGGAAGAAAGGTCAAAATCTACACGGAGAGGTGCGCTAGCCCCATATGAGTATTCATATCAGACTTTTGTAATGCTTATTTGTTTATTTTTGATGTGTTCTATCGTTTGTCTTTAAATGACCTTTATGTAATTTATAATGACAGGTTAAACCTCTCAGGCAGAATATTGACCGATGAAGCAATATCTCGTTGTCTTACTCAGGTCAGCCGACAACGTTCCCGTTGAGCTGACATCGATCACGGAGATCAAAGTGAAAACATTAAACCTATACAATTATAAAAAAACACATGGAAAAAAAGAAACATGAATATGCACACATTTATCAAACTGAATGGTTGTGTCAACATCAGGGGATTTATTGGCCTGCTTTGGCCGCGATCAAAACCGAAAGGCTCGTAAAAATAATTCTTTAAATTTTAACTGCATTCAAGCATAAATAGTGATCTAAAAAGTACATACAGTATTGTAGTTATCTCTCCTCCCAATCCCTTACACGGACTGAGGTCGGCGACGGACACACAGGATAAGTCGTCTTTAATGGCTATTGACGATTATTGACAGTTTGGGGGGTAATGGTGAACACCAATATCTACGTTTGTACCGGGCGTCTTTAATCACCAGAGATCACTAAATGTCCCGACCTCTACATCAAACACGTCGTTCATAGGGAACAGATCGGATGTACTTCTAAGCCTTACTGTTTCCTAGCACTGTGAAAGGGTCGTCTTATCAGTGAATCGTGATTTTTTAGCTTTATGTGACAGCAAACCTTTTGAGAATATACATAAATACTAAATGCTTTAAAAAATACATAATTAGATTCATAAATATATTTATTGAAACCCCGTTATCTGTTCTAACGTCGAAGATGTCCCCTTATTGATAAACTCAAGTGGTCAAAGCTAGATTCCAGCTGTATATTTTACATACTTTTTCTCAGTATAACAGCAAACACTACTCAAGTACTGTCATAATTATTTCCCCGCTGTTAATGAAATATACATCATTCATCATCACGTGAACCGTCAGGTGAAGAGACCTGACCAGCATTGTTGGCAGTGTTTGAAGGAGATGGAATGTGATCCGACGACATTTCAAGGCTATCTCAAGTCAAATCGCCTTCTATCATTTTCAACATTGTAAGGCATAAATCAAAGCAAATGACTAGTTTTTCTTTCTTGAAAGTGTGACTTTCACACCTTAGAGAAAAAGAGGTAACATAAGTACACCACTGCACAAAAGAGTTCGTGCTGAGCCGTCGCTATGGAGACAAGACAACAATAATTTACATGACATCTATCATGTCAAAAAGCTCTCTTGTCTATTCTACAATTATCGTCTTTATCTTCCTCCTCATTGTCTCTGTAACCGAGAGACCCCAGGTCCTACCTTCACTGATTGGACGAGCATAAAGAAGTGATAATAATGTTTAAAGATCTTTGTGTACTATTGAATACAATATAAAGAACTGTAATTTACGAGGGGTAAACTAAGAAACCGATGTTAGCCCACACATACATTGTATCATTTTCTGGTATAACCTCAAGCGTAGATTGAACCACTTTCTGGTACCATGCCTGTTTTAGACCATGAAAGCCCAAGGCAGGATTAAACACTTTTCTGGTACCATGCCTGTTTTTGTCCATGAAATCCCAAGGTAAGGTTGAACCCCTTTCTGGTACCATGCCTGTTTTAGTCCATGAAAGCCCAAGGTAAGATTGAACCCCTTTCCCGTTCCATGCCTGTTTTAGTCCATGAAAGCCCAAGGTAAGATTGAACCCCTTTCCCGTTCCATGCCTGTTTTAGTCCATGAAAGCCCAAGGTAAGATTGAACCCCTTTCTGGTACCATGCCTATTTCAGTCCATGATAGCCCAAGGTAAGATTGAACCCCTTTCTGGTACAATGCCTGTTTTGGTCCATGATAACCCAAGGGTAGATTGAACCCCTTTCCGGTATTGATATTGTTTAAGCCGGCGATAACCCAAACATAGATCGAACTCCTTTTTGATATATGAAAGTATTTTTGGCGGATTATTTGCAACAGGAGCCAGGCTGTGGTTGTTTTAATTACTGGGCATTACCACGTAACAACGTAATAAAAAAAACTGTTTCGAGATGACCTGTATCGGAAATCCTAATTGAAAGGTGTCATAAGTGTCATTGTCATCAAATGATCGACATGATGATGATGACGGTTGCTTCTATAGGGGATGAAGTCGATAGTTGTCACTGATAGTCTGTAGGGGAGGTATCGGTGTCGTTGACTTATATATGTCAACTTATATAGGTAGAACCTAACCTAGATTATTTGTTTGGTGTAGTGTTACACGGATTTCACGAATAGAGTTACCTATTAACATAACCCCCATCAATGAGGACTAAAGGATAATGTGACATGACGTGATTCTAGTTCCTGACTTAATTAACTTCCAACACTTACATCTTTCATATATTCAATCTATTTTGAAAACTGACATGGACGTGATGGTTGTCAGTATGTAGATGTGACCTTTTCAAAGTATCATTAAAACACTTTTATATTAGTTCTTTATGCTTTTACACTTAAAGTACTAAACTTATTTGCAGTATGCTTGAAAGCACAAGTAAAAAGCAAGTTCATTATATTTATGTATGACCTCATCACTGTATAGTTATACACACACGCACACAAAACTCCACTAGGACAACAGATATAGGAAAATGACTAAATCATTTGATAAATAATTGAAATCGTACTCATATTTTAATTACCGGGATAACACAAGCACACTAATGCACGTTTTAGGTAAAAAGAAAATAAGTACTATCATCCCCGTACCTTATGAATCTGTCAAATTATAGACAAAATTGATGAATTTTGAAATAGTGAAACAAATAAATAAACATTTTAAACGCTTCGGCCGCTCTAGCCAAGAGAAAAGTTTGTAGAATCATGAGACTACTTCTATTCAATAAATATTGATGAATCCGAGCTTGCACCTGCGGTGATCGTCTCTCGAGGAGCTATTGAAGTCCCATTTATGTCTGGATTTTCCGAAATGTTATTTACAACGAATGTTATTTCAACACGATAGACTGATGGCAAACCGACACGCCTCACTCGTTGTCTGCATAGCCGTTTTTTCTACAATCGTGCATCCACCAGAATATGCTTCCTAAATATTTTGATTGATCAAGAAATAATTTTCTTATATCAAACTTCAGTTTAAAATTTCGGATAAGTGATACACAATTTAAAGCTGTCGACGACAGTATATTATATAACCATCATTAACAAGACCGTTTCTACGATAATGCCATGACCCTTATCACTTTCCTACGAAACAAAAGCTGTGTTTTTTGACACCATTTCCCGTTATAAAGGTCAACAAATGCCTTTTTCTTGATATTGCGTGACTTTAGCGGTGGATTGGAAGGAAATTGTGATGTAAGAATGGGCAATGTTTTTTTGTTGTATTATTATTTTTTTTCCCAGCATTCATGAGGTCATAGTAACATTTCTGGATATCACTTAAATAATTAAGAAATGATATCCGAATTGACTTATTGGTTTCATGGCCATACCAACGCTTCACAACTATGTGATGGAGAATTGTCTAATGGTATTGTTAGAGTATAGAAACTGAATCGTCACAAATACATGCTCTGTCTACTTATATGCTGAACATCCCTAAACAAATGGAGCCACGAAATTGTTATCTCATCCTGGATATTCAACATGAAAGCACCACCTGAAACATTTACTGAAGCGTTTGTAACTGTTTGTCGGTAATTTTATCGCCAATCTGACTCGACATTTGTAGTTTCTTAGTGGCTCGTATCTTGATAGTTATTCACAGTTTCAAACAAGTTATTTCATATTCTTGTCATTACAATGATTCGTACAGCTTCATTCCAAATACACTTTAGTTTTCATTACAAACAAATGTTAAAGGTGTACCTGCTGCACATTCTTTAAATTATTAAAAGGGAAAAAAAGGGGAAAAAAAGAAGAAAATATTAGTCACCTTGGGAAACGTTCCTCATTCGCCCTTACATTATATGTATATGTAGACGTTTGTCACAGGGTGCTGTTTTGAGTTTTTGTTTTAAAAGCGTGTTCCCAATCCGTTTTTTCTGTCGATATGATGAATAAACAAACAAATTAAAAATATGATGACCACCTTGATGAAGAAATGGTGACAAAAAATCCAACAGGTGTTTATTATTTCTTATTTCATTGGCTCCGGAAGAACAACTGGGTATGTCGAGATGTGTTCCGAAAACGATGAAGTGATGGATTTTTAAAAAGTATATATATAAACAGCTATTGCGAACAGGAAAAATATCCAATGGCCTTGGATAAGAGGAGACAGCATGCACAAGGAGGTGTTACGAACACGAAGTCGTGTAGTAGGTGGTCTTAAAGCTACTTTTAGATTTTATGTTTTAAATACGAAATGCAACATCAAATAAGCTCCTGGCAAACTAATAACTTTTTGGAAGTTTTGCCGTCAGAACTAACAACTGGCAGACACTACCAGTAACTAGCGTACTTTGAAGTGTATTATTGATGAAGGAGAAACTGATGTGTTCTGTAATAAAAATGACCCTGAATTGTATTGTATCCTTTCTTCTCTACAAAATAGACCTCATAAAAACAACATTTTCTAACAAAAACTATTGACTTCGTTTGCACGTGGTCGATGAACCATCTGTCACTCGCTAATTGACAAATCCTATTTCTATAATTTGGTGTTCAGGTTAAATATTAAATCTTTCTTTCGGCCTAAATCAAAAGCAGGCAATGCAACGAAAACTTGATAATAGTCATATATTTTAGAAATTATCAGATTTATTTGTATGGAAAAGATTATTTGTTACAGATATCTAGTTTTTGTAAATAAAAGATAAATAAGTAAAACGGTAAAGACAGATATACTTTCTCCATTTAATATATACACTAGACTTGTGTCTAGGTAATCTACATCACATACCATACAGCGATCGCACAGTGGAAAGAAGATACGTTCATTCTTACATAGATAGTTTCGAAAAAAATATCATTTAAATTTTCCCTTTTAACACGTTGTAAAATCTGAATTCTTTGAACAAATGATCTCTTTTACTGTATAATTATCCGGGGGAACTTGTCCCATCTCCGGCAAATACTATCTTCTGTTTCTCCACCGTCCCGGCATCTCTTTCTTCTTCATGACCGACTCAACACGTGTTCTACTTGAGTTACATGGCTGCTATAATTGGGAGGCCACATTGTGGTATAACCGAGTTGGTGAACACATCTATCTAATATCGGGATGACTTAGCAAAACACAGGTGACACACTAAAACATATCATTTAACTTTCTCTGATACATCCACTATTGCTGACCACTAAGCGGAACATCACGGTTAAATGTTTAAATATTGAAAAATCTTATTCATGATATTTGCTTTAAAGTATGTTTTTTATGGACAAGATATAATCTTTGGTGATGTCGCATGTCCGTCGGTAGAGTTAAGCAGACGTAGATATCTCGGTCATCACTATTTTAAGTCAAATCTGTGTTCTTCACGTGAAGTGTCTATATTCATTAGTCATAGTTGCAAGATGTTTTATTGCTTTATATTGGGTTATTTTTAGACGTTTATTCCCAACTTTGCTCGATTTGAATCAACCTTGAAATGAAAGGAGAGTGTGGTACTTTTTTGGCTTTTATTATTTTGTTTGTTCTAAACCAGTCCACAAACAAGCATGGTTTGTGGTATGTTTGAACCTCGATCTGAATCATCCCTCGAACAGGTGTTCATTTTTCCAATTTAAAAATTGTGTTGATGTTCAAATCAGTCCTCAAACCATGCTCTGTATTTTTATCTGGTCACGAGTCGAGATCGATAAAGAGAAACTGACAAGATATTTGTAACTTTTCCAGGGAATTAAAGCACGTGGACATTAGAGGCCAAAAATATTAGTTCTTTTTAAAACCTGAGTAGTATGTTCATCATGTTCACCATTATTTCATGTGTATGAAATGGTACAAAAAGCTCTGGAGCCCAAAATAATAATGGATGTTAATTATGTTCTCCTACACCATCACATCCTTATGTGTATTAACCAACAGCATCAAATGAGAATACAAAGACAGGTCTGTGATATCATGCTTGGTACTCAGTCATATTTGCATGGCTGAAACATTTCATTCTTGACAATACTAAAGACACATAAAACAGCATGGTCTTGCATTTTAAGTGCGGTTTGTTTCACTCAGCTAACGGAGCATTGCTCAGTTCATAGAACCGTGGTTTATCACTGCAGCCACGGGTTCGATTCCCGTCGGGACACTAGATACGAATTTTTCCTGCTCTTTCGCGGCCCAATACACGTTTTTCCTTGTCTCCGTGCTGTGTTACACTTTAACAATATGAACGTCTGCACGTGTCTTGTTGTTTTCTCACACTTAAACTTATGTTACTTATATTTCGACTTGATGAACTTTGGCACAAGTCTAGTGGCTGACTTTATTATTTGCTTAACGAATATTTCTACACTTTTATCTTTTTTTTACTCCTGAATCAAATGAACGCTGTTTCTTTAAACTTAACATTTTAACGTAATGAAAATTGTTATATTTTCACCTGTTGAGCATTGTTACATTTTAACCTAAAGAACGTCGTCACATTTTAATCTGTGAACTTTGACATAAGGTCTCGTTGATGGATCCAATGGTAACATCTTAGCAGTTCTATACGTGTTGTAGGCAAGTACACTGCCGTTAAGGTTGGCACGAACAATCCTATGACAAGAGGAATGTCAATGTTTATAGGTCGATTGTGTCCTGATAATTAATTATCACCGTTGTCATTGGACAACTCTATTTCATAAACAATAAGTAGATTGGCAATGTGACATTCATATAAAAAGGCCATGTATATTTTAATAGATAATTTCAAATCAATTTAAATACTTGACAATTACCAATTTTACTTGAAGATGTCAAACCAAGCACGAGCTTATTACCTATGCAAACGTTTGGAGGTTTGTAAGTAAAACAATGGCATTTATTTAGACTGTGATTGCTAAAGGAGAAACGCCCATTCTCATATCGAAATGACCTGCCAACGGTGGCTTTCAAACTCTCTCGAGACATTTCTCAGCAATATATGACGACAATTAAAACACGTGTTACATCATTTGTAACGAGGTAGCAGGTTTAATGGTGGTACGTCTAATTACCTGTCATAACCATACTAACAAGTCCGTTGGATGTAAACGTCACCTTGGTGCATGTCTCAACGTCTTACCATGAATGAATGTCACATGAATTCAACATTGAGGCGGTCAGCGTTAGATTCTGTACATCTTATGACGAGTTAAAACACAATATGCAAAACACTGTCCATGTCTGTAACATCACTCCTTCACCGTACATAGTACATAAATACTGTCATTGTCTATAACATCACTCCTTCACCGTACATAGTATATAAATACTGTCGATGTCTGTAACATCACTCCTTCACCGTACATAGTATATAAATACTGTCGATGTCTGTAACATCACTCCTTCACCGTACATAGTACATAAATACTGTCATTGTCTATAACATCACTCCTTCACCGTACATAGTATATAAATACTGTCATTGTCTATAACATCACTCCTTCACCGTACATAGTATATAAATACTGTCATTGTCTATAACATCACTCCTTCACCGTACATAGTATATAAATATTTTCATTGCTTGAACACAAGTTAGACATAAGGTATACCTATTTCACCTTACTGCACAGAAGTCCACCTTCATCTAAAAGGAAAAAAATACTAACGAGTCACCTAAATTTGTCTGTTATGTAATGACTTTTAAAAAAGTCCGTTAATTGTCAATCTCGTCCTTCAAATTTACTGTAGAGAGAAAGAAGGTTAGAAAAGTCTCAGACGGTCATTTAGCAATCGTTTTGTAGATACTAAAACGAAGAAGAACGTGTTGACCTGGTCATATTCAAGAGCCACTATCGGAGAAATTCAAAACCTAATTTTCGTTCTGTATACTTCACTTTGAGTGATTACTGGACACGGATATCTCGACTTGCATAAATCTCAAATTCCCTCTGGAGGATCGCCATGAGATTACACTAATAATGTATTATTTGTACAATTACTTATTTATTTATTTATATACTAACTTTTACAACAAAAGTAAATTATCTTGCTTTAGAGAATTAACAGGACTATCAAGAGAACCATTTGATCACAAATGTCCCTTACATATGCATACATATCTTGTTGATGTTCTATGTTTATCATAGCTATACAAAACGGCGAAAGGAAAAGAAAACAAAGCAGAGTATGAACAAAAGACAGATATACAGAGACCCATGAGAAAGTAGAAAGATCAGTAAGAACAGGTGTCAGGATAGGGTAATTCCGGTCTGCTTCAACGACGACACACGCAATGTGAATCTTGTTTACTCCAACTAAGTTATGCCACGTTCTCAATTGCAACCATATTTAAAGCAAAGAAATCACTAGCCGTGATAACGAGCTTCTGAAAAATCTAAATTTACATCCCACATTGAAATAGAGTTTTTCTTGGTAAGATCATGGTGACCATGAATCTGCTTTTAATACATATCACCTTGCATGTCTGAACATTTCTCTGTTGTGAGTTTATCTACCCGCCGACGACATTTCTCATATAAAAATATAATATTGGAAACAAGCATTGGAATAAGACATCCGCTGAGATAACACTATAGGATGGGAAGAAAGATTGGTACTAACTAAAAACGGGAAATTCAAATTAGGAAAACCGAAACGACTGGTGAAACGCTGTCCTGGCTGGTTGGACTGTAGACAGAGATCGACCTAACTTAGTGTTTAGGAAACTTTTCACCGAAATGAATTTCCCATGTTCAGATCTAAACCCCTAACTATAAACATCAGTATATGGAGGTAGATAGTAACGGGTATATCTTTAACATTTCCATGGTGTTATTAAGAAAAAGGGACTTACTGTAGATTTTGCTTGAATTATCACAAATCATGCATCACTGATGTGCGAACTGGTTATTGTAATTATGACATTGACTTAAGAACATGTCATTAGACTTGAATTACAACTTATTCTGTGATATCTGCATTTGTCTACATACTCACAATAATAAGCGACTGATTGGAGACAACATACTGTTCACGTCAGCCGCCATGTTTAGTTTTATCTACATATGACATTAACTCGTGTTTTGAGATGAAGTGAGTTGGTTCATCAGTGTTTTAAGATGACTTGTATCGGTTCACCAGTGTCCTGAGATGACTTGTATCGGTTCACCAGTGTTTTAAGATGACTTGTATCGGTTCACCAGTGTTCTGAGATGACTTGTATCGGTTCACCAGTGTTCTGAGATGACTTGTATCGGTTCACCAGTGTTTTAAGATGACTTGTATCGGTTCACCAGTGTTGTAAGATGACTTGTATCGGTTCACCCGTGTTTTGGGATGACTTGTATCGGTCCACCAGTGTTCTGAGATGACTTGTATCGGTTCACCAGTGTTTTAAGATGACTTGTATCGGTTCACCAGTGTTTTAAGATGACTTGTACTGGGTTGAATAGTGTTTTAAGATGACTTGTATCGGTCCACCAGTGTTTTAATATGACTTGTACAGGGTTGAATAGTGTTTTAAGATGACTTGTACTGGGTTGAATAGTGTTTTAAGATGACTTGTATCGGTTCACCCGTGTTTTGGGATGACTTGTATCGGTCCACCAGTGTTCTGAGATGACTTGTATCGGTTCACCAGTGTCCTGAGATGACTTGTATCGGTTCACCAGTGTTTTAAGATGACTTGTATCGGTTCACCAGTGTTCTGAGATGACTTGTATCGGTTCACCAGTGTTCTGAGATGACTTGTATCGGTTCACCAGTGTTGAGATGACTTGTATCGGTTCACCAGTGTTGTAAGATGACTTGTATCGGTTCACCCGTGTTTTGGGATGACTTGTATCGGTCCACCAGTGTTCTGAGATGACTTGTATCGGTTCACCAGTGTTTTAAGATGACTTGTATCGGTTCACCAGTGTTTTAAGATGACTTGTACTGGGTTGAATAGTGTTTTAAGATGACTTGTATCGGTCCACCAGTGTTTTAATATGACTTGTACTGGGTTGAATAGTGTTTTAAGATGACTTGTACTGGGTTGAATAGTGTTTTAAGATGACTTGTATCGGTTCACCCGTGTTTTGGGATGACTTGTATCGGTCCACCAGTGTTCTGAGATGACTTGTATCGGTTCACCAGTTTTTTTAAGATGACTTGTATCGGTTCACCAGTGTCTTAAGATGACTTGTACTGGGTTGAATAGTGTTTTAAGATGACTTGTATCGGTCCACCAGTGTTTTAATATGACTTGTACTGGGTTGAATAGTGTTTTAAGATGACTTGTACTGGGTTGAATAGTGTTTTAAGATGACTTGTATCGGTTCACCCGTGTTTTGGGATGACTTGTATCGGTCCACGAGTGTTCTCTGATGACTTGTATCGGTCCACCAGTGTTTTAAGAGGACTTGTACTGGGTTGAATTGTGTTTTTAGATGACTTGTTCTGGGTTGAATAGTGTTTTAAGATGACTTGTATCGGTCCACCAGTGTTTTAAGATGACTTGTACTGGGTTGAATAGTGTTTTAAGATGACTTGTATCGGTCCACCAGTGTTTTAAGATGACTTGTACTGGTTTGAATAGTGTTTTAAGATGACTTGTATCGGTCCACCAGTATTTTAAGATGACATGTACTGGGTTGAATAGTGTTTTAAGATGACTTGTACTGGGTTAAATTTCGTTTTGATAACTTGCAGACACAGCACTTTTGTCTACCTGTTATCTCGGGTGACCTTGAAAAACGCTGAAGTTAGAGCAATACACCAAGATGACACATTGGCTGTCACACAAACTGTCGGCCATAATTAAATACTTCGAACTCAGATATGCCTTTCAGCGAACATATGAATTACATTTGAATCTGTTTTAGTTCGGAAATGTCAAGACAACTCCACCGTACCAACAGATTCGAGATAGCATCAACTTAGATTCTGGACCACGTCGTGTCTTGTTTCGTGTCCAGATGTCTCCGGTATACTTGACACGAGTCATGTTCCTAAATGCGTTTCTTTAATCTTATTTTTGTCTCCAAGACAAACACAGTAGATACCTAGACAATGCCATTGCTACATATATATAAATATAAATATATATTTATCACAAAGCTCACAATACACCGACAACAAAACGTAAGTGTAACACCGAGTATTTAATTTTTCAGGAATCATGGACACATTTGTATTCAAGGACAGTTTCAAAATACCTTTTTTTCTTTAAGATTTTTTATATGGCGACAAGAGTTTAACCTTAGTGTGTCGATACACAGGAAGTCTTGATACGTCAAGTCCAGACACATCATGACAGGAGATACCAAAATGAGACACTCCAAGACATTTAAATAATTGCATGTGGCTGTCACGTGATGATCATGTGGTCGTCTTCATCTTCTTCTGACAATGAAGTCTATTTGACCTTAACTGATAACGTTGTAGACTATTTGACCCGTAATTGACGACACTGAGAACGTTTTGGTCTATTTGAAATTGAGTGCTGATGCAGAAGAATATTTGACCTTGGTCTTTTTAGCTTTTAGAACGTTTCGACTTTTATAAATTAAGTGAAGACGTTGTAGTCATTTTGAAATTAAGTGCCTTCGGCGGTTTAAGGCGAGTACATTGAATTTTACTAGTACAAGTGGTCCATATTTATCATATTTTATATTCTTCTTTAAAGCTTAATAAATCATGATGACATTTTTATCGTTATCAGTGTCCAGAAGATATTAGGAACAGAAGTCATTATTTTGTCCTGAGTATGGCATTTCCATTGCTATTCTTCCTCTAATTTCTTTTCTGTAAAATTTAAACCTCTATTAACCCGCCCACTTAAGGTCCTATTGAAAACGACCGACCTTGTGATTCATGATATATGACATTTTGGTACCAACAATATTTACTGTTTGTGATCAATTTACTCCTGACATTCGTCATTAATGTTTGTGATCAATATTTTCCTTCAATTCGCCAATGTAGATAATAACTGTTCTTACCTAATACAACCTTTTTAGAGTATTTCTGATATAATTTTATACCCAGGAAATTCAGTACATTGTATTTTGTTGTTACCCTTGTACAATTTTACAAAATGAGCTTTGATATTTCCCTTATACCCTTGTACAATTTTACACAAGGAGATTTGATATTTCGTGGATACCCTTGAACATAGCAATGTCATGTGACATATTGAAGTATCGAAGTAATGCCCTGTAATGTTCCCAATCTCAAAGCAAGCCTTATCCCTTTCACGAATTTATAATTACCCCAATCTCACACTTACTTATATGAGACGTGTAATACACGTGCCACACTTTTAGTTATTCAAACAACAATTTCACCTCCTATGTGTACATTAACCCTTTGTTCTTTACATTACCGCCACATAAACATGTTTTCACCTGTCCTCGTCATTGGCCTCCGTTGCTGGTGTGTTGTGCAGGGTCAAAGGTCAGTCGTTTGCCATACGTCATTATCAAGTGTATGCTAATAAGCCGGAGGGTGACATAAGAATGTGAACAACAAACAAAACTGACTTACACATAACACGCTCTCATTAGTATGCATATGTTAATGAGTAGATCCGCCATGGGGTTTTTACTTTTTGTGTCTCCAGTTCGCCCGTACACTGTAAAATGTCAGAGCCTGTGGCTCATACCGAGACAGTCTGCATTTCAGACTTGTAAATGTATTGTTTGATTGTAAATGAAATACTTGATTGAGGTTAAAGGTTGAAAATACTAATAGAAAGGAAGTACAACGCGCATTTTTAAAACAATTTTCCTTACACTTGTTTTATATCTAAAAACAATTACATTTGACCTTTGCGCGACCCTTCTGCGACCTTGAACTCTCCTAGGGGAAGAACGATGGGTTTTTTTTACCATCATAAGAATATAAAAGAATATATAAGAATTTGACTGACACTTTTACCAAATCTGAACGTTAATATATTAGTTGGAACACCTACAGGAATTGAACACACTTGGAAGGTAGTTACATCGTTAAGATTCGAACCATTATCCCGGCTGATTTGGACATACAGAGCGATTCCGCTCACGTCCACGTAACCACCATACTTGGTCGTGAGATAAGTGTCCCCAGCATTTGCTGATTTCCATTTCGTCAGAAGTACGTCTGGCATGACTTTCGTGTGTCTTTTGTCCGCTGATTCATTTGCATTTTGTTGAGTCACTGAAACTTTCGTCGTACCTCAGTAACTGCTCAATACGGTCCGAACATTCTAACAAGGTTGTGACGTCAGCAAACTTCACTTTCACTCGCTCTAGTTAGGAAGCTTCATTAAGCGATTTTCACACAATATCATCTATTATAAAGTAAAATATTTTTAATCCTTTGTTTAATAAACAAATGACAGATCTAATAATATCTTTATCATCACAAGGTATTGTAGTCTTGTAGCTATGAAATGTAATAATAATAATAAAATGTTATAACTTGGATTTGTTTAGCAGAGAACTCGTTTTATCTTGGTGACAAGAGATCTATTTGTATGCCGATGGTTGTCTGTGTACACTATTAGTCCATGATTTATGATATTATCGGGTAGGAGGTTTACAGTCTATTTCACGGCAAGACATCCTGTAGTAGATGATAAACATTTATTTCAAGGTGAACATCACTTGGTTACTTGAAATAAATAGATATAATTGGAGCCGGGAACAGGTATTTAACATAAAAATGTGGGAGAATATGTCTGTTATAAAAGTATGTATCCAGATTTAATCCTCAAAACACTCTAACGTTAAGAGGTAATTGCTGAAGAACAGTATGTAACATGGTGACGGGGCACACAACATAGAGGGTCTTTGAGAGCAGTCTTCAAGAGCTGTCGTATTAAATTGTAACATCCTTGACACGTTAGTTTGTGATAAAGACAAGAACGGTCGTACAGACAGACGTCACATCTGTCCTTACACTATATAACTCAGATTTACTGTCTCTACTCTGCTTCAAAGTAGAAAGAATGAATACAATCAGAAGTATATAGCTACAATTTATTGTGACAAGAATGTCAGTAGGTTTGTTTAAATATGTTGAGTATTCTAAATGCTTTGGAATGCCTTTCTTTCATTAATAGGTAAAGATGCTCGAAAACTGACAGTTGTTGAAGGCTCAACATTTGTTTGTTATTTGGAATGTTCATCTTGCATTTTGTTGGCGGATGAGTGTGATTGTGTGGTGTGTTAGGGGATGTGGTGTGACTGTGTGTTGTAATTGTGTGCTTTGTTAGGGGGTGTGATTGTTTGCTGTGATTGTGTACTGTGTTAGGGTGTATGATTGTGTGCTGTGTTGGGGGAAAGTGATTGTGTGTTGTGATTGTGTGCTGTGTTAGGGGGTGTTGTGTGACTGTGTGTTGTGATTGTGTGCTGGGTTAGGGGGTGTGATCGTGTGTTGTGTAAGGGGGTGTGCTTGTGTGTTGTGATTGTGTACTGTGTTGGGGGGGGGGGGGGTTAGTTATTGTGTGTTGTGATTGTGTGCTGTGTTAGGGGGGGGGTTAGTTATTGTGTGTTGTGATTGTGTGCTGTGTTAGGGGGTGCGGTTGTGTGCTGTGTTAGGGGGTGTGATTGTGTGTTGTGATTGTGTACTGTGTTAGGGGGTGCGATTGTGTGCTGTGTTAGGCGGGGGGGGGGGTTAGTTATTGTGTGTTGTGATTGTGTACTGTGTTAGGGGGTGCGATTGCGTGCTGTGTTAGGCGGGGGGGTGGGTTGGTTAGTTATTGTGTGTTGTGATTGTGTGCTGTGTTAGGGGGTGCGGTTGTGTGCTGTGTTAGGGGGTGTGCTTGTGTGCTGTGTTGGAGGGTGTTAGTTGACGCTGACTATTTGAGTCTGTCTGTTGTTAGATATTGACGTCGCCCGCTTCCTTTGACAATTAACGTTCCAGTGCTGTATGCTCTGTTTTGATACAACTCACTGTATTATCTATTGCACACCTGGCTGTTAGATGTCTACATCATTGAAGGGCAGTTCAAACAGAATGTAATTAGCAGGTGGGTCGTGATAAGCAGTTCTATTAAAGCATGTCACCTATTCATGGAGACGTATTTAAGGAATCCTGGATAAAGAAAAAAATATCAGATTGAATAAACAGGTAGGTTTACATACTATTATAGGGTAAGGTAATTAATTAAGGTGCCTGTCCACCAACTATGTTAGGGAACCACCTCTGGTCACCCGCTACTGTTTACGTACACTTCTTGGACACACGTGAGCAATCCATAACAGATTACACGCCTTAACGCCACCCGTATCGTCTTACACCGACCGGGGTTTACACTTCTAGTTAAAATGCGGGCACATTCAATCAAGATCATATAACACTATGGCATTCCTTTGAGAAGAGAAGTGTTTTACATAATCATTAGAGGTAATACATTTACAAATACGCGTGCCTCCATTACAGACGTAAAAGGGCGTTGCAACTCTATTAGATTGTCAGAATGGATCTTTGATGATACGCATCTTTTTAAAAAAATGTATGCAACTCCTGATCCACAAGTTGAAACTCATGCATTCCTGTTTACTAAGTATAGGACGTGTATAATGCCTTATATGGTTAATTACCCTATACAGCTGCATGCACATCAGCATGAAAAAGTTATACGATCTCATAAATAATACATGGTGTACTTGTTGGGTATCGTATGTTAGGACATCACGATTACAGATTTACGTCTGTCAAAAATTCCCTTGCTTCTTATAATCTACATATTCTCAATTAAGACAGTACAATAGCATTCTCCACTTACAGCTAAGTGAATTATCAGTGATGAATTTCGTACTGCTTAAGATGACTGTGCCCATATTGTTAAATAGCTAAGATACATTTACAGATATCAGGTCAGTATCTGGTTTTTCTTCCGGTTGAATTATCAAGTTTCCTGACTTATGCAAGAAAATTACAGGAAATTAGAATATCATAGCTGCGTTTATTACAACAAAAACACGCAGAGTGTTTTCTAAATGCCAATAGCATTACGTACCATTTATGATATGATAAGAAATTATTTTTAAAATAAAAAACTATTGTTTCATACTAAATCACCATTATTGTTTCAAATAGATATAAAAAGAGTCAGTCTCATATAATGTGTAGAAACAGAGTGTGATTTGGCTGCTGGAAGCTGTTATACCATTACATAAATTGAGATGTCTTAGATTGTGACGTCGTGCAGGTATTCCGCGATTTTTATCAATAGGACATGATGAAGTTGAAACATTTTAATGACTTGGATGATGTTGTCTGGGTAAAGAGCCCGTATGTAGCCTATACAGGTATATATAAATCATGTTTGTCCTACAGATTTTAAGTAAAAGCTTTCTGTAACATGTTTTAAATGCATAGATATGCAGGTTTTTACTGGAAGTGTTAAGATACCATCTGTAAAACACGTATACTCGCACGGAATGTATAGATAATATATTCATTATATTTTCTACCAGTTTAAGATGAAAGAAATTATTTGTAAGTATTGTAATTATACTTTGGCAATCTGTCAAAATGTTATTCTAAATTGATGATAGCCAACGAGATAAAATAGTTATCAATAATAACGAAATGGTGTGTGAATATTGTCAGGGAGAGCCATGTTCTTCAGTAACAGGTGTCCCGAGAGCTCGTTGGTGTTGGAAGTAGGGCAATTATCTTTACAATGAAACTTCACAGCGAAGATGAAAGTCTGCCTCAGGTTCACCTCGAATGTTGTAATAAAGACACATCAACGGCTACGTAATTAAACATGTCGAGTTTGTTTGATGGAGGGCCGAAATAGGTTGTTTTACACGTGATCCTTTTCATCCAAACAAGTAGGACAGATTTACCCGAACACGTTCATTACACGCGCGTTTGATGTAGCATTATATAAATCTTGTGTAATTTTACCTACATCAACACAAGGTCTACTAGGTCGCTGCTCCGACCCATGTTGATGTTACCACGATCACAGACGTCACACATCTGTCATTCATAGGTCGTCCGTAAAGATGATACGGTGAATTTAACATGCATCGAGAATGTCCAGTCCTGTAGGCGAGCAGGTATAACGAACCGCGACGGTACCCAATTCACTCACTCATCAAGGTCCATCACTCTTCAAGGTCACTCACTCTTCAAGGTCACATATTGTTACAATGATAACATCTATTTTACTCAACAACCGGACAGAGTATGATTTAGTGTATCTATCTATTAACTCCGCTGATAGACAGTTGACAACTGACATGCATTTCACTAACAACAGATGTGTTGTACAAAGATCAAACCAAGATTTATTGTTGAGTCGATTTCATTCCGATACATTATTTGACTTGATTTAACCCCATCACAGCTTTTTTACTCATTTTCATTCCTTCAGTTGTTGACTCGATTTGACACGCCCACTAGACATGACACTGATGCGGCAGTAGATTCGAACGTCGTTGCTGTTATGGCGTGAACCTCACTTTTACACGTTATGACTTTTTTCTTTAAAAAATACCTTATTTCAATTTTTTTTATCACTTTTTTCAAAGGTCAGTGAGTCAGATATTGACATCATGCATTTTCTCGTGTCAGTTAAATCGGCTCGTTATGGTTTATTTTACTGTTGCTTTTGATAAGAGTGAATGAAGGTCTTATGGCCAATATTTCTAAAATTAAAATTTTGTCTTGGTGAAGGTATTTTTTTGAAAGATTAAATGAAAAAACGCATTTCCAAAAGAAACAAATATTATCATTACATTTTTATCGCTAAAGGAGTCAGAATAGGTATTATAGAAATAAGCTGAAATGCTATTTTAATTGAATTCTAAAGATCAAAACTTCCTATCAACCAAAATACGTCAATTATCAAAAATTGCTTAAATCCTATATTTGATAATGCTCTGATTTCATAAAGACTTTATATTATGATAGAAGAAATTATGTGAATATTTTCAAAATTAAAACGAAGGGTTGCAGTGCTTAATTTTCCACAATTTTCACACAAATATCCGTTTTTAATGATCCAGAGACAAATCAAGATATTAATTTTCAGACCCTAAAATAAAGTGAAAAAATCAAAATACACGTGTTTAAAATCTGCGTTTTGTGGTGATAACTCATGTAAACTTTTGTTGAAAAATTACTGACATCGAAAACCGAATCATGATGTGAACTTCACCAAAACAAAATGCAGTCTTCAAGCGAACATTTAGACTACTACAGCTACAAATATAAATAACAATGTATATAAACATTTAAAGATGTTGGATATTACACTGGGATCATTATCTATTACATCATCGTCCTATTTTCATATAGCCTTAAACGCTATTAAGAACATTTTACACCCAAAAGTGCGTCAAATAATCTTCAATTTTCGGCAGTTTCCTGAAACTCTTAAAAGTACTCACCCGTGTTGTTATGTACAATTGTATAATCATAATGTACAATGTCTGAAGTTTCCTTTTTTAAATTTTGTTGGCAACATTTTTACCTCCCTGATCATTAAGCAGTGTTTAACATAAGTAAAGAAATGTGAATTTCTCATGTGGGATTTCTTCAGTGTGACACATACACAAGCACCTTCTGTAACTGGAGTAATTACAGCCAAATCGTAATTAAAAAGGGATTTTATACACCTGTAGTTATATTTTTTGGGGTTATTACGAGTATGACCTGTTTGAGTGACAAATAGAGATACATTCCTGTGACTTATCGAGTTTGTGTTAGTATGGAATATTGTCTGTCTTAGATCGACATTTGACTTAATTACAATAGTTAATGTACTGTCAAAGCGTCACACCTAGCTTAGCTAACAAATTCTTTACATTGTTAAGTCTCCGTCATACGACTATATAAATATTGATGATGAACCTTGGGTACAGAGAGAGAAGGAAAATGACAGAATCTGTGATAGAGAAACCATGACGTTCAATGTACCGCTTGCTACATATGCCAGACAAGATCCAGTGTAACTGCTACAGACATTGGACATACCCCCTGGCTTACTGTGGTCATGTTATTCTGTGGGAAAGGATTTTATCTCGGTAGCATGACCAGCTTTGTTAAATCTTTTCTCTCAGTATGACCAACTTTGGTAAAGTCTTTGTCTCGGTAGCATGACCAACTTTGGTAAAGTCTGTGTCTCGGTAGCATGACCAACTTTGGTAAAGTCTGTGTCTCGGTAGCATGACCAACTTTGGTAAAGTCTTTGTCTGGGTTAACCAACTTTGGTAAAGTCTTTGTCTCGGTAGCATGACCAACTTTGGTAAAGTCTTTGTCTCGGTAGCATGACCAACTTTGGTAAAGTCTGTGTCTCGGTAGCATGACCAACTTTGGTAAAGTCTTTGTCTCGGTAGCATGACCAACTTTGGTAAAGTTTTTGTCTCGGCAGCATGACCAACTTTGGTAAAGTCTTTGTCTGGGTATGACCAACTTTGGTAAAGTATATGTCTCGGTAGTATGACCAACTTTGGTAAAGTCTTTGTCTCGGTAGCATAGCCAAATATGGTCCGGCTGTTTTAGGTTGAAAGCGATATCTGACAAATTAATTTCCCATTAATTTCTTCGTCCGTTCTTCGAGTGTTTAGGAATCTATATCGTTTCTATTCTAGTTTCGTATTGTCATCAATTTGACAATAATCGTGATAGCTATGGATTCTATCAATCGGGTCCAGAAAAAAGTAAATTTGAAATTGTTGTTCTGTTTATATTACCCGATATTACATTTTGTGTAAACACGTTAACTGATCTAGGGCATCATTAGGTTAAGGTTTATTCAGATGGTTCTGTTGATAATAGAGAAAGCATTTCCTCCCGCGTAAAATCCTATACTGTTTTGTGGTACATCAAGCATCGGTTACCGGTGTACTGTCGCTTATTGTCTTATATGGTAGACGTCTCAATGAAGATGAATGTAAAAATGGATGACAATGAAATATTCAATGGGTGGATGAAAAGAAGGATTCAGTCATTAATTCATCATGAGAGCGGGAAATCGTTAATAAACGATACAGGATACATTCTGATACAAAATAACGCACCAGTTAATTTTCTACATAGTTCTACTTAAAGTACTGGATAATGTAGGTGTTACGTCATGTTTTGTTTCACAAACAGGTGTACAGGTGTGTAAAACTTTATCTTACCTACTCCAGGTATATCGAGTCGTATGGTTTATTTGGACGACCTTTTAACCTTTATTACAATAGCAGATGGAAACAAGATGAACAAACAATTCGTGTGGATTTCATGATACGGGAATAAAACAGTCCAGGTAAGGAGTGTTATCTCTGATTCGTATATAACGCTGGTATAACTTACATTTGTTTAAATAAATACCTAGTGCATCATATGTCTCTTTACGCATGATACAGCTCGTTAATATTTTTCTACATCTGTTTATATTGGCGGACTTTTTTTGTTCTAGCGGTGAAGAAAGTTGATGGCATTCTTGTACTGTCCTATATAAATTGGAAATGTAACTCAGCGAAGTCATTTGTCAAATAAACATTGGACTTGACACTTGAACACGATCTCGCCACAGCGTTGCATACACATTTTGCGTGTAAAGACCTAACTTTGCTAATTTGCATATGCTAATTATTACGCCGCCTCTTGGGCGACGGACTATATCCCTTTAGCTATTGCACCATGTAGCAGTATAATGTATATGTACCTCAAACGATGTAGGTTTTGTGGGTGAAATATTTAAAATTAATCAGGCCATTAATATTGTATTTTGCATTGAGGGATGACACCATTACCCGAGAATGTTACCTATCTCACCGATAGAAGAATTATATATGGATAGATTATAACTTGACACATTTCTATAGTAATGTATTCAAATACTTTTCTAATGTTAATTTACATATTCATGTATATTAAAATAAAATATGGGGTGATAAGAAATCTATCTGATTCCAATCTGTGATAATGTTGAGCATTTGGCCTCAAACGGATAATGCTACGTAGCGCTGCCTTAAACATCTATTTTCTCAATGAAGATATCTAGAATATTCCATTAAATATTCAACCTTTCTGCCAGAGCGCTTTTTTTCCCAAATTCTTAAATTTACAAGAAAGAGCGATTGACTTAATGATATATGATACATCTTTTTGTAATATTGGATCTTTATGTTTGTTTTCCACAAAGAAAAATGGGTTGTAGGAATAAAGCGAAAGGTGCCCTTTAATGATGTTGCTCGTAGTTGAAAGTTAAAATATCAGTAACTATGACACAGCAACTTTTCCACATTTTGTTGGAAAAGTGGTATAGAATACACAATCAGCTTTTTAAAATAAAAAAATAATTAATGACCCTTTAGTGAACAACCTTTAAATCTATCTTTCTGGGCCGAGTCAAAATCTTCCTGCCACCGACTATAATTCTATGATAAAGGCCGCCTGTTGTAACCCACTACATAATCATTCTGATATAAGTACAATATATGATGATGAATTCGACATATTTGTATTTGAGACTAAGTAGCATCGTGATAATGAAGCTGTTTTATGTTGCGATAATGACTATCAATTATCACGATGATAAAATGGACTTTTGTCGACTTTTTATGATTAAAACTTTCTTCTCTTGTAAAGAATTAAAATATTAAATTAACTCTAATGCAAACATTCGTGTAATTCAATTTAAATAAGTAAATAAAATAGATAGTAACACTTTTTTCAGTTAATTCTACTTTTTGTGGTATTTTGAGATTTATGACACGTTTAGTACTAAACAATGAAAAATGAATCTCCGTTAATGTAATTCTAGCAACCGTCTCTATTTATATGTTTCACAATTATTAATGAAAAATTAATCCTTGCCAAGGAAATACTCACAAATAACCTTCAGCCTTTATCTAGTAAAGTTAAATTGTGATGACGGAATACAGAAGCCGAAATTGAACGATCGCCATTACGTCATCCATAGATCGGACTGTTTCTTGCTTAAGACCTAAAGAGGTAGTACTTAGGGACTTACGACAAACTCTTGTTAATCGTCCAATTACTTGGTGCATCAGGTTCAACGACGTTCGAAATGACAGGAAATATGTGAACTAGGGCCAGTATTAATTGTAATTGTGTAAAGTTTGATTGTTGTTGAAGTACAGTTCTGTATGAGAAACCCACGAGCATGATCTATCAAACCTGTGACAAGCGACCGCAACCTGTTACATAAATAGATGTCAGACTTGTTATATTGTGATTGTCAGCCTGACACGGAGTTCGATCGTACGACTGACGAAGGTCACAGCGACATTCTTGTGGGAATATAGTTCCTCCTGCTCGGGATGGTTAACACTAAATTGACAGCTTTCCTAAGACATTGATTTATTTTTTGTTTTCATGCTGTTAAACTACGAGTGTAACAAACGCATTCAAGACCCAGAGTAAACTGGCCAGAATGATTAAACACGTGGTCACCTTAACTGATTGTACGACCTATTGATTGCAAATAAGTGTTCAATGATTCTTGCTAAACAGAATTTACCTAAAACTCAGATTATTGCGGTTTCAACTGTTCCCACCAAAACCATTCATAGAGTCAAGTTCCAGTTCTTTGTTCTGAGACTGTTAAACGCCAGCTGGTCCGATGTGATGACGTTCTTACACGGTAAATGTTGCTCTCTAAAACGTCTATTACGGCTATGTGAAGACAATACGTCATATTATCATTTCGAAAGTCGATTTTAAGAAACAAATACCACGCGTAGAAAATTATGCCAGGTATATTTTTATCGCCAAAAAGATTTAACACAGCATTCACGAACACTGCCTTGTCACAATATATTCTCTATAATTGTACAACGCTTTACTAAACGTATCTATCAGTAATACATGAGAGCCGAACATTTACTTCGTGTTTTTATCATCAAAACATAAAAAGCAGTGTCCATTAAGCAGTGCACCGCATTTTTCTAATGTACAAGTTAAAGTATGTATGCTTTCCCAAAACGCGAGATGTGTTTCATGAACAACTGCATTTCTCTTATATAATAGAATGAGAAACTGCTGTGTGTTTCTCCGTAATTCAAAATCACTGACGGCATCGAGTACAAACCAGTTTTGAAATTTCTTTGAAGTTTTCATTCTTTGGTTCAGGCATTGGTTTATGGACCATTTGAATAAATGCCAAGAAGTTATCAAACATCTTTTACGTGAAAAACTTCCAGTAATTTGGAAAACTTTGTTCCCAAATTAATATAGCCTTTTTGTCGTAAAATAAGAAAAGAACCGAGATTAAGAAAAATCATAATTAAGATAAACCATGTGTGAGTTCTATTTTTATATTGTTATTCAATTTGATATGATTCTCTATCTTTTCCAGTAAATATCCATTGATAAAATTGTATGTAGTGTCATTTCATGTTCGCTTATATAATCACCATAGACATCAAACGGACTATTAAACTTAATTCTCATCAAAGTTCGCAATCGGAGGTTATGATTCGAACAATATTTCTTGTTCTTGTTTAGATTACAATATAATCAGGTTCGATACATATTTCTGTTTTATTCTGTTTGGAAGTAATAAAATTTTGTGTCTATTTTTTTTTTTTTTTTTTTTAAGTTACTAAGGTATTTTCTATAAGGAAACAGTGCTGGTCTTTCCACAACAGAGAACATGAAAATATATTCTTTTTGAATATAAAAACAAATTGGACTTGAAGGAAATGTTGCTCACAATCGTGAATAGTAAGATATACGTACAATGGCGAATCATTCCTTTGTTACCATACCATACTCATCAGTGAATTACCAGCTCATGAACTACTAACGGCGCAGAAATATCGAAAGTATTATGAACAAACTCAGATTGTCTTCCTAATAACTAAACGGAATTTAAATATTACAGATAATTAAATTCAACAGTTATTAGTTGATGTATAAATACATTATGAATGCCAACTGGAAAAAAGGCAACATGTATCACTTTAACACGCTTCATTGAACTTGTCCGTATATTCTGTTGGCATTCATATAAACGTGAGTGTCAGATGAAAGTAGTCAAACGTTGAAATGAATTCCAGTCTTAATGAAAGCATGACGTTTTTAAAGTTCATAAACTTAGTATGCCACTTTAATTAAAATTCTCTCTCCGCCGTATGACCTTCAACACCAGCCCTTATAACACTTATTAGCTTTTTCAGTTTTCAACTCGAAATTTTTTTTCATCAAAGTATTCCATTTTATATTCCAATTAGTTTTATTGCACAAAATTATCCCCGGGAGGAATGGTTTGATTTCTGATTCATTTACAAAGTGAACTAGAACATCAAAGATGGTTTTCTTTTGGAAATAAAATGTGAAGTGTTTTTAAAGTATAAGACCACGCTGATCTATAAAGATACACAGTGTCTCTATAAAAATGTTAATGAGGTATGTTACAACAGAGGGTCGTTTGAACATGTCTTGTACCACGTGTTTGCTAAGTCGTGCGGTTAACAGTCAATGTCTGGTGGGTCCTGAGGTTATAGATTTTCAGAATACTGTATAGTTTCAGTACACAGTAGGTAAATAACAACAACTGGTCATTTTCTTGTTTTTTGTATTATAATTTATTAACATTTTTGTACATCCGATAACAACGATATAACAGTTCTGTTTCAAAGCGTCACACAGGAAGCCTAGGGGTCCTGGGGTCAAATTCAAAGGTCACAAAAGTCAAACAAATACAGTAAGATACATATTCAAATCAAAAATTAGTACCATGCACAGATTTGGTAACAATCGTACGTTGATATCAATACAATATTTAATCATTACGTTTGTAAATGGTGCAATCGTTGCTTTTATATTTTGCGCAACTCTTGATTTGAATACCATCAAACATGTGTTTGTTTTTACTGTAAACAAAAACACTAGAGCAATGTAGAATTGGAGCTAAAAATTACCTTACCAGAACTTCTGATAGTGTAACAAAACACGTGTCGACTTCGCAACACTGACGTCATTCATTACATCACTGATGCATAAGATGACGTAAATTTTACGTATTTCCGGTAATAACAGATCAACGAAGAACAAAGTGAAGACGTGATTGAAATGGAAGTGGGGAAGAAAATAGCACTATTAGAATACCCGAAGGCGATAAACAAGAACATACATAGACAGAGGCTAAGTTGGAATCAGAAGACAGGCTTTATCTATCGAGGTCAAGATTACAACACCGGTTTTGTTTATTTGTGTTTCTATTGAAAAAAAATAACTACGATATTATCCCTCTGTTATTTAGAAGGATTGGTCCTTTATCATCAAGTATCAGTGGTGTTATCTACATCGAGTAAGAAATCGGCTACCGAATCATTGACTTGTAGTACTCTGAGAATTGATAGAGATGTTGAATTACCTTGTGGACAAATTCGAAAACGCAAGTGTTTATCAGCATTTGTTTTCAACTATTGAGGTCACAATTCTGTATTTAATATTATTCCATCTGTAAATCTTTAAAAGGTTTCGGAAAATGAAGTTTATTGGTCGTTCCTTATTCCAACGCTTGGACAACTACAGTAATATGAAAATGCGTTAGACTTCACCAACTCGTCTGTTCTAAATTTTTATGTATGAATGAGTATACAATGACACGGGTATTTCAGCACTACAACACATGGGGAGGAGTTGTTGTTAGTCATGCAAGATATACGACTTGGATTTAATGTTACATGGAGAGAACTCACAAGAGTTCTCCTTATCGAAAACATATCATTATCGGACTATTCTTTTGTTATGATACTAAATTTACAAAAACAACACATCCATTCATACGTATGTGTAGAATATCGCCACACAAGTGTTTCAGTTTTAGCTCCACAGACCGACAGATGGATTTGGTCTTGTTAACTTTATGTAAACTACAATCAAATTTCATTTTGATATCTTTGGAAAATATAATGATACTGACCGGTTCAAAAATATCAAATTAAACTTCAATTGTCTTTAATTTTAATTTGATTTGTGTTAAGCACCGAACTGGAGCATTTGTTTGACGATAACCGTACCCTCACACCCCAATACTCTGACATGCACCACGACGATATGAATAAATAATATCAATAACAATAACCTATTTACAAGCATTGCTACGGTAACCATACAACAATAGTTCAGTCCATACACTAGACACTAGTATCAAAGACCATATTCTCAGTTATATACAAATCAAAATTCAGAGAAAATTATTAGAATAATCTTGAATAACACTCTCACATTTTCGAAAAATACTTCTCTGAAAGGTCAGTGGATGTTTTAGACAGACACCTGAATATTCAGAAAAAAAATCTTTTAAAAGATTTGATTAATGTACTTTCATTCTACAACAGTCAACCATGTCACGGATCACATGTCCGTATATAAGGATACCCCATACAAGATATAGTTTGATATAACATACATACTGGCTGTGTCTTATTTTGTCGATCTTAATGATGGCCAACGCATCAAGCAAAACAAAATCGTACACTTTATTAAATCTAACATATATAAATGTCCCGTCGATGTTGTTTTTAAGATGTTAAGGAAACTTTCGAACAGGTTCTCGTTCAATATATATTATCAATTAACATATAAATAGCAATGATGGCATCGATACAATTTGTCGTATGTAGCGTTGACACGTGACCCATCACGTGTTATTATGCTGTGTATATGGTGGTACATACCCTGGTTAAACGAGATATTCGCTGACAGGTGATAGGTATTATGGGGTATGCACGGTTGATAACCGGACTTATATATAGTGTCGTCATGTTCTGCTCCAGAAGCACGCGAAGTTTATTGTAGAAAAATATGACTTTATAAAAGACACACGAGATTCAGATAACAATGAATTATACAAACAAATGCATTTATAGTATATTGTTGATGGGAAATGTTACAGAATGCATGATTCACCTCATCTCCCTTATAATTACGATAATGCGAATTGCATATACATTTGATGGATAATACGATTATAAAATAGTTGGTCATCACAATCGGTTGTCCCAATATCCGTTAGTTCTGCGCATGCACACATCTGATGACGAATCACACGCGTGACCTATTTGTATATGGCGTACACAACTGACTATACATTTTACTTTGAACAGTTTACATTACGATGGAATAAGTAATAAAGGTAATAGCACGGGCCCTAATTACAACTCGTACAGGAGTTAACATCGAAATTCTGGCATATTTCGCCAGTATACTTCACCATTTTGTGTATTTCTAGGCACTTTAATAACTGGTTTTAAGTATGCTTTGTATGTGATACAAATACCGACGTTAGTCTGTATTTCTTTGGTACCAACAGCCGGGGTACTCGTGTTAAGTATGTACTTATCAGTACACAGCACACCTGTGTGTAACAGCATGCTACACACTAGGTACATAGTGCCTCAGCACATCTGTCATTGTACCTTCGTCTCTGCACACCTGAGTACCTGTCTTAGTACCTGTGGGATAATCCGCTTTACATAGCACCGATTCACATCACTATCAACTGTACATACAATCCCACTGTGAACATCGCACCGTCATATTCCGGAGTGAATTGTCTGGTTCGGCGTCTCTTACCCTGTTTGGTAGAGATGTGTGTCCACCGAACCATCGCTCTGAACAGAGCGGGTGCGGCCCGTGAAACCACCATCCTGAATACTCTTTGTCAACAAGAACTTGATCCTTTGTCAACCTGGCGGTTATGTTATTCATACTTCCGTGTCGGTTTACACCAAACAGAAGGATTTCATCAATGACTTACAACCTCTCAGAAAACGTTAACACGTGCTGCGCAGAATATATAGGTCTTCAACACAATGGCCAGTGATTGGCCACATTCGAAATCAGCAGCTAAATACCTCAGTCGATTTTTATATTTGGTTGATGTTGTTATAATTTTTCCTTGGTGCCAAAAGCTCGTATAGTTCCAATATTGTTTTGTTTTTCCCAATATTTGAAGTTCGGTAAACCTTCTGTTGTCGCGTACGACTGCGGGCCTGTAAACCACGTGTAAAGTTGCTTCTGTTCAGATGACTGGCAGTATTGTTTTTTTTAAATAATCGTCTTTCCCGAAAACAGAAGTATGTTATCTTCTGTTTAAAGAAATATCACAATGAGTTAAAAACAGTCAATGATTCCTAAGGAACAATGTGTTATATTTGGTACATTTTTGTTGGAGTATTACGTTAATCACGCGTAGACCATCACTTCACATAGCACAGCACTAAATAGTCTACTCCAACTGTTAGAGGCTCCCCATGCCTCCACCAACACGTACCGGCCGTCCTGGGGACGCACGCACTGTACGTGGATTTTCTGAGAGAATAATGCTCCGTTGATTTTGGACACATATCCACACATATTTCCGGAAACACTAGAGTCATCTTCTCCTTTCGATTTATCATCCACATAAATTATAAGTCGATCCAGGTTATTCATCATTTCATCTTTATACGGCGTACCAGCTTCACCTGGAAAACAGAATCATTACAGAATATTATACTTATGTTATATATTGATGACCTAGACGACCTAAAAATGCCTTGTTTAACGTTTTCTATGCTGATAAAGGTTTATATTTACCAGAGTCCATTCTATGACACCATAGCTTATGGTAAACACTTAACAAATACGTCAATACAGGATAGAACGAAACCTCACGAGAAAAGACAATATCATATCTGAACCCTTTTCGTCAGGAACTAGGCTTCTTTCTAAACTTTGGTATCTTTGATGAAATGACACTGAGTCAGTCTTTCATGAAGGATCCGTTAGACCCTATTTTGTAGCGATGCTTACTTGACTCTAGTGCTGTTGTTTCGCCGGTGTCTTGGGTCGTGCCCTCCTGCCAGGTGTAGATGACTACACCTGATATTGGGTTGATTTTGCCGATGTCCACTGTCCAGATCGGGTTATCTCCGTAGAGATTATCCAGGATCGTACAACTCGACAGACTCACATCTATTCTACCGTCAACAGCTCTCGACGCATGCCCATGAACGATCCTATTCCGGATATGACGTTTGTAATGACGTTTGCTGTTGATCCATGCTTCTTTTTTGTATGCCAGATTTTCAACTACAACAATATAGGTCATGGTTACCTGGATAGTTTATATGTACTTTCGTAAGGACCAAAGACTATGTAGAATCTTCAACTGGTAAGTCCTAGTGTACCGAATAGAACCAGAAATTGATGGGCTATGGTATAAGCTCATCAATCAACATCTACCTGTATAGTCCTGTATGAGTACCCTATCACCACTTGTTTATATTTACTTTAATATTTTGGAAAAAAAACAAGAGCTTCTGACTCTAACGATGTCTTGAAACATTACTTACCACATGGTGTATCTTCGTTCACTCTCATGAAAGCATCACCACAGCCGCCTGTTTGACACAAAAGATCGGCATTGTATGTCACATGATCAGGAAGGTGTATTACGTAACATTTACAGTTACTGTTAAGCGGTGAGAAGTTGAACACTTACAATCGACCATTCAATTCTAGGTTAATTACATCTAAAACATTTCTTTATGTAACAGATAGGAGATAAAACCAAGGAGGAACGATTGTTTCAATAGCAACAGGCACATATTGCCATGGTTTCCAAGGTCATTTTACAAACAAAAGACTATGCCATGTATATTCATTTGACCTTGCGAACTACGCCCAATAAATTCACAAATATCTACTTGATTTATACGTAAAGATCATTCCAAGGGCAAAGACAGTCTACATTACAGATAACTGTAACACAGAAAATCTATCTGTTAAATACGGCAATTCATATAGAACAGACGGCCAAAGTAACCGATAAATCTGTATAGGTTAGACAGAAAGAAATATTATTCATAAATTTCCTTTTATTTAGGCATGACCTGTGTGTACGTATCCGTTTTTTTTCACAAATGGCAGACAGTTATGGTTGGGGTCGTTTAGAACTGGTCATTACGTACCTGTGTGAGGACATCCATACAACCCAACACGCATGCTTATCTTGCCATGCCATTCCAGAGGGTGGAAACGGATGTAGCGGGCGACGAAGGGAGAGTTGATATAATGCACTCTCTCTGTATTTTTATCACTGTTGCCACCGAAAAGCTGAAATACCATCGAAATCACAGCAATTAGTGGGGCTGGAACACGATGAAGTATTTAGGAGTGCACTGGTGCTGACATCCTAATTCCTATTGTGCGATTTGTGCCGGTGCATTCTACTTCCGGTTTCTCCATGCGTTTCTCGGAAGTATAGTAGAATCATGCTCCGGAATTCGAAACACACAACAAACGCACGTGCAATGAATGTTGCAAAACAACAGATCGAGTGTACTACTTAAAAAAAAGCAAATATCTTACCATGTGTTTGGGATCGAATTGTGGACTATGTTGAGACATAACTAAGAAAAAGGGGATTCCCTGCACATGCATTGGATACAAAAGTGAGATTTGGTTAGAATTAATCTTTATTAATATCGTTAGAAGTCAGAGAAGGCTGGACAGAAAATTCCAATTAGTATAAATGATTGGGATAGGGTTACTGACTGCGGTAAGTTGACATGCAATGTTAGCACAGTGGACATGCACGCATGCAATGTGATATGAATGTTATTCCCGGGCACTGCATTCGTCCGGCCGACCAATCGTAAACGTGGGTCAAAAAATTACGTAATGACCATTTTATTTGGTGCACGTGACAAGCTAGCTTGCAGACTGTGATGTGCTTGAAATTCAAATTGCAACATCATGTTGTGTAATATTCCATGCGTACAATGATAAAGTATTTACTATAAAACTAAAAGAAGGAAAAAAACAATAATAAATCTCGATTTCAAAGCATGATTTGGAAAAAAGTTAATCTAATAATGACAAGATATGTCTTATTATCACTAAAATATCTGCTAACAAGCTAATTTCTTTACTAACTGGTCTCATTGTTCAAATGAATCTTAGGACTTTACATATATCGAATAATTTTGAAAATAACGTGTTGAACAATGAGACCAAGAAGTTACGTGTTTATCTATGGATATCTCTGATTGAACCTTCTAGTCTGACGGTGGTATCTGTGACACTGCATACCATTTACAAAAGGTCATACATTCTTTATGAAACATTTAAATATGTGACATTTCATTGCCCATCATAAATATATCATTTCTGTAGTAATAAACATTGAATCACGAATAGTTCTAAATGAACGGCACGACCCGGAATGAAATGATATGCAAATCCACAGTGTCACCAAAGGTCAGTTTGAATAGACAGCGCCACCTGTACGGGTTAGTTCTTACCAGGCCATCTTCTGTATATATGTCAGGTATTAATATCGGACGAGATGAGTTAATCCCCGTTTTCCATAACCACGGATTCTGAGGCTAAAAAACGAAGATTGTCAGTTGAGCAATGATAGAAATTCTAAAGGAAAATCCGTCCCATCAAATCACCTTTATCTAGTAGACAATAAATTATATCTCCATTAGGGTTTCATCGACTCGGAGGGAAGGCATTATGAACCAGCACTGATGTTAAACTGCAAGGTTACGGAACTTATTTGGTAGTTAAGTTGTTAAGTGTGATATGACATAATAGCGACAATTTGGATCATGTAACTTAAGCAAAGCACACTTATAACATCATTAATGATAATTCCATTTTGGGCAAATTAATTTATAAAGCAACAGTTTGGACAAAATTGTTAGAAATTAAACAATATATAAATGTCATAATGTAAACAACAACAAATTATGATCTGTCAATATTAGTTACATATTAGGAGTCATTGGTATAGATGGTAAAATGATGAAAGCCATGTAGTGTTATGATGATACGTGGTGATCCGAGTAAAGCGTATTAAAGTAGGGATGACATTTTTGGTGGTTTTTGATGGTTATGAATGTCTTATCAGGAGGCAAAGAGAGTGTGAAGATGATATCAATACATTATGTCTAAACATACCTATACTGTCCTGTCACACACTGGGTTAATTACCAGTAATACTACAGGCTCTCTAATTCCCACTCTCTATTCACAATACTGTAATTAAACCTTCAGGATCATACCTATGTACTTACTACGTTAGGAGGCTAAAACTATTGTTACTAATAGAGCTAACACACAATTATGTTCAAGTCTGTTGAGAAATCGTTTTGCAATGTATTCGAAATACTAATACCAACATTAAACTAAAACTGTGTACAATAGTACTGTGTGTAATTGCTAGTACAGTAAAACCGTGTGTAAGTACACAGTACAATATAACCGTATGTAATTGTTAGTACAGTAAAACGGTGTGTAAATACACAGTACAATAGAACTGTGTGTAATTGCTAGTACAGTAAAACGGTGTGTAAATACACAGTACAATATAACCGTATGTAATTGCTAGTACAGTAAAACGGTGTGTAAATACACAGTACAATAGAACTGTGTGTAATTGCTAGTACAGTAAAACGGTGTGTAAATACACAGTACAATATAACCGTATGTAATTGCTAGTACAGTAAAACGGTGTGTAAATACACAGTACAATATAACCGTATGTAATTGCTAGTACAGTAAAACGGTGTGTAAATACACAGTACAATAGAACTGTGTGTAATTGCTAGTACAGTAAAACCGTGTGTTAATATCTGAATAACAAGTTATATACATATAAAACGTAGTATTAATTCTTTTAAGATTATCCTTTATCAATGTTATTTTGTAAATACAGTGACATATCACCCGATATAGTGTATTGTTAGCCGTGAACATTAAGGAATACAAGTTAATCAAAATACATGTGCTTTTCGAAATATCTTCGGGGCATATCGTTTGTTATTTAGACCATGTGACTATTTTGTCACGTGTCTGTTATCAAGTGCACGTGATAAAGTCATGTTAAGTGACGATTACGTGACGGTCATGTGACCACAAATGCAACAACTTGCGAAAGGTGTTTGATAGTATGGATGTGAAATACTGTCATAATGATCCCTCCCTATTACAATGTACGTGTAAATATCATTTCAGCAGAAAACAGAAAGACAACAGAATCAAGTTGAAATGACAGAATACGTCAATTAGAAACAAAATCCTCTTTTACCTTGATATACATATATCACATAAATAACCTTGAAGCCAAAATGAAAGTGAAACCAAGGTAATAAAATAATGATAAAAACACATCGTAGTGATAATATGTTAAATCATTGACAACAATAGCACCTGATATCTGGCATGTATGAAATGGAGATAAGAATTTTCCTTTTGGCTAGGTGCTAAGTCAGAGCATGAAAATTACATAGAAGTTGATATCAATGAAATGAATGCAGAAAGTAACACAAAGAGTGATGACGTGATTGTGCATCACTCAATAAATGATGACGTAAATGGACGTACCCGAGGCTCCGTGTGTTGTGGGTCTTTGTATTTGTACCAGAAGAGCGTATCGTTGCTGTAGGAGATTCTGTACCGGGTGACCCAATGTTGTTTCTTACTGTCCGATCGTCCTTTGGTGATGATACCAGTGATGAGGGTGGGAGGACCAACATCCACTTGTAGCCACTCGTTAGCTAAAAAAACAGAGCAATAATTAGCACTGCCACACGCTGGTTAATTTCCTCAGTCTAATTCAGTATTTCGACAGCAGGGAAGAGAAACTACAGGGCTAAATGTGTGACAAAGTAACCGAGGTAAGTGACTGGCAATGTTCAATGTAAAGTTTTCACATAATTTAGAACAGTTCATGATTGATGTTTTACAAAGAAGTTCAGTAATATGATTTTTACTATGCTAGGTTACTATTTTTTTTAATTCAGGTGTTAAAGAGATGGTATTCGTCTTGGTTAGGATGGAATATGGTGTACAAACTTCATTATGTATGGACTAATGAATTGCTGTTAGTTATTCAAGTGTTATTTAATGTTTACAGGTATCTTAATGCTATCCCTTCTTTAGATTTCCTGAGATGCTGTGTTCAGTAGACAGGTAGATGTACACTGACGTTTACTATAAAGTTAAATATTGAACTCTGTTGGTTCTGGAGGTGATAATATATTATCGTTTCCATCGTCTTGTCTACATCTGTGTTGCCATTGTTTATATTCGTAATGCAAGCTACGTGACTGTACCAAAATGCCCTCTACCTTCATGTTTATATTCATGCACACATCTCTCTGTAGAAAAAATCGCCATATTTTATTTCCTGTTAAACAATGGCATCTATATTCGTGGAATAAGGTAGATTTATAAAACATTAACAAGGTTACAATATGCGTGACACAAGGAATGCCCTTCACTCATCAATAGATACATTATCAACGGAACGTTAACCAATTAGATGTTTATTGTTGATGGGCATACTAGTTTCAATTACAGATCCGCGAACCAACACCATCTTGACATGTTGAGTTAGACTGAGGACCAGTGTGTGTATTGTCTGTGATAGGACGTAATCCTTTACCTGTGAAGACTGTCATACCAAGTGAGAAGACAACAACATTCCTGATAGACCTCATGCAAAAAACGCCACTACCGAAGAGATGACTGGTTAGATAAGATATTCATTGTGGAGATGGCTAGATGTCCAGCCATCACATGTCAGAGCTCCATTGTCCGAGCTAACCAGATCACTACTAGATTCTATGATACCCTATCGCTTCAAAAAATAGTTCGCGTTCATTGGTTCATGAAATCATATTATTGTGTAAATCTGCATTGGGAGCAATTGTGTCGAACATGTACAATATACATGTATCATATACAGTAAACACTGGCCCCTATCAATACTGCTTCGCTCATAATAACACCAGTAATTCCTAGCAAAAGACAAATACAACTCTTATTTGTAAAAACATAAAACTTAAGTTTCCAATCTGGATAAGTTTAGATAAAGATACAAATATCAATAATACACCAGTCGACTGACAGGAATGTTTAGTGATAACTAATACCTCATTACACGCTCATAAACAGTTAGATACACCATAAAATCTCAACAACTCTCATTTCATACTATCCTAATCAGAGAAATAACCATCCTATTTCAACCAGTAAAATTAATTATGTGAACAGTTCACCTCCCTATCTAGATTACGGCGTTTCTTTCGATCACTTTAGATTTTTCTCAGTTGCCTTTAAGGCTTCATGATATATATTCTGAACATCACTGGCGAGTCCTAGAAGGACGAAATAGGTGTATGATGCATTTTAATTCACTATTTGGTCTCTACTGTATTTAATCTAAATTTGATTTTAAAATGTGTAATCCACTTGTGTGTCTTTCGTACAATCTTGTATGGATGGGTAGCTAGTTCATTATGGCGTGTGCTTTGAATCAACTGATGGTTGTTGTGTGCTGTTAATGTCCCATAAAATCGTTACATGAAAGATCGAGATACTTACTGTTACTGTGCTTGGCGCACCAGCCCTTGTTACTGAGAACGGTACCATCCTCTGGCTGGCAGGAACTCTTCCGACGGTGTTTTCCGGAGGAGGAGGCTGTGATCCGGCCATAGGGCGGTAGGCCTATATATTCCTTACACACTGCCAAGCAAATTACATTTACATGTAAAATGTTTTAAAGTTGAATGATCAACACAAAAGGAAAGGGTCTACAATTAACTAACAAACAGAAATTTTCATTTTTAAAAGCATTTTGAATATGACATAATATATGTATTAATGTTTTAATTTCGAACGTTGTAAAAAAAAAAACAACGCAAAATGCCAACATGTTATTTCGGTCCATTAACGGACATCAATTTTATGTTATCAACTAACTAAGAAATATTAACACCATAATTAATGTAAGAAACTCACATTGACAGCCCTGAACCTCGACGCGCATGCTCGGATGTCTGTGCCAGGCTACAGTGTGGAATTTGACATATCGAGCTAGGATTGGTCGATCCAAGTATACATGTTTTACAGAGTAGGCATCAGTGTTCCCCTCCAGCACCTGTCATCAACCAGTAACAAATCATAAATTCAAACAACACTTATCTTTATGTCCTAAATAACACAACACATATTAAATTCCACAGCATTAATCATCAGCCGATGATAATCATTGTTAATTCTATAAAGAAATTGTGTAAAATATACAAAACATGGTTACTTCCCTGAAACATAACATACAAACTGTCTAACCTCGTTATCTCGAACTCGTATAAATCGAAGACATCCGTAAATTCGAAATATTAAGTTTTCCCAAAAGATGTGACGACATTTGAACTTTCCAGGTTTGACTGTATATTCTATTCCTATCTTTTAACCAGTGATATCGTTAATTTTACACATATGGATATTTTGCTGGATGTCCTTTGTCCAGGAACCTTACCCTGTGGTTGCCATACTGGTCAGTAACGTACTCCTCGTTGTAATCGTCCATACTGTAGGATACCTTAAATGACGTCACCCATTCCTTCCCATCACCTCGACCTTGGATCATAACACCCGTTACCTGTAACAAGGTCAAAACGTGAAAAAATACGTAATAGAGAACTTGTCGTTCTAATGAGATTTCAATGACAAGTGTATGCCTTTGAAAACAAAAATATGTTTGTTTAGTTATATATGTATTGTGTAACAAGTCCCGTCCTTAAATCAAGAATGTATAAACCATGTCAGGTCTCCGTTTTATAGTTTTATTCTCATCATAGGAGACAGATATAACCGAAGGTTTCCATTTCAGCTCAGCTAACTGCTGTTATTGTGCTGATCGTACAGACAATTTGTTTGGTCGTATGGACTGAGATAAGACTTATATCTATGGGAACCTATCTATGTTAACTGTTACTAATTGGAAATTAACCTCATATCACAAGACTCTCAAGTATGACGCTGCATGATTGCTGAGATTTGCTTGCCTTCCCTGTTAGTATTGAGTTTCTACACTAGTGTAAAGCAATCACTTTACTATAAACCCTAGAATCTTATCTATCCAACATACTTAAAATATTTAGTACATCATTATTTTTCTCGTGGATTTTCTTCTCTGTGTAGCCCTTGCACAGAAGCAACGTTAATGCCCGGATTTCATTGTGGTGGCTTGTCATCTGTATTATGCTGTTAAAACTTTGTAAAACATTATCTAATATTTTCATTGTTGGCTTCTCCTTTGGATATAAATGACACATTAACATGTTTAGTTTGTTTCTTGGGGATTTACTCTTTATAGAAATTGCATGACATTTACGTGATAAGGTTTGTACCTAACGATACCAAATGTAAATGATTAATCCCAGAACAATAAACCATTTAATCAATGCAAATGAACGACATGCGAGTCTGTGCAATTGTTGCAAATGAAATGAATATACTCCTAAAATTAGCCATTAACTCACTATTGTAGCGGAAGTCAGCATTGTCGTGTGTAAGGTAGCGTGGCTAATGAGTATGATTGGTCGGAATCTCTTATTTATTCAACATTTTACGGCATTCGTTTTTACCTTTGCTGCATTCCTCCGTGACATAACTTGAAGCTTGAGTTAATCAAGGATATTTTCGTGTCAGTAAATGTCACATGTAGCGAGACCGGTATAATTAAGCAAACATTACATTGAATATATTTAAAGAATTAAAAATTCAATAATGTCTCCTAGAATACATTCGCTTGTAATGATTTTATAAAATTGTATAATGATGTAAAAATTAAGTTAAAACTCAGGTAAGTAATTACATGAAAGTTATTTATCGACATCAGACGGACATTAATCAACGTTTACACCTGGTTAAGATTTCCTGCCAACTGGATAGGTAACAACATAGACCAGGACGATAAAATCGCATGCGACTGCTTATTTAAATTGCTTGAGATATCCTTAGAAATATAAATATAAGACTAGACAATAAAATCAATTTTCAGGATTTGTATCGGATATGACAGAAAAAAATACATGAAGAGTCTCCCCTACGCAGAATTATCATATATGAATCGTGTTCATTAATAGAGCTTGATTGTGTGTACTCATTACGTTGTATACGGTGTAATTAAGTGTTACACATCCATTGTCTGTACCCTGGGATAGTCGTCAATACGTGCGTCTGAGCGAGGATAAATGATCTCCAGGGTAGAGTCATCCCCAGCTCCACTGCTTGGGGAGTCGTCTCTAATCTAAAATCGATCTGGGCGGGACACGACATCAGTGTAGGACTAGAAGGAATGTCGTGACATTTAAGTCTACTTCATAGTCACTTTGTCTACCAGTTATATCATATTTCCAAAACGCGTTCAGTTTTTGTCATCGGGAAAATCCGTGTTTGAAACAATCTCCAGTTCATATTCATTTTTTCTCTAGGAAATTCGTACGCATTGTGACCCATAATATGCATTGATAACGCATGTGGTCACAAGGAATGCTCTTCATGTTTAATTTCTTGACTTTGTCGTGTATCTAGGACGATCGTGGCCTCCGCTATAAGTCATAACGCCAGTCCTGTTTATAGGTCCGTCATCATTCTTTTGTACACTTACGTGTTTATGATCACGAAAAGATCTAGAAATCTTACACGAGACAGAGCAATTTTTCAGGAACCTGAGAAGTTATAAGTGTCTGGGTTAATTTCTGTTTCACTTGTCAAATATTTTAACTGTAATTTTCGTCATATCTAAACATGTCAACTAGACCTCGTGTCTATACAAGGATGATATTTCGTTATTACTAGTACTTTAAACTATTATCCACACAGTCAATATAATGAATCCCACATCAGCATGGGTTTTGTCAAAAATCAGTATTCCTGTCAAACATGACGACACATACATTGAGATAATTCCACTACCTGACAGCTGCATTCCGTTTGAGTACGTGTGGTATTACGACGACCACAAATTCGGCAGATAAAAGCAAATCTCGCCATTTATCTTAAGGTTTAAACATTACGTATACCTATACTCAATCAAGCATTCATTTAAGGGAAAAGTATTATTCAAATTAATGATATTTATGTATGAAGTAAGGATATTAGATGTGTGATAAGCACTGTGTGGTATAAATAGGCCGTTAATACAGACCCTGCCACCTTTTTGTCTCTATCACGGAACAGCCACAGGGAAGAGTCGTTCAAACATGGTGATATGATGCGAAAATTATCGTAATTATGCATGTACAATAAATCATATTTAAGCAATTATTTTCTTTGTTGTAAATGATATGACGAAAAAATATTTCACTGGTGTGGAAGTAGATTATCATTGTAAATAGAAGGAAATAGACTAAAACTTAAAAAAAAATAATATGGCAGACTTATTTATACTCCAGTGAATGGTTTAAGATAGACACAATGTGTAAGACCAGTAACACCACGTGCTTTAATTAAATAATGTTATAAAAGCATATAAATAGACTACCTGTCACGTGATAATTATTTCAACAATCATACCCTTTAGACAGGTCTGTATCGAAACATTGAAGTAATTGCGTTTATTTCCGATAAGCATCCACCTAATACATTGTGAATTTTCTCCATCAATACTCTTAGCCAAAAGAAACAGTCCCTATTGTTAAAAGTTAGACGCAATTTCACACCTTAACTATCTTGCTCCTGGCTCTACCGAGTAGCATTTTGCTACTTTGTTAAAACCTTAGATAAAATATGCAGACATTTAAGGGATGAGCGCTGAGAACATTGGAACTTGCCGGAGGGCAGGTATGCCGGACAAATTCTGCTCCATGACTTTGCGTCCTCATTCTTGTTTATCTTTTTTCACAATGATACTCCAAGTAATCAGAGATAGGTATTGAATTTTCCAAAGAGAGATGAGATGTGGTATTCTAGAATTTTTGTCTAGAATGTAGTTTAAAGATAAATCTACAAGATATATACCGTTGTTTGTATACCTTGCTGTTCCTAATTTGAATAATCACAGGTTTTGTCAGGCGCGTGGTGTACATCTGCGTCGTAAAACCATATCTTATTTACATTTTCATGACAAAAGTTTTTTCTTTTATTTTTTATACCGTTGGTTTTATTACCAATGTTATGCGATGCCAATGAAATTTAGTTATCATTAAATTCTACTACGAAACCTTTATATTACGAACCCTGACAGCTATGCCAAGCTAAGCATTACAACACTGATAACCCGGCAAGTAGCACGTGATAAAATGGTCAATTTCACTTGATAAAGCTTTCTTTTTATTTTTTGAAATTTATAAATATTTTGTATAACCGTATTTTCCAATTTTGATTAAGTTGACAGATATTAACACCTTTGGATGTAGTTATATATAGTGATTTGAAGAATGTCAGAAGGATTTACAAATGTCGCGTGGTATTAGTAATAAGTGCTTGCTAAGGTCTGGCACATGACCAGATACTTGATTGATGTTTAAGAGTTACCACGTTCGTTTCATCAACACTAAATGTTCTTCAAACAAACGAAACTATAACACTATCAGCACTGATGGCGGGTGTTTCAGCACGTTCATGAACACAGGGGGATTTCGCTTAAAACGTGTGCCTTTATTTATGTAATGTATTTAGTTTACGAGCATCATGCTTTGTACAATCTCTAATGGACAACTTACAGTAACGTATACCATATACTATATTTGACGTGTTTTTAACTTAGCACCTAAGCTACCACACAAAATTTAGTGTGTGCCTTTTATGTACATATTTAGCTTTATAAAAAAAGCGCTGAGGTTTACAAATATACTACTTTATTTGATAGCTGACATGCATGTAAAGCAGCACCGTATACGCTTGTGTATCTCTTAAACTGAAGAATATCACGTAAGATATATAGAGAGAGAAGTAAACGGAAAAGTACTCCGTCAAGTATTCACCCATAAGCATTAGCATAACACCGACGTTTCTTTGATCGAAGTGGTTTGTGCGCTTTGTACTTACCCGGGCCGCGACTCCAAGGTCAATCTTCAGCCATTCTGAGGAAGATTTGTATTTTGCGCACCACCCGTATTTATTTGGTAGGTAAACACGTGCATATTTGACATCACATTTTCTGTCCCATGATCTTGGGTAGGTCGAGGACGCCGTTACCTGCCAGTCTTTTATCTCACCAGTTATCATACCAAGGGGACCGATTTTGGTACAAACTGTAAAACAGCAGAAATATGTGATTAATAACAAAAAATCAATCTTTACATACATTAAGGTTTGTATTCGATATTATTCTTTTATTTAACGTTATAATGTATAAATTGTGTGATGCATGTGTCCGTATCTTTTTCAACTATGTATTAACATCTCACTTGACGTACATATGTAAATAGTTTTCTTTGAAATGCCACTTATTATGAATAAGTCAGTTGAAAAATATCAGCTAACACAAGATTAGAGACAAAGAGTCGTGTTAGTGGCAGGTAGAACGGACATTGGCCTCGGGTGAGCGCTATATATTGACTACCCTGCAGTCTACTCCTGTCAGAAACTTATCTAGATGTTACTCAGACAGGGGTGATAGGTATCAATAACAGACAATCAAGTGGAAATACTAATCAAATGAAATATGTATTTCTTTGGACATATTACTAAAATCTACCTAACAGAAGAAAAGTCGAAACATTTTCCTACAACCCTACTTTGATTTAGATTGAAAAAATCACCCTGAAAGCATTATGAGGAGGTCCTGTAGTTAGCGCACCACCAGGATTTAAAAAAAAATCTTTTCATAGGCTGATTTATTTTCGATCACATATTTATTAATCAGATTTTAAACACCTAATTGCCGTCTAATACTGATTCAGAAGAAAAACCAAATTAGCTCTTAAAAAAGATACACTAAAATTTTACATTTTAAGAGGCTGAGGTATTCCGTCTTAATTTAGTAACCCGTCACCGTAAAAAACGAAAACAGCTGCATTTGTTTCATTCTGTTAATTGCTCGAGAAAGAAAAAAAAACGTTATATTTTGTATAAAGAATCACCAGTACCCCAGTAAACAAATTAAAGTAAAACTTAAAACAGAAGTTGGTGTTGTTGGAAAATAACTAAAACAATAAAAAAAACACACTAAATCAATCTGTCATATTCCATTTTTAGAATTAGCAAATATCCTTAGAAGTCAATTAAAAGACATGTGTTTCCACTAGATTGGGGAATTACAGCACGACTTTAACGCTATATCTATAGTCTGTACATAAATACTTTATCTCTACATATACCATTATTCCTAATTAGTGAACATGAGTCGTCTATTTCATGTTTCTGTTATCTTTTTAAATTTGCCAGTAGGTATAGAGTGTAAAACAGTGACTGTACCAAGTTGTAATAAAGTCATTTCCTTACATCATGATTTTACTTCAATTCACCAGACGTTGTTAATATAAGTAATTTGTTAACCATTCCCTCTAACAACCCATTCTGGATTTATTACGGCATACTGAAAAGGAGCAAGTGAAAGCCATGAACCAAGTATATAAAAATCACGATATCAAAATAAAAAGATAAATTCGATGATACATTGCCAATATCATCTTAAATAAAAACTAAACTTAATTGATGTTACCAGTAGTTTTGAGTTAAGACGGTGTCCAGTAACAGTGTTTTCTACGTACTTATAAATAATTACCTGGCCTGTTGTACCGTCGTACCTATACTTTTTTATGTATCACGTATGTAATGATTGAACTGTAAATACGACTGACAGAAAATATGAGCAAGGCAGTAAAGCTTTGAGCAGGAGTTGTCTACATCACGTCACAGATATGTTCAATGATTGGGAGGAATAATATGATAACGTGTTATTGAAAACGTTTTGAAATATCTCCGTTAAATGAATGTTTTTCAGATCGTAAAATACGAGCTTAATCTGCGAACTAACAATTAAAACAAGATAGTCGGAGACTGAGAGCAGGGTGCTGTGTAATGTAGCTCTCTGATAAAGGTCATCGTGCTATAGCTATAATCCAATGTAAATGTCAAGATGTTTTAATTTACCATTCGTGGCGCCCCCCAGGACTTAAGGTCGGCGAATTAGTGGGTGTTGGAAGAAAAAGCTATCTGGTATTGTTGACTAAGAGATAGTTTTTCTACTCCCTCGATAGGCTCTAGACATTACACAAATCAAACATTCCGGCATTATCTATTTACAATCAGTGTTTGCAGGGACTAGTCTATACATCATACAAGTCTACAACATTTACTTTTGACCACTTGGTTTGAAATTCATCTGTACGATCCACCTACCGTCTCTGGCCCTGGGAATGCTACCTGGTATGTGATTTATTAAATATCTTCCGATAAGTATATCTGTTAGATTGAAATGTATAATCGACCTCTATCACTGACCATTATCAAGTGATTGCGTCACCCCCTTGTGATAATGAACCCAGTCCAAACTTGTTAACATACAATTATGTATAACGATAAATCCATCACTTTGACATGAATTCCAACAGCTACATTCTAATGAATATAAATCTGGGTTTTAATAATTCATTACCTTTTTTTTTTATTTTAATAACATCTATCATGGGATTTCAAGTGAATAGCACAAACTTTTCTTGATTTTGTGTTACGTAAAAGGCCTTCACCAATTTCTATTGATTTCGGATGACATTCCCATAGACTGCAGAGTTGACTCGAACATCTATTGTAATGTTATTTTCAACTGAGTATGTTTCTCGGACAAAACCACCATAGGTAGTATTCCATGAAACTCTACTCAACAAATAATTCACTAATTATCAAATTACCCGTGCTATTTTATTTAATATATTGAAGCGATATATAAATTCAGTTGGTATTTATCAATGTCTTTGGGTGTGCCTACCTGTATATTATTCCATTATAGTTTAAAAACATCCGAAATATTACACTTCGGAAATCGAATTCAGTTGGATAAGACAGACAATAATTGTATTTCCTCGTCCATGCATGCAGTACATTCTTCGTAAATGACCTCACGCAATATTGTTCTGTGTGTTGTAATACAAAATGAAGCATTTAAAACAGACATAGATTTCTAAAAGCTTAATTTACTTCGCTCGTATATTGTATATACAAGGACAATAACGACATTTTGCAATATTGAAGATTTCGTACACAATATTTATTATCTATATGATATAAGGAGGCGAACGGTTTTACGTACAGGTAACGGTATGATCGTCTGTGTGGCCCTTTAACGAGAACAGCCGTACTCCACGCTTACCTGAGTTGGGCCACAACATACACATGCTCTGCATGGAAATGTCGCCACACCATTATAAGAAATAAAACTTGTGACAGTCAAGATTGTCGTGTAACACTGACAAGATGTAGGGTTTACACATAATTTACTCCACCCAAAATTTCTCCGTGTAAATTTTTTGTGAAGTGCATGTTATAGGACTGTTCGTGTCCATGTTTATTCTCACAGCTGTATGTACCTGTTTCACATAGGTTTTTTCAGTAAATTGGTTATAAAATTTAAAGCCTATATCTTGTTGGTTAGAACTTAATTTACCAGCATATTAGACTCGTAAATTTATTTTATGGACGTAATGAAATAAAAATGTAACTTTGAAAAAACACAGTAAACCAATGATTGTTCGAAATTGGTTTATAAAGACAAGGTCCCGTCATCAGCGTGTTTCCCGAAATACTTGATATATTTCTCTATTTATGTAATGCACTCCTCTTAGAATCATACCCAGCAAGCTTCTATTCTGAGAGGATTCCATTTTTTGATAACCAAATCGGAGATGATTTTTTTCGCCTACATCCATTCAATTTTGCGCCGGATATATTCTAATTAAGTACTGCTTTACTAACAGATTTTTAACGTTTATATTTGTGTAATCAAAAGAACTATATTTCCTAAATTCAGTGCGTTTCTTCCTGGGAATTAGTAATGTCCTAGGTCTTTAATCAGGTAATATCGCATTACAGACGGGCATGTTTTCAATTAACAAGAAACTTTTTGTTACGTGTTTGAGTGTGTTTTTAACTTGTACAAGTAGGGCGATCTTTACGGTTCCGGGAAACGGGTTACTACTGTGACATGAATTTCAAGTGAAAGCTTTACATTTCAAGATTCCTAAAATACATTTAGAAAATGAAAGAGAGAGGAGAGCACTGTTTACGCAATAGCTTTTAATTGATAACGTCAAAAACTGATTGCGAGCTCTCTAATGTATTTGACAACCGGCTTGTTGAACAGATTTTATCATTAGCTCCGTTTTGAATGACCCACATGAAGGTGTCTGTAAAAGCGATGTCTAATCCATGTAAATCCCCGTATGTCGGCTGTACATGCAGAAATGTTTACACAACAAATGTGGAAATAACTCTCACTTTAAACGAAATGTCTTGTTGAAGGCAGTATTAAACGACAACAAAGCCATAAAGACTTCCCAACTCTAACATTTTGAATAATATCTCATCAAAATATGTTTTAGAAATGAAAACATTGACATATTTGATAACATATTTAAACTTGTTTCTGCGTTCTTCCATTGGCCACGACCTAGTTTGAATAAGATTATTCATATATTGGCGGAAGAAGCTATATGTTTTGAGTGAATTCATCCGCGATTCTAGCAAGGTGTATAAAGTGAATATTTCACATGAATTTACATAAAGGAAATTTTAAGTTATATTCATGGAAACATACTTGCAATGAATGCATAGCGAATGTTTTGCACTGTTGCTTTTCTTGCAAGAAAGCACAAGAATAAAATTTATGGGAGTGAAGTAGTCTATTTAAATGTAAACGCCTTTTGATCACGTTACTGTATCATGGCAAACTATCATACTTGAGACGCATCCTTATAAAGTATCAAAACCCCGTCTCGATTGACAAGTTTTATATCTTTAGTTACCTTTAAAATGAACCATCCTTTTTTAAAAATTGTTTGTTAATTATGGATAGAATGACGACAGAAATAGCCGAATCATTCTTTTAAATTGAACCTTTTTTCACCATTGCAGGCAGTAGGTCGGGATCGTAAACATATGATCACTACTTGAGAAGATGCCAAGCTCTGAAATATACATGAAATTTGCTTTCTCTCAACTTGCCCTCCGAAGCGAATAATAGAGAAGTGTTGACACTAGTTGTGTAATGATTGTGATGACATTGACGATAGAAACGAAACTATCCCGCTAACGACCCCAGAATGGTGCTTATCATCTGCTAGGTACCTGGTGATACGGGGGTCTACAGTCACAATATAGCACTGATAATACACCCCACCCTTCCCATTCAATAACAACCTTATCTAAAACAAAAGGTCCCCAAGTTCTCTCATGTAAACATCGCGGCCTGCAAGTGTTGTTATCGCCTCTGATACCGCGTTATCATTTCTTCCTAATTATATACACTAAACGCTTCTCCTCATCACTCTCATAGGTTTTATATCAAGGAAGCAAGGAGGATTTCTAGTGTTTAGAGAACAAGCTATTGTATTCAAACGGTTTATCAAATTCTTGAAATTACCATCAATATTGTGTAAAATTACTGGTAAAGCCATCATGATGAACACTTAAGACGGTATCTATGCAGAACACGGATATAGATATGGTTAAAGATCATTGTAGTTAGTAGTAACTTCCCTGACGACATTAAAATGATGTATCATTATAAAAGTCATTTTGTTTACATCTTGATCTGAGCAAAGAACGTGTGGAATGTGAATCTCCTGAACACCAAAATTCAGAAAAAAATCTTCTTTGAAATCTATCATGTATTGTCTATATTTCGTAAATACTGAAATAAGGTAAAAAAAAAAAAACTTTTCTTTGCTGTTTCCACACCGACACTTGTATGTGTACCAAAAATTAATTTTGCAATTTTCAGGGAAGCAATGTTAAAGTTATGATCACCCTCCTAGATAATCCTTGTACAAAATATTTGAAAGAAAACCTACCTATTTACTCAAAATATTGCCAGCATTTTGTTCCCCTAAACCGTTAGTAATAAATGCCACCTTATGGTTAAAATTCAGCCAGACAAAAAGCAATGATCGTTTTTATTCATAAATTTACAAATAACAAAACTATTCTGTGCATAAAATGTCAAATATAATTAAGAAAGAAGAGTTTTATATAATGATTATCATACTAAAATTGTACTATGATTGATAAAAGTGTTGATGAATGAAATACAAATTAATGGGCTATGTCAAAAGAAATAAATCTTTAACTCAATGTGAATTAATTAGCAGCATGTTAGGTACAGGTATATGCCACGCATTTAGCGTTATCTAGAAAATAGAAACGACATGTTTAACAGTTTGATTCATAGTTTATAACAATCAACTTGATGGATGAATTCGAAAGAAGAAAAATACGTTCCGTTTACTTCCTTTTGAATTTTTCATTCTAGATATGTCGCTATCGTCCATTGAAAGTTTTGTTAAAGAGAATATTAATAGAACTTCATTAAAATATCTTTTGGAAGTGATATCGATACTGAATTAATAATTTGTAAGAGACAATTTAAAATCGACGCCCATTAAATATAAACCCTTCGTACTTTAATACTACATATTTCATTGAATAAATAGGCAGTAAACATAGACATATATTTACGCAATTGAAATTGGAATGTAACTGTATGTTATACAAACAAAATGTGTTTTTAATGTAGGAGGAATGGTGAAGAAAATAAAGTATACAATGACACATTCTAGATACAAAGGCACAACTACCAAATCCCACAAGTAATGTATTTAGTTGACTGAAGGAGATTTGCGTGAAAGATCTCATAACCTGCTCCTGCATGGTTCCCGACATGATCGTTCACATTCCAACTTCATCAAATTACATTTCATCGGTGAAAAACAGCTTGGGCGACTTGAAAATGTTTTCTAAGCGGTGTTACATACTAACAATTTGACATTTTAAAATCGTATATCTGTTTTTCAAGAAATAGTATTATAGAACAGAATATATCAAAAGTACAGGGGTATTATGTCTAAAATATTATTAGTTTTTGTTATTGACATATGACATTGTATTTAAGAGTGGGATGGTATTTTACTTACCATTAGCTAACGCCAGCCCGATCCCCAGGTAGACAAGAAGACACGTCTTCCAAGCTCGGCCCGCCATCTACAAAGTAAACACTCCACCAGTAATATCCAATATCGAAATCACGTAAAAATTAAAAACTAACGTCGTGCTATAAAACACTAGGCAGTTGTTGATTTCACATCGGGTTTGAATAAAATCCAACGTGTCACAAAAGACGAAAATTGGCCTGCTGCGGAAGCGGGACCAACAGCGGTTCACATCTGCCGACAGCTATTTAAATCAAATACACATAAGTTGTAAGAAATCCACAGAAATATTTGGTTTTTGTTTTGTAATCCTGGTGAGAAAAAGTGAACACAGGAAACCAGCAACACAATGTGGTTACAAGCCTCTCCTTATACTCCGAGGCCGTACTCTCGCACACAATATCGCCACTTTTTTCTCTTTTATAAATTAAAGACACGAAAAAAAGACACGAAAAAAAATTCTTATTAATCCTCAATAAGATGTTTTTCCTAAATATAATCGGTTTCACATATAAACACTGACTCCACGTAGCGTTATGTTCGGTGGCCGAGGTAAATCCACAACGCGTCTGTTCCTCTCGCCGTCTTACTTTAATATTAGTGATGATCAACAGAGACCGCCTCGCTGTACAGGTGGAGTGAGCTACGCGGTACTCTAAAAGGCATACAGGTAACAGGTAAATATCTAATACACCGGGACAGTAGGACTATAATATTGTAGCCTGACTAGAAATATTTCTCCTTTATTATTACATCCTAATAGTACAATTATTTTAACACACGAAAGCCACACACATTATATTAGTTTTTCGGATGAAGGATACACGTAATTAAATATCAAGGATTTTAATAGATAATATGTTTAAGTCATCTTTAAGGAATTAGATTGCATACACAACATTCCAATATAAGATAGATCAGATTAGTATATTTCCTTATTGGGTGATATATTCATATATGGTCATATGTCCCAGCAAACTAATAAAGGAAAGATAACATGTCTACTATTCCAGTGGCAAGGTATCTGTTTTTCAAAATATAAATGTTTTTGTTGTTAACTTGGTAAATATTATCAATTCATGCAAATTTAATCCACCTATTAATGTATAATGGAAACAATGTCATAGTTCATACCCTATATTCAATCTAGTTACATTACACAACTTTGTGTAAAGCCTTTGATTTGCATATAATGTCTATCTTGGTTAAGACATCCTATGAAATGACATGTATCGCAATATCGCGTGGAGAGATTTTACATACTGGACTCTATCGAATAAAAGGATTGAAGTATGGGAAGGTTTTTTTCTTGGTGTTTTGATACAGGAATTCAATTGGAGCGATCTGGAATTTTTCTGTTTCATATTCTTCCGTGCACCCCGCTTCTCTTTGTTTTATTATAGTTCTATCGAGCCAACATTACCCCCTTGTAATTGTTTCAGACGATGAAACCGTCAGCGGGGACCAATCATGATTCTATTTCCATGATATAATGAGAACAATTTAAGACGTTGTATACATTGGAGATGTTTGTTTTTAATGCCGTTGATTAAAACCATGTTCCATATGGTACATTTCACGCCTTGTACCCCTCATTACATGTGATGTTATAGAACGTAATCATTTCCCAGGTCTGTGTTTCCCAGAGGGGTGCAGTGGAAGGGCCCTCGGAATCACGCTCGCTTAGACGCTTTAGTTTTACTGAAGCTTGAGGAATGGTGTGTGATTAATTAACCAAGTACCAAATAGAAAAGGTAACGGCAGTAAGTTAAAAAATCGGTAAATAGTAAAATAACGAAGGTCCTGATTGGCATTAATGTAAACTTAAAAACACATTCAGAAACACAAGCAGCCAAGGAAAAATCAATGTTGTTACAAGTAACAAGGATTAAAACCGAAGAGAAACTCACTAAAACTGCCCCAGGAAGCTCCTCCTAGGTATATGGCAGCCTTAGTAACTTTTAGATATTTTTTTTTTGTTCAAATAGAGTGAATGGTAAAAAATGAAAATAATTTCTCTGCTTGAAATACATAACTTCAATGGATAACGTGAATTTTTTAACTGTTTTTGTAAATAAAAGTAAAATTCCAATCATCGCTATATGGTGCTTTTACTATGCTGTGTAAATATCAACACGTATTAAAACATATTTACCCCATGGGGAGTATAGACTAAATGATCGTCCTTGATAATGACACTTAACTCGTTAAGGACATAGGACAAAAGCCTGTGTACGGAATGAAGAAATATAACCGACCCCTCCAACACCATACTCTCTCTATTATTTATTACCTATATCAACTCCAGTTAAAGAAATAAAACACACTTAAAGAAATTCGAAACATATCATAATGATTCAATCGATTTCAATTACAATCTTGCTATTTTGGCGCTCAGTAAGCTCTTGTATTTGTGATAGTGTTAAGTTGTGTACGAGCCTTTCACATGTAATTACACAGAGATCCATAGACGCAATGTGTGTATAATGATAATTCTATGTATACCATTCGCTTAAGGTCAATATGTTTTTTGCTGTCTTTCTCTCTAAATACCTGTGGTTTTATGTATAAACATGTTTAGCGTAGAAGACAACAGTAAGAATGGTTACGTACACAGGTAAGCTAGAACACCTGTCTGATGTATTCAGGTACACACTGAGACAGTGTCCTACACTAGAGCTAGCAAGGGTGGAGTTGACGCGTTCTCAGCCACGCCCAGCTTGTGGGATGTTCCGACCATCCTCGGGCTTATGTTTCGAGAGTAAAGGAAACTGAAAATAAATATGAACATATAACAAAGACAAGAAGTGCCCATTACCATGCGTTTTGGACACAGCTGATGTGTGGACGATCTGGGTAATTTTCAAACCCAATATTTAATATGTTTACCACACAAAGAGCGGGAACGACTACATTCCCGTGTTCAGTGGACCGAGTTACCTCGACACGGCGCAGCTCCTAGTCGACATGGCAGAGGTGCGCATACTGATAACATCAATGATTTCGCTCCTCATCGGTGCAAAACGTAAATTTATTCAAGAATGTCTTTCTTGATCCTTAGGATACCAGTAATCTTAGACAACACAGTATTACCAGCAAATGGAAATATTCTATCTTTCTTTTCTTTGAGCCAAATTCAATTCAAAACCACGCATTGTTTGGCACCGATCTAATTTTTGGGTCAAGTAAATACTTATTAAACGTTCCAAGTACAATACTCTTAAGAAACTGGTACACAATGAAAGCACCTTCTGATAACAATTTAGAATAAAACACAATAGAATAATGAACGAAAACATCATACAGCTTCTTTCTAGGATTCTTCAATGATTCTAATGACTTTGAAATTTAGACCAAACTGCAGAATTTTAAAATTGATAGAAAGAAATGAAAATCTAGCTTGGAATGAGCACTAGTACCACATTTAAACAAAGTTTGTAATTTCTATATTAATTATAGAAGAACGTCCAGTATAAATATATTATTTAATTAAACAATGTCTTGATCAATTCAAAACTTCGCTTTACATGTACGTATTTTCTTACCATTAGTTAAAAACGGTTGGGATTTGTAGAAACCACCCATTCGTAATAAACTAACTGTCCAGATTGAAAACCAGTGATTTAAAGATGCAGATTTGTTTTGCTATTCACATCATTTAATCATTGTACGAAAGAAGAGGGTATTTTTAAGACAAATTTCCGCGCCAGGTAGGTTTTCTTCATTGTGTCTCAACAGAAAAGCCAAACAAGAGATATAAAACGCATTCCTAAGTGTAGATTTAGGACACGATTCACCACACTAAGGTTGATTTGCATATATGGTGAAGAGAGACGATAAAATTATAAAAGTTTTAAAGAACAACATTAGCTATGAATACTGATGTACTGGTATGGTACAAGGTATCCGTTTAGTCCTTTCAACATTCCACAATACTGCCACACTCGTACACGTTACACAGAGCATATTGGCTGACTAATTTACTTCTAACACTGTAAACAATAGGAAAAAAATATTGCAAATCATGCAGTGAAGTGAAGGTAAGACTGAGAAGTCATTAAAAGATTAAAACGTTGCTACAATTTTAGAACCGACAAGAAAACAGCAGGTAGCGAGGAATCTGTCAGAACAGCAATAAACAGCAGTAGGAAGCAACAAAACACAAAGGCTGATGGCGAAAGAGTTTTGAACATCTATACAGACCTTTTTTTAAAGAAAAGTCAATTTTAACCTTTCAGCCAAAAAATTAGCTGACAATAATGGTGAAACCTTTGCCGGAGTGGTTTACATGGAAAGTATTCAATCAAATAAAAAACTAGACTCGACTTTGTTCCATCAACAAGACAGAGAGGGTACAACAAAGATCAAGACGCATTGATAATCAAGTACAGGCATGACGCATTCAAAAAACGGAAAATGCCTAGTGATTAGACCCAATGTACAACCGAGGAACAATCATTCAGGAAAAACCGTGCCTTCTTTTTACACCATATGATACCAGAATGTGTGTGGTGTTGGCTACTGGTTGGTTACTGTCACAGCCGGGGAATACATTGTAAGGTGTTCAGATTTCATAGACCGGTGAATATTAATGGGTCTCTAGAGATATTTCACGGCGTATGAATTTTAAAATTCACACCTGAAGAACCATCACAAGATCTTCATCTTTTGTTACAGCCACGAAACCGAATACATACATAATACCTAGCTAAGCACATCGTTGTATGATAATGTTACAAAAGAGTGCCTATATACCAGTGTACTGGAATACGAAGATGGGCGACGGTAGGGATACCAAAAATATTCCATACTGGTCGTTTACGTAGTAATCTATGAACACCAAGACACCAAAAGATTTTTCTGAACTCTAAATTAGCTTAGTATTACATTAATTCTGATCATTAGAATGTTTCTTGTCCATTGAAGTTCACTCAATAGTACAAATAATCTTCTATCTAAAATATTCCTATATTCATATGTAATGTGCATGTAATTACTGTTATATTTTTTAAGGAGAGGGCTAATATAGGCTATGAACACCAAATAAAATATTCTGAAATGAAATGAAAAACAATAGATTAAGACAAGAGTAAATGACTTCCTGTATTTAATCATCACCAGTGATCTTTCTTGTCTTTTTATAGTTTCAAAATGAAGATGATTTCTTTCTTCAAGTTTGACATTTCCCATCCTCTTTTAATTAAACACTATATGTCATCTGCATTCGTTGCATTTATTGAGGAAGTTAAGGTGTAATTATCGACCTTGAATGACTGAGGTGTAGCGCGGCGCCATACTTTTTACGCTGATCATATTTAGAGAGCTAAAAAGGGCTCCCGCCACTACAGTCGTCATTCATCAAAACCGGTACGTTTAGGTATCTTCTTAATTCTTCAAGCGTACCGACGGGTTATGTCATAGCCCTGATAAGGATTCCTGTTTCCTCTTGTCAAAATGAATGCGTTCTGAGATTTCTAGCTATTTCCTACATACCTTCTCTAAGTGATTGTGTGATTAGTGCCTTCAGACGTAATCAATTTTAACGTCATTGCATTGAAGATAGGTGTTGCACCACAATGGTAGCTTTCACATAATTCATTATGGATTAAAATAATTTAAATGACCTTGCTTTTACTCAGAATTCACTTCTGGTATTAGCATCAATAAGACATATTTATATACCAGAATATTGATGACAGATCGAGGAATAGTGTAGTTGTATGCCTGTCTTACTTCTTTTGAGGCGTTCAGAATGGTATAGACTTGTGTCTTATTTTAAAATACGTCTGTTTTGTTTACTAGTAAGCTGTTTTGTTGGGACTTTTTGCTTCAACTTAAGTAATTTATGTTGTCTACAACTTCTTTATTTCCTCCATGAAAATAACAACGCCAACCGACAACACCAATGCTGCGTCGTACAATGTTTATACTGCCATCAGAAAGTGACGCTGTCCAGAAAACATAAATCGATTCATCGTGTCGGGTGATAAAACGTTAGTGTTGACATGCGTCCATGTTTTGACGGTTTATACATTATGAAGGGTTCCACGTGTCGTGTAGAAAATAAATTAATCTGTTTTATAATATTTTATTCTTATAAACTTATTTGTGTATTTGTTTTAATATAATACATGTCCATAAGTATTTGAGAAAGCTAGGACCTGTCAGCAGTTAAAGTGGAGACGTTGTTGAGGGTAAAGCGTCTCTCACAGGCTTTCATTGTCATAACTATAGTATGCGTCAAATGCAAGAAAATACCGACATGCCAACATAATCATAATTCAAACTCAAATTCAATACTAGTGCAAAATTGCTAACAAAAGAAAAATTTTCGCGGAGACTCCTGAAAAAGGAGAATATGACCAGGTGTTCCGGCACAGTACGCGTCTTCTGCTTAATCGACGACACTCGCTATGTACACCTTGGTCAATCCAAGTGAGTATGTCACTTTCTCAAATGAGAAGAAAGTGAAAAAACAACTGAATTAAATTAATTTTTCATCAATAGTATCTAATTATCGCAATAAAAGTCAATATTGTAAATTATATAAATTCCCAATTGCTGATTGTAAATAATATACGCAAAACAAAAAAGAGAGCATACTAGTATCAATGCATAGGTAAAATGGTAGATACTATTCTGACTGGCGCTTCTCACAAGTTTCCAGGGAAAGATGATCAAGAACTCAGCAAGCAAATCTCTTAATTAGGGCTAGTAATATTTGCACAGGTTATCATATCATTGGAGAAAAACAAGAGGGTAACTCCAATAAAGATCGTTATATTTTTGTTCCAGATACGTTATGCTAAATTTACATGGGAGATCGTTGATCTTGATCGAAAATTCAGTGAGATGTTTTCTATAGTCTAATGTGTGCCCGTGTGTTGCCCTTGGCTGCCAGAGTTCTATAACAGAGTGCTCCGAGACCTACACCACTGTAACTAATCTACACAAGAGTCCACACAGGCCTCAATGGGACCATAAAATTTGCCTTTATCTGCATTTTTGTTGTGGAATTCAACACGTGTTTTTGTAGCCCCTTATACTCACATGTCATAATTTAACAGAACCTGTCCCCCACTGCATGTTCTACACATAGAAAACAGTCGCATTAACGATATACAATTGTACCTGTTCTCATCGCGTGCTCCTCCCACTCACGTGCAGCTTGTACAAGACGAGCAATCAGTGCTAAAGGATAGCAGCATTAGGGACAAGAATGCTTTGTAACGGTAGCTTCTAAATGAATGGAATGTGCATTAGATCAAGTGAACCCTAGACAGACCTGCATGCCGTGACATAACTCGAGACACAAAAACACTCGTCTAAAACAGTTTCAGGAGACTCGAACAGGTCAAAAGCTATCATATGTGACGTTCTGTGGAAACGTTCACATATATTCTATATAATGTAAGTCAAGTCTGAGAAACCTAAGTCGTACTCAATATAACGTGAGACCAGTAACGGTGCTTGTGGAGGCTGAGAGTGGAGTGCCGTTAGCTATAGTAAAATCCTCAGGGTGCAATTTCCTTCGACAAAAAGATTGACATGTTTTGTATGTACCTCTCATCGTTTGTTGACGTAAGGATGCAATAATTGGCAACGACTTATAGGAACCCCCCTCCCTTGCTAATGAAAGAGACAAGTGTTCTCCTACCACAGCAATTAGCATGGCGAGCACCTTTTGACGCGTACTTCAAAGGAAGGGTATCTAAGGACCAAACAATACACCTCAAAGTAAAAACAACAACTAAAGCAAGGTTAAAAGGGCAACCCATGGAGGAAAATGTCGCTAAACGCACATCACAATTCATTAAATTACCGTGGAAATCCTCGCCAATTTCTGACTTCTAGTAATAACGTATGAGTATGTAGATTTTTTCTAACGGATTCAGCTGGAGCAAACCCCCGACATGGAAGGCATCCCTCACACTAATCATCGTTCTAACGGTTCGTCAGATCTCCACAGTGACGGTGCAGACGACATGCACTTTGCTGTGATAACAAAACTAACATATTGTTTACTACACCATTAACGTTAGTGCACATCAGCGTTGGCGGTATCATGATTTCCTGTAGTGTAAATTTCTCCTTCATTACTTCCGGAAAGTTCAGACATCTCCAAGCTACAATGATGCTTGGAAACGGTTCTAAATGCCTTATCTCAAGTCTTACAGATATATGTTTGAAGTAATTGTCATTGTAGATACATTAATATACACTATCATCTATTACTTTTGAATAATATCCATGGCGAACCAATATTTTTCATATTATTTAAAAGTATTCAATATCCAAAGTAACAAAACTTGATTAAGATAAATTAATTTTCGTATTGGTGTGACGCTGAAGACTTATTCCAGCTTACGTGGCCTTCCTTCTAGAAAGCCTTTGTCAGTAACCGAAGTACAAAACAGTTGTATGATGTAGTTTTTATTAACAGCGACTTTATCTTCTATTTAATCTTATTTAAAAGTGATGTTCACATGTATATACTCTCCACGATCGTTATTAATTGAAAAAAACGAAAGTTGAAATACTTCATTTCACGATAAAAGATCTTCAGGAAAAGTAGGGATATATTGAAACATTTAGATAACATCCGATCTTATTTACATTTAATCTTGTTTTAATTAATATCTATCTAAACGGTATCCCAGGAATCAGGCAGATAACGTTTCCTGTGTAACGTAATATCATAGAAATGAGGGAGGGGCGATTACGTTTTAGGTCTAACGTCATCCCGACAGGTAGATAGTGAAATGTCTACTTCTGTTAAGGGTGGATATTTATTCCATATCCTGATCTTAATCTGTAACAAATCTCGTAAATTACGTCCTGGTATTGAAAAATATATCCCTAGTAATAAAACTTCAAACAGAAACATGTACATATCTAAGCGATGAATGTGTATCATTCCTGTGGGAACGCCAATACGAAACCAGAAAAAACGCTGTATTTTTATGTTTAATCATATGAAGAATCAAATAAAATCAGGAATAACGAAGATATGGTTGAACATTTTACACATAGAAAAGAAAAAAATCTAAGCGATTTAAGAATGAAATATCTTTAGCAGTCTCGCATTTTATCTAGAAATCATTTGGATCATTAAAATACAAATGTTTCAAGATATTCTTGGGGTAGTATGGATAAACTGAAGTGTGTAAGATAATATACAAAACACATACAAGTTTATAGCATTTTTCAATGCAAATTGAGGAACCAGATTAAGCATCATGCAGCTGTTCCGTCCATCTAGAATGTATCAGTGATGCTTAAAGTATTGAACCATTTCAGGCGACAGTGAAAATCGATACTGGTCAAAGTAAACATCTAAATCAAACTTTGAGATTTATTTCCACCAAATATCAATAAATTTCTAAAATTCCGTAATCTCAATATTGGATTATTGAATGATTATGTCACGTGTGTTTTATGTTATTGCATTACAACAACGATATAAATGTTTACATAGCGTACCTCCCACGACTTCAGCACTTGTTACATAAATGTTTCACCAACACAATACTTTATGTAATCATAAAGCCCGTAATTGGCCCTGTGTTTGAGAGTTTCCGGGTCCTTGTTCTATTCTAGAACTTTATGGATGAAAATATATTGAAAGTGGTTTCACTCTATATGACATAAATCAGAAACAAATTAAAACACACGTGTCGAAATACAAAGACTAACCGGAACACAGTGTCGATACTCTCAAGGACGATATTAGAAAAACGGTTTTAACGAACTTTGCTTTCATAAACAATAAAGGGAGACCTACGGAGTATTTTAGTGTATAATAGTTTTGTCTTTGTCTGGTTTTGTTAACTCATTTATACCTGTCTTCATCCCGGCCTGTTTCTGTTTACATAGCTATAATGTAAATATGATTTTTTTAGTTTCGATCTGAAAAACAATTAGGTGTGTGGGCGTGTCAGTGATAAATAGCACTTATCATTCTATATATAGTTTGTTTTGTTCTATGTACCATCATCCCTCCAAAGTTATGATGTCCTGTCTAAATCTGGACAAGCACTTGAAAAGGTATCGGGTTAATACGGATGTTTCACCGAATGATCCTTGTTGATAACGGAAGCACAGTATGTCAGCACTTCGTAGGGCACCCTTTATACAAGCTTACACCATATATAGAGATTCCACTTTATGGGAAAGTTCAGTTGTTTCTACAATTTGACGACATGTTGATAGATAAATGTTACATTAGAGCTTCCAAATGCGTCAAGATTTGTCAACGCGAATGTCTTACACATCGTTCTAAGTTGAACTGAGAAACATTGATATCTATATTCAGTAACAACGATATCTATATTCATTGATATCTATATTCAGTAACAACGATATCTATATTCATTAACATTGATATCTATATTCATTAACAACGATATCTATATTCATTAACAAAGATATCTATATTCATTTACAACGATATCTATATTCATTGATATCTATATTCATTAACAACGATATCTATATTCATTAACAACGATATCTATATTCATTGATATCTATATTCATTGATATCTATATTCATTAACAACGATATCTATATTCATTAACAACGATATCTATATTAATTAACAACGATATCTATATTCATTGACAACGATATCTATATTCATTAACAACGATATCTATATTCATTAACAACGATATCTATATTCATGAACATTGATATCTATATTCATGAACATTGATATATACATATATCTACATATATATGTGGTATATTCAATAACTTACGTATTCCATCTTCTCCATCATTTCTGATCAGTTCACGATGATACCTCGCAAACTTAGATAACAGTATATGATCCTGGAAGTCCCGTGGTTTGTCACACTTTTGATGCAGACAAGTTACCTGTATTAACGATTTCCTTTAAAAGTCATCGCCTATGTTTTTTAATTCATTTATGTGTGTTTCTAGGTGTTTGCATGTTCATGTTTGTAATTGTAGGCGTCTGTCGACCAACCATGACACATCAAACCACAAAACATCGGCAACACATCGATCTCTTAATCATATACCCATCTACTCTGTTTATAGTAATCATGGTCTCTTTCATGAACCCACTTATTACACCCAGGTTTTAATAAATCAGTTGTTATTAGCACCGATGCAGGCGTGGTGTCTTTTAAAGACAGGAAGAAACTAAATTACCACCCAATTCAGGAATTACGGTTAATCTAAAAATAGAAATATGACGACAAAGATATGACACCAGACTTATGAAATATGCGGATAAAATAATAAGGAATTTAAAAGTCATTGTAGAATGAATCATTACACTGGTCACGTGATAGGACAAGTATGATCACGGCGACCGTCATACGAGGAAGGTTGCACGTGCCGATGTTTTAAGGTCTGGTATGTTTTAAGAGTTTATTTACAACTTGAGGTATTCTACAAAATTCTCTCAACTTAGGCCTAGTTGTTACTCTTGTATTAACGAAAAGCGAAGTTTATAGAAGTCGTTATCAAGTTAAAACACTGTGTCAATTAATGCGCTGTTTGGTCAACAAATGGGTAAAACATCTATATTATTTTAATATAACATTTTATGAGTTCTCAGCATGCTACAGAGCCTAGATTTTACAATAAGCCATAGTGTCGGCGTGTGTTCTAGTGATAGTTAACCAATTGGGTGTATTTAGCATCTTTATATACATGTAAACCTTTACACTAACACGCGCTATAATGATGCTCACATCCAGCTACTGAGGCTTTGTGAAGTGATGTTAGTATATCATATCATCTTCACCTTAATGTGTCGTAAACGTTACTCAATCGGCTAAGATGTTAGGACCCCTTGAAACAAAAGCGAGAACTGATGTTGTTTTTATAAATGGATAATGAAGGGAACGTTATATAAACGTTTCATTAAAATAAACAATATTACATTTACAAATAAGATTAATAACGATTCTGAACTTGCTCACCCCAAAAAATCTCTTAATGTTCAAAGGCGTGTATTGTAATAAATTCATTGGAATAGTGATTTAAATTTGTAAGATTATGAATGCCTTTGATATATCCATGTTTTGAAAGACGTGTGCGATAGAAATAACCCAGAGGAGGATTTCCCAGTACATGAAAGGTTATTTCTCTTTCCTACTCGACAATAAGAATGCTTTACTTTAATAAGTATGTCGTCCCATTTAGCGTGAGAATGTTCAATACAGAAGAAGATCGAGCCAAACCTAATTGATTCCTGTGTTGCTTACATTGCCTGTTCATTTCACCCCGTATTTATAGTTTCGGTAGAGTACCTGTTCAGCTTACACTACCAAAACTACACATGCTTTACATCTCTTTTACTGGCCATAGTTCATATGAAAAATATATATTAATTTGACTACTGTTGCGATTTTTGATAGATCTTTTACATTTCAAAGACACATTTGTCGGAAATTAATATCAACTTCCGGAGATTTCAGAAAAGATATAAAATATCAATTAAAATAAAACCAAATTCATCCTAACCAGGCCAACGAGATAATACGAGATCAAGTGCTTACTATGTATGTTCAAAAGAGGTCATGCCAGAACGATTCCTCAATACGGTCCGTGAGTCCTGATCACGTTCGCGACGTACTACACACACCTTGTAACTAGGCCACGCCTAGCACTGCCTCGTGTCCACAATACACACCAAATGGCGCGACTCACTCGGCATTTTTAAAATACCTTCAAAAATTGAAGAGCAAATAATTGACAAAATGTCAACAAAGAGTGCTTGGGCCTACAACAGTGTATATGATATGGGGATTTAGGGGAGGGGACTATCGAAACCGTACGTATCCGCCGTGGTCTATAAGCGGAAATTAATTGTCACTTCTAAGTCTACAAGAAAAAAGTGGACCAGTTTTTTGTTTACAAATTAGCATCCCGCCAAATAAAGTGCGTGTTGACATTTCGATGTGGTTCTCTATATTTAGAATAATTGTGACGTAAGCAGTGCGGCTCTAATGTATTCGATGGGTGACGATGCTATTTGGAATATCACTGTTGCTGGAATTAAGATGTTTTGGCTAAAAAACACACACACACAATAAAAAAATAAATAAATAAAATAAAAAAGTTTTACTTTTGACAAGTTTTTTCTAATGTATTTGAGATATCACTGTTACTGAAATAAAAATATTTTGGCTCCACTGATTTTTAAAATAATAAAGGAGGTAGTTACTGCAACCCTTGAAAAGTTCCCCCAATAATTTACCTGTGTTGTTAGACCTCCATTGTTTTCTGTTTGATTAAGGATTTCGGACGAAAAATAAAGGCGAGGTTGAGATTGTTGATTCTAAGGTCACGCCTCGTAAATAGATACTGGTGTACAAACAATATAATCTTGTGGAATCTTGACCAACACACATAAGTGTGTATCATGACTATTTGATGACACGGTCACTTAGATATCCGGACAGTGGTCAGTTTGTAGTGGCCTCATTGATCAAGTCAAGGTGTCACCCTTCACACGTTACAGACAAAACAGGGTCAAATTTTCAAGTTAAAGACAAACACTCTCATGAAATCCAAACACACAGAGAAGAGAACCAAGACATCTCGGTAAACTGGACTGATTTCACACAGATCCTAACTGTTCACCTTTACACCAACATAACATTTATAATATCTGAAAATGTTGTAGTTATTTTTAAAAAAAAACTACGTGTAAAATGTTTAAGAGTTATACAAATAAATGCTATAAATTATATAACACCTATTTGATACTTGACTGAAACCTCGGGTCGTGCCCCCCAGACTAACATAGAAATGGATGAACGACTGCACAGCATGCAAATGCCTGCTCCAGCGCGACGTCACCCTGCTACAAACTCGCGATGCAATGAATTCTGCAATCTGAACGTCTCTCATGTTTGGGATCAAAGGCAGGTGCGCGGACAGCCTGGAGTGTTCTTTTCCAAGTAAAAGCTCGTTACATCAACTCAACAGAAAAGGGCGTAGATGTTTTACCCGTGACGCCATTTATATTGCGGCTATTTTCTATCGAAGTTGTATTTCGAGCTCCTTACGCAAATGCCTATAACTACATAGGGGTGTAATATACACAACACCTCGGAATGTGTTACATTATAGTCAAGCGTTGGATAAAAACTAATCTGATAAAAAAAACCTAACTGCACTTCATCACGCTTAATTACTTTCAATTAATATACGGAATATGTTTAACGTTAAATTTAATGCGTGTTTATGATTAATGCGCATGTCATTAAGAAAAGCATTATTTTGGTTAATTTGACTGGTCACGTGATGAATGATATATATGACATCAATCAACTTTTTTGTAATTTGTTTATCTGATGTCTGTGTAAACACTACGCAAAACAGACTGCAGTGCTTTGTCATGTGTATTCAATGTGTAGTCTTCTACAAACTTTAAAATATGGTCACGACTAATACTGGTGTATATGGTTTATAAAGGAAAGATGTGGGTTTTGTTGGGATTGCGGTACATACAGTTTCTGATACCATTACGATAATGTCATACAGATGTTATTTGAGGAACTAACAACGGTTCATGAAAATAAACATAAAACATCCATGTTTTTACACATACAAACAAATTAAGTATGACTAAATTCTGGATTTTCAGAGATCACACAACCACAAATTTCAATCCATTTTACAAGTATTTGACATGAATAGGCCATAATCCCACTTTGCCTACAATTGATCGTTTACCTAGAGTCATAAACTTGATTTTAATACATTTATGCCATAAAACGGCTGGTCTTCAATATCGTGCCCTTTCATAGCAGTGGGGCCCTAGGGGCGATCTGCCTATATACCCTAATGCTTCCATACATATCACTGTTGCATTTATTGTCGGAAGCAGATAATTAGAGACGGTGAAATTGCCTTGCCGGCAATTACCTGCCTTTGTCACCCTGTGTGCACCTGAAGGCGAATATCTGGCTGGTTATACAGGTAAGTTAGTTGATCGTAAGAGTGGGGGTGGATGTATATAAAGCTTTCTATCTACCTGGCAGCTAGATTGTGATAGCAGCACCAGGCAGGTATTTACCAGTAGAAACGATGCCTTATACACGATAACCAAGCGGCATTTTGCCCAATATAGAGTTAATGCAGTGATGACGTACTTAAAGTAATCTAGCTAATAGCACATTAACACTCTGGGTGAATTATCAGCCTCTGTTAGTAAAAGGTAAGGGCCTATGCCTGGTAATATTCGTATAGCGTTAAGACATTTATGTTAGATAATTCAGTAAAGTAATAGTATATTTGTCACCAGATACCCCAAGTTCAGATAAAAAATACGATCCAATCATTGCTTTTACAATATATGCAGCAATATTGCCAGATCTGAAGAGCTGATTGCCAGCAATGGCTACCCCTTGTCATGTGTAGTTCTTTACTTTGTAACAGTACGGTAACATAATGTGCTTTTTGACTGGTTGAGAGATATATGGAATTCGAAACATCATCATGAATAGTCACTGTCAGAAATGGCAATAAAGACACAAAGGTAGGATCAGTAATATTTGTTCTTGTTGAAAATATCAGAAAGTATTGTTCCTAAGAGAAGAGTACTAATACCAGGATCTTGAGTAGTTACCACTTAAATACAGTGACTATCATGCTGGTCCATATTCCGTCATTTGTTCGTCATGTAAGTTGAAGATACCTATCGAGGCCCAGACACAACTTAATCCATTCTAAGAAGAGGTTCTGAAATTATCCAGGAGAAAAATGAGCATGGGTTTATTTGATTTCTAGACTTTAGAAAAGAGCAGGTTTGATCTGAAGCCAAAGCGTTGTCTAACCGAGAGACCAGGTGTTGCTATGGGTAAACAAGTGTTTATATCACCGTGTTTATCGTTGTTTGATGTATCACGTTGGTGGGTAGGTTACAAACGTTTTCGTTTTAATTACAGTGCCTGTAATTGTTGGTGTGTTGCTACGTACATACCCTTAATTATCACTTTAAAAGTCCTCGTGACAGTGAAAAGTGATCAGTAGCCGGGGCACCTGAATAATATACGGTGTTCTCCGACTGTTTGTATCGTATCGAGGAGACTAGAGCGACATCGTGATGGGCGGTAATCATTAACGTTACGATGGGAATACCTAGGTAGAAGAACCCAGCATGACGATGCAGAATGGCCTTCCGACTTCGGAATGTACGGGCGACAATAGAGAGACAAACATAGTCGAGACCCTGAATGGCTTTCATGTCGTGATAATCATCCCTCTCTCCCAAACAAATCCACTCTTTGGCAACAGTTGCCTATTTCGTAAAAAAAGATGTTCGAAAACTTGTGAATATATTAATGAATGTGAAACCTCCTCGACAGCTTTGTGTTTGCCTTTGATCAGGGTTTGGACCATGTTGCCGACAACCCTTTGTGTCGTTGTCGTTCACAGCACGCCAAGTGTTCGGGTCCAAGGGTTGAAAAGTTTCGTGGAGATCTCTTTTTGTCAAAGATTTCTCAGGACAATTTTGAGGGCATTCAACTGTAAACATTGCATAAGAAGGGTGTACTGTAATGTTTGTTTAAAACAGGGTGTTTACGGTGTACAACCACGTGTCAAAGCAACCCTCCGATTATATCGATTGACTAGTAAGTAGTGTCCTTGAATACCACAAATCATATTAATCCCAACCATAACAAATTCCTTTCCAGCAACAACTCGAAACCCGGCAAGACTATTTTTTTTTTATTTTATACAGATAAATGATCAACAGAACATTACATTTTTATGACAAAGTATGCTGACGTTATCGGTACATGTCACCTTGTCAGTGAATTGAAAAGAGACAGACCCAAACAGGCGTTACTGTGATCTACATTTTCTTCTGCCTAGCGTGGTAAAATAAAAATCCATTTATCAATCTCCATACATACCAAAAAGTCGACACTATGTATAGCGAACGGTGGTGGATGCTGTGTGGGTCTCCCGACGGATACAAAACATCAAATAGATTTGCTGTACATATAACTCAACATTTAGTTAACTTTTCGTTTAAATTTGCAAAGTCTAATTTATTTTGAGGCTAAACAGATATCAGATTCATTTATTTTAAACATCATGCCTTGTAGAATCCAATTTTTAGCAAATCGTGTCGAACAGGTTATTTATAGGGCGCTGTTTTCGTCATGTATCGAGGGACTCCGAACAGAGAAACCTACAAGATCTGGTAACCATGGTGACTGGTCAGTATGTCCGTTACGATCTTTACCACTACACTCATAAATAATGTGCGCTTGACGCCAGATTTTTAGGTAAATGTCTGTAAATGCAAACATATCAAAACTATCCTAAATGTTCTTTTAGTAGACCCCAAGTTCACAGCTATTCGTCCAAGTTTGAACTAGGAACTGGACCCAAGTATCACTGACCACTGGTCTGCCGTTTTATTTGATCTAGGAGTTTGATGTTTCGTTTAGTGGTATCTGCTGGAATGCCTGGGTCAGTATACATTTGGGACGATTTCCGGTGGCCAAAGTACTTAAACTCGAAACTAAACACTTCGCTACTTCATGAAGAGCATACGGTCAATATAACAACCAAAACGGACCCGGTACGCCCGGATCTTCCCTCACGTAAAGATATTGTCAGCAGAGCTTGAATACGCTCTAATGTCACATAAATAAATACGCTAAACAAATGTTTGAGTGTGGTTTTAACTAAGCACTTCAAACGACAAATAAAACATAATTAATTTGGTTTCTAATGCAAGCAATAATTCAATACCTTCGTGTGGCTTTCATCATAACGACAAACTATTAATAACGTAAACCAGTGCGGCATTGTATCACCAACTTAAAATAACTTGTATAGATCGCCTGCTGGATAAATACAAAATATAGTCCTTCATAAAATATGTGTACTGTATGAAAGAAATTAATATTTCTTATAGCCGTGAGTAATAATTGAAATAATGAAAGACTCATTTAACTCCTGAAATCTGCACTACAACATATTTCTTTCTATTGCATGTGGTGTTATGAAGTGTGTGATTGTATGGGGGCCCTAGGGTCACGTCTCTATAAAGTGCACGCTATTGGCTAACTCTCGCCTCACTACACTTGGCATAGAGGCTGTAATCTCGACACAAAATATGTGGCATTTATCAAAGCTTATCAATATAAGTAAAGTTCAATGGTATATGATGGCTATCAATCTGTTATTGAACGTGTTATTTAAGGTTAAGTAATCCAGATTGTTGCTGATTAACAGCGGGTTTAGTATATTGGATGTGGGGTTAACAGTCTCCAAATACTTAAATTGTGCTTCATCATCGAATTAAAGATAAAAAAAACCGGCAACTACTCCACCCTAATGTATACTGTTAAAGACAGAAGGACGAACAGGCAGAGAAACTGAAAATATGATCACTGCGTTAGATACTGAATCTTAAATTTCCATTACACAACTTGTCATACCATCAGAAATTATCGTCTATTATGATCAATGAAAAATGACGAACTGTGTACCAAAGAAGACTTACATTTTCGAATATTTTTGTCTGTGTGTGTTTGTCCCCTTGCTTCCTATTTTAATTTCATCTGATTAAAAGAATACTTCACCTAACATTGGCCGAAGTTTGTTTTCTCCAGTCGGCATTTTTTTTCTAAATCATCTAAATGTCTCATTTTAAAGAACTATGGTGGGTTTCAACCAAACTCTCACTACTGGCTCACCCGTCACGTACACTGTTAAACGCCGTAGTGTTAGAAATCTGAAAGATCTGTGGAGTCTGTGAATGACCTAAAGTCAACTAGTGTATGATGTGTATCTGGAGACATTTTCTTTAATTGAAAACAACATGTGTGTAACAGATTTGCCATGCATCCCCTCCACTAGATCCGATTTTATCAGATCCCGGGAGATCCCTCGGAACCACTGCAGCCCTAGCCGAGAATGCTCTGATTCCCATTCATTAACAAGGTCCCTTATCTAATCCTACTCTCTTCTTACACCAAAGCATTTCCATCGCTATTCCATTGATACACGTGCCTATGCACGTACATATACAACCGTGCGTCATACAGAAAGATGATGATACTGTTGGTGAACATGAATCAGTATTTGCAGTTTGAAACAGAACAATGTGATTATCATAAACCTCTACGTTAAACATAAAATACATTTACGACAAGTAATACATTCAGTAGCGTATAACCAGCCATGTTAAATCAATGTTTCCGTATTTTTACTGAATTAAAAGTAGAGTGCGTATAATCCCTATTTACTTTACTCCATCATCGATAAATTTCTTCATCGGCAACACATATTTTCTAGACTCATTTGTCCCATTTGTCCGACAACGTTATAAACGTAGAAATGATGATCATTTTTCCATTTATATCAATCGACAATAAAAAAAAACATAGCCAAAATAATCCGGACGTTATAAATAATCAAATCTCGTGATCAGCTACCGAAGGTTTATAGACACCACCGGTCAGATCACGTGATCAGCTACCACAGGTTTATAGACACCACCGGTCAGATCTCGTGATCAGCTACCATAGGTTTATAGACAACATCGGTCAGATCTCGTGATCTGCTACCACAGGTTTATAGACACCACCGGTCAGATCTCGTGATCAGCTACCATAGGTTTATAGACAACATCGGTCAGATCTCGTGATCTGCTACCACAGGTTTATAGACACCACCGGTCAGATCTCGTGATCAGCCACCATAGGTTTATAGACACCACCGGTCAGATCTCGTGATCAGCCACCATAGGTTTATAGACACCATCGGTCAGATCTCGTGATCAGCTACCACAGGTTTATAGACGCCACCGGTCAGATCTCGTGATCAGCTACCATAGCGTCATAACACCACTGGATATTTTACCGATGTGAGTTTTTTATGAAGATTCGTGTGTTGTCACTCCACGTCACAGTACACATTAGCAGCATTGCTATCCATAAAACAAAACTACGTTTCATGTCAACAACACTTGAAGTTTGTTTGTTAACCCGCATTTCGGTCTGGTATGCACTTTAAAACTACTTGTATAGTTCTGATCACACAATGATTAAGCAACTAGCTCCGCTGATTTACACAGATATATAAAATGGCCACTTACAAAAAACGATTTTGGAATGTGTTTTTTTTTTTTTTTTTTGTAAATTTCAGACAGCATTTTTCACGCTGATTTCTTGAATTGCTGATGAAGCATTGACGAAACATTCGATACCTGTTAATGTTTGGAACAAACCTGATTAGCTAAGCACGTTTTGTGACCACGAATACTGTATGTGTGGCGATAGGGGGCGCTGAACTGATGAAAGGAAGAATGAAGGCGTCGAGAGCTGGTCATCACATTAGCTAAGGAGATACAATCGCTTCTGCAAATGCTGACAGCGTGAAGAAACCATACCATGTAGCCAAAAGTAGAACTGTTTTACTGTTCCTAAGCAGCTTTTGATATAGAAAACGAGATTTTACTATACAGTCAATTTAATTTGTATGTACTTTATAAAGCTATGGACGTACACGAAGAAAACCCAAGTTGAGGAAAACACGCCCAAATAGTGTTTGTCTTTTCAATTACCTCTTTTTATACAACACTGTAACTCCCTAACAGTTTACTAGGAACAACTCAAACCAATTAAATATAAATGGTAAATATATCTGCTAATCTATTTATAGGGTCGGAAAAGTTTGACGTGGTACCCTGCCGTGGGTAATCAGTCAAGGGTCTGTACGAACTTGTACGTAACAGGCCTTTGTCACTCACACACCCGGAAATTACCTATATCGCCGATTAAAGGGCTTTTAGAGGGAGTTGCTTAACCTGTGTAATTGGGTAGACATTGGACGAGAGGACTATCTCACGGTCTGTGACTCTGCTGATGCTATATACCATTGTTCTGGACAGCGTCATTAAACAATTAATGTAACCTTGTTATCGCCATGTCGAGTGGGGAACATAGCGCCGCTGACTTTCAATGCCAAACGTTGAGGTTTTATTCAGCGCCGGGCGTTTTTAAATCTTTACTTCATTAAACATAGATGTGAGAGTTTCGTTGTCAAAGGCTTCACAGGACAACACCTACATCCTTAAGCTTGTTACCAGGACAAATTAGCAACTTCTAAATGTATCTGACTAAGTGCTCAGAAAAATAACCATTACTGCAGCTTGTCCTATTTTCACAAAAAGTCTTGAATGTGCTCTCTTTATCATACAAATAATATTTTTAGACGTTACAGTAAAGGTTTTTATCCGACTTTTATGATATTGCAAAAGTAATTCTGATCTCAGATGTGTGTATGTTTTGAATTAACACTGCTCTGTGCCTAGATACATTCCTCTTTATGAAGACATGTAGTAAACAATCAGATCTGAGGATTTGTCGGATCACTTATACACGGAGATATCTGGTATATCAAGAAAAACTCTCAAATTAAGATTGTCAACAAACATTTATTTGGCAAAAGTAAGCAAACAAAGATAAGTTTCCTCTTTCAGACTCACGATCCTGATCCGCGACTTCGAACTATTAACATAAACACGTAGTTTAGTCTTGACCACAGACAGTGTTCGCTTACTGTCTTTGTGTAGCGGATCTCAGCCCTGTTGAACACTACTGAACTAAGACAGCTGACCACCCAGAGCAGGTTGAAATCGTCAGTATTTACATTTACACTTCAAAACCGCCGTGATGTTCCAATAACACATATTGGTGAGGTGGCTGGTGTAACAAGTACTGGATACAGACACTGGTAAACATCACTGCACTCACTGTTCTTCTAACTGTGTAGGTGATTAATGTTTTATAATTGGTAGAAATCTATTTTTATGACATATATACGTAAGTTCCATGATTTTATTTCTCTTTAAACCGTGATAGTTATTATCATAATTGCCATAATTTTTGGTGAATTCCGAGTTCTGTTACATATGTAGTTTCCCAAAATATTTATCTAATATATGGGTATCGTTACTGTTGCCGGTGTGTAATTGAAAGTGATAGTCATTGATCATGGTAGTATTTAGTGGAGCTTGTAATTAGTGAATTCAGCGTATATACGTTACAGATTTCCCGACCAGTTAAAGGTCCGGCAAACATTTCCCATATATATTAGAGGTCAATCGCCTGTGTTAGGTCACTGATTCTATCAACACGCTTGACTGACCAGCTTACTCCAACATATTCTACTTGAATGACCTCTGTCACGGGTATCAACCATATTAGGTTCTAAATTGATTTGATTACACATGGTTTAGATATACAAGACGTACCTTTGTTCTTAACGGAAATCGATTTTCGAAAAGTGTGATTTTTTTTTTCAAAATGGATGCAATTGATATTTGGAATTCGTTATCGATATGAGCCTGTAATCATATTTTGTCATAATTTAAAGTAAAACATGAAATAATGATATATTCGTTGGAATAAAACGTCACATAATTTGGGAATATTTGATTGATGTCCCGAGAAGACTTCTAGTGAATGTTGCGTAATGTTATTGTACAACTGTATTCGTGCTATAGATATTCAAATATTGACTATGGCAGCTTATCCCGACAGAGTAAACTCTAAGTCTACCTCCCAGTTATAGTAAGTCTTGTTATCTTACTCACTCATAAACATTAATCTGACTTTAGCTTTTTCACACTTTCGAACGTACTATACAGGAATATTTCATGTGTCTTAACTCGTGATGAACGTCGTCACATTTAGACTAAGAAATATCGATAAATATCGGGTATTTTAGGGTAGATCATGATGTCCGCCATGACAGAGTTAAGCTTACGAACATGTGTAAGATAAGTTACCCACTGGACATGAAGAAATATGAGGTAAAACCTAGTTATATTTACCGTCGATTTAACGTGTAAATAGTGAAAACTCAAGTGATAACCCGCTCACAACTTTATTTAATTAAGATATTGTCAGAAGTATTAATTAGCTGTACGTTACGTATAGTGTGTGTATCCACGTTACATACAAACAAACAACATCATCAAATACACTATAGGTATTTCTGAAAATCGCCATAACGCTAATGTGGGTAGGGGACAGTGTAGATGTACTTTCTATGTTAGCACTTTTACGACTGTGATAGAATTTGGCGATGACAGGTGTGTTAGAATCAACTCCACTTCAATGTGTGTTATTGACCGATCAGTTCATGATATTTGTTAAGGCGATGTACTGTTGTATCATACGAAATATTTCTGGTCCCGGCTTGCATTTTTCACAAAGTAAGTGTACCGACAAATTCGACAAAAACACATGTTTCACATTTGTTTCACTATGACAGATATCGAATTCAATGATTTCTTGTTTTTACACTTGACGAAAAATGTGATCCGTTTACATTAAAAGAAGTGGTGGTCATTGAGTTCGGACCGTGAAAGTGCCTGTTAGCCCACGGCGACATCTCTTAGCTTACACATAAATTACAAACCTTGAAATCTCTGTCACGAGAAATAATAAACCTAACATGTTAGTCCTACTTGTAGAAGCCTGGTATCACCCCGTCAACTTGTCGAGGACACTTCGGAAACACCTGTCACCAAATTGTACATTCCATCCCTGCTGTGCCATTTTAGGACATGTCAAATTTCAGCTATATTCTAACGCATAAACAATTATGAAAATTTAAAAAAATATCTATAAAAGTATATCCTGTTTTGACACCATCTATCAACGAGGGTTACTGCACTAACATTGTTATGATGACCTCGACACGTGCATTGTTACCATTTCCCAGGATGCCATTCATTTACACATTTTGGCGGGTGATTGACGTATGTTACCGGTTGTCAATTACACACATGGAATTCTAGTATTAATACTAAACCGAGGCTCTAGTCATAAATGACAGTTAATGAAATATTAATGAAGATAGAACAGCACCTTGTAGTATACCGTGATGGTAATTAATTTATAGTGCCTCGTTCTCGACAGAAATTATATACACAAAGGAGACAGATTATTAATGAAAATTCCCACTTCACGAACAGGGACATTAAAACACGTGCTGCGAACCTACTATTTTGTTTGTTTTCTATTTTTCTCTTTAAAATTAACCCATTTCTTAGTGCAATCTTTCAGAATGTTTTTGCAAACATTCCGACATTGGAAAAGTGCTTTACAAAGGATCCCTGAATTAAATTTGATATGTTTTGCAATAAAGTTTACGTAATTCGTAAATAAAAAAGACGGGCCAACTTCATGAAACAACATGGCCCTGTAGATGATGTGATTTTATTTACCATGCACTTTAGTAAACAAGAAAAGAATGCAGATATGTTGATTCTTTATACTACAGCAGCAGAATAGAATTACAAATTGGTCAGTATGATTGACTAACTTTCTAATCATGGAAATGATGTACTGGTTCAATTCTGACGTACAGCTAAATGTCAGACCCGGCGGGGAGAGGGATACCGTTCTACTTACACAAGTAAAGGCAGGTGTTCAAAAGACCACGGGATTGCTATCAAAACTAATATAATATGAAAAATCTGTTTTTAATGCCTTCCACTCGTCTATATATAAACTTTATACACGTCTGTGTATAGCGACTTTAGTTTTGAAGTGCTGTGTAGTCCCCCCGGCTTTTCTATAGAATGTAAATACCGCGCGATTACACAGGATACTGATTTATTAAGGATTCGGGATTTCTAACAAGAATACTATGCTAAGTATTACATCACTGTATTTAATTTGAAATTGAAACCACTTACATAGCCCTATAACTAGATTCGTCCATGGATCTTCACGGTTTCAAAAATCAACATATCTTTCCAAGAGTCGTTTCCCATTACTTTGAAAATCCGACGTTTAAACACGCCGTGAAAACATTTGTGATTAAAATAATTCAAATTTAAATATTGAAATTTTGTTTCAATGCCGTGTGCATTTAGAATAATCAATGAACTTACCAGCTTTCGTGTTTTTGTTTGAGATTATTTCAGTAGACAATGACTGAGTCTTTTTATAAAGTCACGTTCCGTATTTGATATGAGTATCGTTACTAATCCTAAACAGGAGTCTTGGTCCCTTACAAATAGTACTAAAAGTGCACTCACTGCCAAGCATATGGCGTATTAACCATTCTCAGTCACTGGCTTCAGGGCAATCTCCGTGCGGTAAAAAATGTTGGTTTCATTTTGAAATATTTGAAATATCCAATTGTGTGGTGAGATAGTAGGACACTATTGGAAATGTAGCGCCTGTATATCACACGACCTACATATATCTATTATAAGTAGTGGTCATTTGTGTCCCGCAGGTCACTGACATGTTTTTATATGCCAAAGACACTGGTTGTATAAACAGTATATATTATATATAAATGACGTAATAGCGGGTTTTTCACAATATAGCTGAAGACAAGCTGCATTTATGATGATGATGATGATGATGATGATGATGGAAGTATGTTGTGAAGGCGGGAGCACTTGCTCGTTTTTAATCGATTACGTAAACTCGTTCCTGAATCTAGAACGATGCCGACTCCTGCGATATATTTTATCATGTATCATTAAAATAAGTCTACTCGTAAACATATTTAATTGATTTTAAACGATAGAATAAATAGCAAATACCGTAATACAATCCATCTTCACAACAGAATGATTACAGCTGCAATGCAGTATGTGAAGTGACCAGACAGAAAAAAAATTTTTGTAATATGTTTGTTTGGTTTGTTGCCCCATAAACAGTCAGGGTCATTTTAAGGCGTGGTCTCCTTTAAATAGCTGATGGTTATTCCACTGAACAACATACAGGAGGAACGCCACGTGTCATCCATCATTTGGAGTAAATTGTTATGCCCAAGGACACACCACGACACCACATCCTGGTTCGCCACACCGCCATGGGTAAGAAGCTGCGAATTCCTCGTATTTTACACGAGGTTACGTATACTAACCCTCTAACCGAACTCTCCTGGCCTCATGACCAGAGGGAATTTGGAAAAACATAATATTTCTTTGTCAACAAAATAGGAGAACCCGTCCTTACGTTGTATCAGAATCACGGAAACATTCTAATGTAAACAACATATCCTTCCGTCAAAGGTGTAAAGCAAGTGATTAAGATATTTGTACTGATGGAGATTAGGTCGACAACGATACATATCAATCGTTGTCTAAGTAGATTGAATCGTCCACGTAGAAAACACAGATTTATTTATATTGGAAATCTAACAAAATCCATAAAACGTGTCACTACCGGGCTTAGTTTAGAGAAAGGCTCTAGAATAGTTGACCTAATGTCAGCATACAATAAAAGCTGGACTGTTACTTCTGATAAAAGGAAAGTTACGTCTACGTTTATATTTTTTGTGATAATTCTTCTTTTTTATTGATTGACTGTGACACTTATTAAAATTTACCGTATACTTATAACTTAGCAGGAAAATAAGGGACGAATATTTCCCTCTGATAAAACACTTCTGGGTGCATGCAGAACTTTACAGTCCGGCAGGGATGTTGGTGATTGTATTTAAAAGACATGATTTTGATTATTTGTATTCAAACTTAATCCGCCGAATATTAACAGCGTGCCTTATTTTCTTCGTCACAATGGCACATCAGATCCAGATACATCTAACAGATGGAGAATAGTGCTTAACCATGACCAGTGAACAATATGGAATTGATACACGGACGGATTAACGTGTGTACCTGTTATTTCTATCAGCTGATGACGGATCCCACAGATTTATCAAAACAGAAGAGAAGTTCCCCTACACGTGTCCTCGTTCACCCCAAATAACAGTAGGATAAACACAGGGACAAGTAAAAGATGCGTCAATGTTTTACCACAGACCGAAAACTGTGATCACCCACAAAGGCTTAACTATGTCCCATCTGGACTATCGACCAGATTAACGATGCATCACATCAAACGATCTCTTAAATGAAAGGAGGTATATAATTATGAGAAAAATTCACGCGCATCATTACATTTTTGCATTCTTCATTATTTACGAAGATGTCCTGTAATTGTTGTGGACGACGATAACACAGGGGGTTGTAGTCATTATCTGCGCATGAATATCTGCAATAATGACAGTCGCAAGCAGCGTTTGGTCCAGTCTTGGTTGACTAATTTACATAAATATGCGTTGGTCAGTGTAAGGGCCGGAGGTAAAGTGGACATGACAAGAGAAACAGATGTTAGAGACGTGTAATGGGCCGGTCAACATTGTACAGCGACACATCAAGGTGTGAGGTTGCATTAATAAAGCCGTCAACTTCCAATGGTTCGTTCTAACGTAGATTACGAATTCTAAATCCAGTCCGACCTTTATCCGGAAAATGGTCGTTGTTAAAGATATATCACTTTAATTATGGTAGAATTCAGATTGCAGTGCTATAAGTGTATTCTCACGTATGGGTGGTGTGCATATATCTAACGGCCCAGGTAAAACAGGTGCCGTTATCTTAATTAGCATGAACGAGAGCCCAGCCCAACGACACCTTCTCGTCGTCCAGGTCTTGTTCACACGGGTGGTCAGTGAGTGTGACTGTGTTATGCTTTCCGTCACGATTATTATTACAATTAATTATAAAACTTGGAGCCTTGAATCACATTAACTTTTCTTTTTTGTTTTTTGTTGTTTTTTCAAATTATATTCCATAAGTTTTACAACTTACATATGATCATGACATGTTTTATTAGCTGTCGTCTGTCTAGGTCTGTATAGTATTCATTGTCCACGAAAGACTTAATAAAGTATGCAAATACTGACGCCAATATCAGCACCAATTATACTTAGCTATCAACATTTTCCACATCTCTATGTATCTTTACAATCTTGTCATGAGCAAAAATTTCACAAATGCTTGTACACGAATTCTTCTTCGTACATACAAGATATTTTGAAACGTTTTCAAACGTCAGTTAACCGAGTCTCTCATACGAAACCAAGTAAACAAATACGGTACTTGTGACTTGAAGGCCAGACCACTGCCCCCTCTGGTGGTGGTGAGGATATACAACAACCAGACAACTATTATTACCCTCGACTTTAATCGTCTTTTTTATCTTCATCAAAAAAGGATTTGAGAAACGCTGTGTAGTTGATAGCTGGGTGGACCCGTGTTTTACTGTCAACTGTAAAGGCTTAAACCCCTACTTATCAATGTAAGGCAAAATTCACATTCTAGGAGTCATTCTAAACTCTAAACCCGTAACGGCGGTCTCTGTTTGACGGATTGTCAGTACAGCCTCTCTACAGCTGTAGACGGAAAGTTCAAGCTCATTTGAAGCAGAGTATGCTCATTTATAATTAAGAACTTTAACATATATCAAGCTGCCATTTTAAGCGGCAAAACAGATGGAAAGATTTAAAGCTGGGGGAATTTCTTTACATGCGCTTACATGCCTGTGGACGAATGAAGTAAGGTTATAACACACCAATGACACCGTAGTTAAATACAACAGCAGTTTTGGCAAGGTGGTAACACATTACTTCTCCATTGATTAATTTGTTAACGAATATATCCCGAGTGTTCAGGAGTCAAATTAAGACATTTATAAGATATTAGAAGCAATACCGGTCGAGATCGATCGATTGTAAGTAAGACTAATAAGCCAGAGGTCCTGGGTATGAATCCTTGCGGAGACATTGAAATAAATGATTACTGCTGTTACACATTTTTTTTCCTTTGCTGATGATATTGAGAGTAATCTCCGGGATGTACAATGTTATAATAGTCCTTGGTGTGTCCTCTGTGTTGTATAACCACCACACCAAAGGGTATATTGAAGAAACTTTAAAGTCACATCTATCAACTTTTTTATGCGGGAAGTAAAACATTCAAGAAAGAAAAGAGTTGAGGTCATGGCGTCCGGAACGATATATATTTTCTCAACTTGAAATTATTTACAAACTAAATGTTACATCAAGCCGACGTGACAAAGAAATTTAGGTCACGGTGCCCCGAGCGACGCTGGTCCAGTAAGATTCATCATACTGTTCCCTTTTATGTCTTAAGGTGTCGTCCTTTGCTTGCACAACGACGACGCAATTTATGTGCAGTACAGTCGAACAGCAGACGCCACAACAACAGTTTAGCGTAGTTTTGTGACGACCTAGCATTCCAAGGAACATATATGTATATCGAACGGGGAAAACCAAGCGGGTTTGCGTAGAAATTCTAAATGGCACTTAGAACACCAAGAAATTATACGGATAAATATGGTCTGTTGTACGTGGTTAGACATACGTGTTGTTGTACTGAGAAATTCGGGTGATTTTCAAAATAAGAAAACCAAGCGATTTTATGCAGAATTACGAGTCTCGTTATCAGGAGAAATATGAGTCTTCGTACCGAGATTTCAAAACGGAGAAATTCACGTTGTTGTACAGGAGATATAAGTTGAACGAAGAAATACGAGAAATTCACGCTGTTGTACGGAGCATTTTAGATTGTAACACGGAGTAAATCAAATGGTTAGACGATGTGCGAAATGTGACGTATGAATATTAGTGTACGGAGAAATTTTCATTCCTGTGTATACCCGTTGTGGACCTTACTGTATGAACATAATTTACACTTTACTTTGAAAAGAATTGAAATCTACACATATTCATCCATACTTGCATATCTGAAATTTAATTTCAATGGTCAATTCTTAAAGCACTTCATGCATGTTTTCCCTGTTTAATCAGTAAATCCAATCAAGAGAAAAAGTGGCTAAACTTTTATTTTCGAGACCAACCTTTGTTTCGCATCTCTCGGATAAGGCCTTAAATAACCATTCTTGTGGTTTTACCTACTGCCGTGTAAAATAGAAAACTGCTTTTTGCTCAATGATAACGACACGAAATTTTTGCCGCACGATTTCCTTAATGAGAAATGCTATGGATCCCAGGGATAACCAATTTCTTTGTGTTACATAGTCTTGTCTGTTTACATCTTGAATGATTCATTCAAACGGACAGCTGTTTAAAGTCCTACAATGTAACATTTGAACGGTGACGCCTGTTGCCATAAACAGACATTCAGCCCTCCCTCTGCGTACTTGGTATTGTAAACACAGAAAACTATTGCACTCCCTTCAAAGTACGCCTTGACCCCCACGGACAAGATCTGGCGTCTAGTGACGTCACAAACTTCCCAGCCCTGTATCGCGGAGTTAAACAAAGACAAATGCAATGATTAAGGAAGAATTTGTATAGGACGGTAATGAATATTGTGGTTGTAAGAAATATGTTTGGAAATCGAACGTCCACCAGCTTAGTTCTGTAGGATATGGCCATTTAATTACGCAACTCTGATCTATTTTAGAACGATACAAAAAGTGTGTCTGAACTACGTTGTATTTAGTCCCCATATAGAAGTTATTTGACAACATGTGTAGCACACATTCTTCTAACTAGTTTTTGTTTGCAAAATCCCTAAAGAAAGAAATTTTAAATAGCGTAATGTTATGCGTACTTTTACAAAAAAAAAAAACTTTCTGTATCTGTCAACGACACCTGTCTGATCGGTATGTTGTGTAGACATCACGTGGTGCTCATAAACATGTCTATAACTTTTCAGATTTGTTGTTACAAAGTCAATAAATAATTTGAATATTTCATTATATCTACATGTATAATGGACACGCTAATTTACTAAACCGGAGAGGTATTTTGCTGATGTATATATATTTACTGAACGTGCTGGCCTGAACGTGCTGTTGCACGTGTCTTACAGATGTCACGTAACTAATGATGAATGGAGATATGTAGTAAATGCTGTAGGTGTAAGGGGAAGTCAAAGCACATAAAACATGCGGGTCACAGAATTAAGATATTATACTTATGTTGTAATGTGTTATCTCTATAAAACCACATGACCACGGCTGTCGCATGCTGATAGGAACAATGCGCTCATTCATTTTTGTTGACACGAGCAATATGCAATTTAGACCACAAAAACAGTTATTTTTACTAAACTCCATTGTATTTATTCATTCAGATGTTTTGAGCTGAGTTACACAACTGCACACGAATGCATTTGTAAATAACCCGGTGTTTGAGTACAGTGTCTTCCAGTATCCGTGCGATTGACCATGTTCCCGAACATCCTCGTTATGGCATTGCTAGCTTGTGTCTTTTGATGAACAATTGTTTTGCTTTCTGTTTCAATTTTTCCGCGAGTGAAATAATTTTTTCTGTCGATATGCTAGATTACGACATGACTTCCGCTTTTTATATAATGCAAGGCTATAGATCTCTCTGTTATTTACACAGAACACAGACTGGATTCCTGACGTCAGCAGGCCAGCAGGTAAAATTTACATCTCAATCTGGCCTCGGTTCAAAAGATTGTTATTACAGCTTTTGAATCAATAGTATTATGTAATTAAGTTTTTTGGCAATATATGCTTTCAGATATTGGCCTATAAGTAAAATCCTAAGAGAAGGCTCCAACTTTATGTCCTTCTCCTTTACTCCGAATGTTTGTTTACCCCCTCCTCCTTGACCCCATTCTCCCAATCCATTGGGTATGTTTATGAAAGGCCCGTCCTGTCTTTCCAAAGACTACGTTCAAGCTTTTCATCTTCTAATAACACAGAATCCGGACTTTCACAAAACCAAGCGATGATTTTTATACCGAACATTTTGCACTGCTTTGTCCTCCTGTTGCGACACGGATCCGGAATGCACGCTATTCAGGACAAATATGTTTAAACAAACAGTAAATATACTAAAACATGGCTTGTAAGGACAAGTAAACAAGGTTGACGATGTGTTTACAACTGATACTAGACAGAGCCTTATCACGAATAACAACATCCATGTCAAAACACCTATTAACAGTCAATCCATTCACGAAAAAGAATTTCCGACATATTGGGGTACTCCGGTGACGAATGGAGTACGGGTATTTCAGCGGAAACACTTGACAGGGTCAGGTTTCTACCCATATCCAGTGTCCTATCAGAAAAAAATACTTCTGGGTATCGGGTTACTGTCGGTGACAGTGAGACCATTGTACGTCTACAATGCCATGAAAACACGTCCACCATTTTCACTACTATTCTAGCTAGTATTTGTTCACAATAATAATTAATAATAATTTATATATTAACTTGACATGGTTGTCATGTTCTATATTTATCCTTTGTTAATGCATATGATATACACACGAATTAGGGTTACGCCCCAAGTGCAAACCTCTCTCAAAATTATTATAACTACTTTCGTTAGTATCCCTGAATTATCTATATTTGTACTCTTGAAAACTTGTTTGTTTCCCGAGATTTAAGTTTAATGCAACCCAACTTAATCCTGACCTTGAGTAAGGGTGACCTTGATTCGTCTTGGTCTTTGCTAACGTTGACCTTCATTGACTATATTCGTTGACGATGACTTTGAATATGCATAACCTTTGTTTGAGGTCATGGATGACCACGTCATTAACATTAATCCCACAATGGTTAATAGATAGCAAAAGAGACTCCATTTGTAACATATAAATAAATGAGCTCTTCGTTTAATGATGTACAGTCCTTATCGTTTGTAACTCAGAAATGATTATCTTAAGAACTTTTCGATGACACTCCGACGGTCCATTTAAGTCTCAGGTTTTACCGTACTTATAACGAACTACAGATATACGACACGATTTGAGTTACAATCTACTGGATCAGGAGATAATATTCTCAAACTAAAGGATTTAATCCGAATCAATTGCCAAAGGGACAGGAAAAGTGATTAGGTGACCAGAGATCAAAATGTCATGTTAGATATGGGTGACCCCCTCCTCCCCCCAAATTATAGAGCATATACCCCGAATATCTCCGGTCTCCTCGGGATGACACATAGGATGTGATACAATAAATACATTGTATCATTCTATGTAAGGTCAGCGACCTCTGGAGGGGTAACACAGAACTGTCACGTGAGACGGGATAACATAATTATAACGTACAGAACCAGACCCGTCAGCATCAAATCCGGATCATTGATCATACGTAGTCTGTTATATACCCGAGTGAAGACAAATTTAAATTTTACATGTAGCTAATCCTTTAAAATTTCATCAACAGAAAAAAAGATATTTACGTAATTCCGAACACGGACTACTTTTGTACATAAGAAATAAGCCAACAGAATTGTATATTAAAAGGTCAGCTGTTCTGTAAACCATTTTTGTTTTTATAATATTCTAATGATGTCGAAATTTCTGTATTAACGTTTATAAACATTGGTTTGGTGACACGTTTTATGTAGTGACGAATACTTCGAGTATTCAAGATTTGCAATTACATGCTTCTTAGAATCGTCTTTTTGCGCCAAAAGGAACAAATTGGGCAAAACGATGCCAACATAACGTATATCTATGTAGCCGAGAATGGTATACAGAGGAGGCGACAACATGTAGCCGAGAATGGTATACAGAGGAGGCGACAACATGTAGCCGAGGGTGGTATACAGAGGAGCCGACAACATGTAGCCGAGAATGGTATACAGAGGAGCCGACAACATGTAGCCGAGGGTGGTATACAGAGGAGCCGACAACATGTAGCCGAGGGTGGTATACAGAGGAGCCGACAACATGTAGCCGAGGGTGGTATACAGAGGAGCCGATAACATGTATCCGAGGGTGGTATACAGAGGAGCGGACAACATGTAGCCGAGGATGGTATACAGAGGAGCCGATAACATGTATCCGAGGGTGGTATACAGAGGAGCCGACAACATGTAGCCGAGGATGGTATACAGAGGAGCCGATAACATGTAGCCGAGGGTGGTATACAGAGGAGCCGACAACATGTAGCCGAGGGTGGTATACAGAGGAGGCGACAACATGTAGCCGAGGGTGGTATACAGAGGAGCCGACAACATGTAGCCGAGGGTGGTATACAGAGGAGCGGACAACATGTAGCCGAGGGTGGTATACAGAGGAGCCGATAACATGTAGCCGAGGATGGTATACAGAGGAGCCGACAACATGTAGCCGAGGGTGGTATACAGAGGAGCCGACAACATGTAGCCGAGGGTGGTATACAGAGGAGCGGACAACATGTAGCCGAGGGTGGTATACAGAGGAGCCGACAACATGTAGCCGAGGGTGGTATACAGAGGAGCCGACAACATGTAGCCGAGGATGGTATACAGAGGAGCGGACAACATGTAGCCGAGGGTGGTATACAGAGGAGCCGACAACATGTAGCCGAGGGTGGTATACAGAGGAGCCGACATGTAGCCGAGAGTGGTATACAGAGGAACCGACAACATGTAGCCGAGGGTGGTATACAGAGGAGCCGACAACATGTAGCCGAGGGTGGTATACAGAGGAGCCGACAACATGTAGCCGAGGGTGGTATACAGAGGAGCCGACAACATGTAGCCGAGGGTGGTATACAGAGGAGCCGACAACATGTAGCCGAGGGTGGTATACAGAGGAGCCGACAACATGTAGCCGAGGGTGGTATACAGAGGAGCCGACAACATGTAGCCGAGGGTGGTATACAGAGGAGCCGACAACATGTAGCCGAGGGTGGTATACAGAGGAGCCGACAACATGTAGCCGAGGGTGGTATATGGTGGTATACAGAGGAGCCGACAACATGTAGCCGAGGGTGGTATACAGAGGAGCCGACAACATGTAGCCGAGGGTGGTATACAGAGGAGCAACATGTAGCCGAGGGTGGTATACAGAGGAGCCGAGGGTGGTATACGACAACATGTAGCCGAGGGTGGTATACAGAGGAGCCGACAACATGTAGCCGAGGGTGGTATACAGAGGAGCCGACAACATGTAGCCGAGGGTGGTATACAGAGGAGCCGACAACATGTAGCCGAGGGTGGTATACAGAGGAGCCGACAACATGTAGCCGAGGGTGGTATACAGAGGAGCCGACAACATGTAGCCGAGGGTGGTATACAGAGGAGCCGACAACATGTAGCCGAGGGTGGTATACAGAGGAGCCGACAACATGGTATACAGAGGAGCCGACAACATGTAGCCGAGGGTGGTATACAGAGGAGCCGACAACATGTAGCCGAGGGTGGTATACAGAGGAGCCGACAACATGTAGCCGAGGGTGGTATACAGAGGAGCCGACAACATGTAGCCGAGGATGGTATACAGAGGAGCCGACAACATGTAGCCGAGGGTGGTGTATGGTATACAGAGGAGCCGACAACATGTAGCCGAGGATGGTATACAGAGGAGCCGACAACATGTAGCCGAGAATGGTATACAGAGGAGCCGACAACATGTAGCCGAGGGTGGTATACAGAGGAGCCGACAACATGTAGCCGAGGGTGGTATACAGAGGAGCCGACAACATGTAGCCGAGGGTGGTATACAGAGGAGCCGACAACATGTAGCCGAGGGTGGTATACAGAGGAGCCGACAACATGTAGGGGTGGTATACAGAGGAGCCGACAGAGGAGCCGACAACATGTAGCCGAGGGTATACAGGTGTACAGAGGAGCCGACAACATGTAGCCGAGGGTGGTATACAGAGGAGCCGACAACATGTAGCCGAGGGTGGTATACAGAGGAGCCGACAACATGTAGCCGAGGGTGGTATACAGAGGAGCCGACAACATGTAGCCGAGGGTGGTATACAGAGGAGCCGACAACATGTAGCCGAGGGTGGTATACAGAGGAGCCGACAACATGTAGCCGAGGATGGTATACAGAGGAGCCGACAACATGTAGCCGAGGATGGTATACAGAGGAGCCGACAACATGTAGCCGAGGGTGGTATACAGAGGAGCCGACAACATGTAGCCGAGAATGGTATACAGAGGAGCCGACAACATGTAGCCGAGGATGGTATACAGAGGAGCCGACAACATGTAGCCGAGGGTGGTATACAGAGGAGCCGACAACATGTAGCCGAGGATGGTATACAGAGGAGCCGACAACATGTAGCCGAGGGTGGTATACAGAGGAGCCGACAACATGTAGCCGAGGATGGTATACAGAGGAGCCGACAACATGTAGCCGAGGATGGTATACAGAGGAGCCGACAACATGTAGCCGAGAATGGTATACAGAGGAGCCGACAACATGTAGCCGAGGGTGGTATGGTATACAGAGGAGCCGACAACATGTAGCCGAGGGTGGTATACAGAGGAGCCGACAACATGTAGCCGAGGATGGTGGTATACAGGAGCGGACAAGCCGATGTAGGAGCCAACATGTAGCCGAGGATGGTATACAGAGGAGCCGACAACATGTAGCCGAGGGTGGTATACAGAGGAGCCGACAACATGTAGTCGAGGATGGTATACAGAGGAGCCGACAACACGTAGCCGAGGATGGTATATAGAGATAGTTTGTGTGGAGAAACAAGGCCCTTTGGGTGATAGAGGATCCGTCACCGTCGTCTTATGATACAACTATTGTCAGGATTCGTGTCAAGGACTAGCCACCCGAACAGTTACCTACAGGGTGTTTGTATCCACAGGACCGGACACTTGGACTTTGTTCACAGACGTTAAATACACAATGACAACTTAAAACAATATTTGTGAATGCTTCGTGAACCAACATGAGAATGATTCTCTAGCCTTGCTCTTCCGGTTCACTACAAGTCTTGGTCTTTTTCACACAAAGTCTCTGTTGATAATAGTAATTTCATAAGTAAATTCCGTTTCGTAATAATTATGTATAGACCTATGTACCGATATGAGAATACAAATATTAGATTAAACATTTTACTGTAGTTTCAACGAGAAGCTGTGAACCATGGCAACTGTTTTAAAATGAAATTGCCATACGGAATGGCAACCTCCGGCTAAAATGTGTTTATAAGGTGGTACCGTCGCAACGGAAGTTAACTTTAGGGAGGGTCGAGACGTGGTTTCAGTATCATCTGAGAAAATGTCCACGTCATTCTTCTGAAACAACTCAACAAGGACTGATCTTATGTTATTTAGCATTGTTTGGTAAATACATGCTGTATTGTGAACAGAAATATGTATCTCCCCGATGTGACGTCACAAATACATATTGCCTAGTGTTAAATTTCACCTTAACGATTATATCTGTATTTTATTTGATAAAAAAACTACAAACATTGATTAACAGTTTAAACTACATTTCTTAAAATTATATAACATGACTGAACATTTGAAAAACACGTGCAGCAATATGTTCTATAAAACCTGACACAGCAACAAACGGTTCTTAATTGCGAAGATTGTTGAGTTCATACGAGTTTCCTCGATCGCAGGTTTCATTGACGTTAGATATGTTTTAACTTTTCTTTCCTGATTTTATCTCCTAGACAGTGCAAATTCATACCAATGATAAACGATATCTTGTATAGCAGTTGAATACATGTTTTCACTGCCAAAATAACTTTTGTTGGAATAATGTACGAGTTTCACCAGCTAAATTCTGGTATTTACATATTGTAGGGAAACTGATGCACGTGAGCCAGATCCGCTGTTGTGTTTTATATGTCCCTTGGGTCGTGTAAATCTGTCCCTTTCCATGTACTAGTCGTGTTAACGAGGTCAATTACATTTCTGTAGCACGGTTTGTTACTCATGGTAACAAGCATAATGTACGTGCGTTACGTGTTCGGAGAGATTGATGTTACGAGTATCTGCCCTTGGCGACGTACACCCCGTTACATCTACGACCAAACAGGAATCAATCCCGATTTATTGCCCGCTCTCCGCACCACCGTTCGATACGAATGTTTAAGAATTAGCTGAAGAAGAGGCATGCGAGATCGTTCAGACAAGAAAACATGTGTAAGCCAGCTGCTACAACATTCAAACGATCTCAGGCTGTCAGAAATTATGCAACGTTTTGATTGCCCGTGTAACGAACTTCTAAACAGACTATCGGTTATTTTGCCACCATTACCTATCCATGAAGTGAGAAATGCTATTTTCAATAGCAAAACACGAAAGAAATATGCAAAGTTGCAAGGTACCAATTTTTATGATAAATTTACCGTTTAAACTCCTCCTTTGTATGTTTCCCGCAAGGTGCAATTCTCTTCAGGAACTTCCTATTCAGTCACTCAATTTGATTTAGAAATAGTTTTTATAATGATGTGTCACTTTGGTGTAGGGTTGGGGCCCACGTACAACTTTCTGACACTTTCAGATGAGTATTAATTGAATACACAGCTAAAAATAAATGGTTTGCCAGTCATTTCTGAAATACCAGAAAATTATCTGTGGAGTGATGTCGTTACGTATATCGGCAGAGTTCTGTACACTCGGCCTTTTAGATATTCTGGCAGTTTTATGTTTTAATTTATTACATGGTAAGCACAGCTAGAAGAAAAGTTAACTTGGAGCATGGGGAAGTAGACACGGAACTACCATGTGTTTTGTGCCATGTACATATGCACTGTCCGAGCAATATTATTAACATTTCCGACATAGGCACAACAACCACTTCACAAATTTTACATGTACAACTATTTCACTAAATAAAGATTATGATCATACATTCAATTTATACACTTGTCCTTACAAAATCTTGCAATCTGAAATAAACCAACAATTTGGTGCGCAGACGAACATGTCACCGAACCAGAAATACCATTCATCGTGACCCCTAGTGTCATTTCCGGTGCAGCAAGTGAGTTGATTGAGCTGGCATGTGACATGTAATTATCACCGTATACCTTAATAATCAACAATTAGGAGTAGACATGATAGGATTTCAACTGAAGAAATTTATTAACAATCACAGACATTGTTCGCGAGACCATGTCACGTTCCGTCTCGCGATACCTCAGATCAGAGGGTATGTTACGGGCACCTTCGGATACATGAAGAAGCCGTAGTTAGACTATAATTTATTTATTACCAGCGATACACTGTCAGTCCATATATTGATATAGTTCACAAACACAATAAGGAAATACCGAACGACATTGTATATACTAATTTTGCAATGGTGCATAACTCAAAACGGCACAAGAAAAAATAACGATTTTATACACAATGAGCTAAAAATACCTTCCTGGTAAAGAAGGAACTAAAACGTTGAAATGACCTTTAGAATTCAAGGTCACAAGAAAAGTTCTTATTAACATATGGAAAGTTGTAATATATTGTTCTAAGGGGAGATTCCGATATCTTTCGTCGCGAAGGACATTATCATTGTGACAATCTAAAAGTTAAACAATAAGTTTTCTTCGGAGTTTTAACCGATTCCGGGATTTTGTTGCGAAATCCAGCGTATTCTAGATGATTTTAACAATAAGGAACTTTCTTGCACAACAGTGAGAAATGACAAACAACACACACCCACGCTCTGATTTCGCCCTCGGCACACGATTTAGTACCTAACTAAGGAATGTCTGGGCAAACACATGGCCCATTCAACAAGCAATTCATTCATTTTAATGTAATTAAGCAAACTTTGAAATTTTGATTGACCAAAAGTGATCCATTGAGAAATGAAATGTAGAGAACGTTACAGCTGCTGGACTCGAGACGGAAGTCACGTGTCTTTCTCCATGAATTATCTTTTATAACATCACGACCAGTTGTAAGTTATGTTCAAAACTTGAGTTTATTTTTCAAAACAGAAGTGGTAACTTAATCAACCCACTTCATCAATAATTATGTTCTGTGGATGTGTTGACGGGCCAAAAGTAACCATTGACCCGTCACATTCACAGAACATGTCCAACTTTTCCACCAATATGGTTGACTCGTGGACGGGAAAAGACATGACGTAAGTTAAGTTATGAAAAAAGTTTTCACGTGCTAATGTGACGTACTAGGTGATACATTCTACAGTAGGACAGCTATGTACATATTATGGTCGGTATATACGAGAATCACAGGTGTAGAGATAACAAACGAAGTAAAATTACACTACATTATACATATAACATATTATATGATATTTTTTTACACTACAATTTATCACATCGCCTCATTACACAATGCACTGTTGTATACTTTTGTTGAATAATCATTATTGTATCAAATGTACTAAATAAATATATCTTAAAATATCGAACGAATTTAAACCAAGACACCAAATGTTCATAAACAAATTCAACAAAATGCTGTGACGTCATCATGCTGATAACATTATTTTACTGGAGCCAAGCTTTTCGACTTACCTCTTGAAGGACTCTGGCCCTGCTCCTGAACAGTTTCACATGTCTTCAGAACGGCTCCTTAGAGCAAGCCTAGTCCAACCCGTGACAACTTACTGTGACTACCAGGTGTTCAACTCTTCCGAAAACCAATTCCGAAATCAGAATAAAGAATCCTTCTGTTGTGGAATTCACATCAGTGCGGAGTGCACAGTGGATTCACCTGCATAAGACGAACGATTTCAGAATTAAACACCTGAGTTTTATAATATGATCCTACAGCTTAGAATGTACCTATTCTCAGCTAGTTATCTCGGTTTATCTCGTATTCTGGTAGTGTACTGTATACCTGTATGGAGTTTCAAACCGTTCTACCGTGACTATATTACTCCGCCTGGTTTGATTGTTGTCAAATACAGACTACACAAGCTGAAAGTGCACGGACGTGTGGGTGCATTTTACGGGCTCATCAAAGATTGAGAGAGAGGTTAAAAGGAGAAAAAAGGATACCCGCACTCAAGGACATTTGCCAAGGGAGTTATGTCTCTAAAGATAGCAAATACTTGACCCCGCGTCTGTTCTCCGACGTATGTGGAGGGGGAATTCTACCTCCCAGAAGAAAAAAAAACACGATTGGAAAAATCATCATTGAATTAAATGTATTTCCTCCCCAATCCTCGTTAATATGTTTTATCAACAATTATATATATCGTTACTATGGCAGCAAGAAAATGCAAGAAAAAATTCCTGAAGTCATGGTAATGTAAATACATTATCCTCATCATATGCATGTGGATAGACAGTGTAAAAAACTTATTAATTCTAAACAGTATCACACCTGTTACAAAATCTTAAGAATGCAATTCATTCAGAGTTATGGTTCTTTCCTTCTAGACAGGATGGAATCGAATATGTACGTTACGTGTATAACACACTGTTTTGATATATCCGAAGCCCTACATTATTTTTTTTCTGTAATTAATGTTTCCAAGAGAAGTCTGTTTGTTTTTGTTTCTGTGTTTGTTGTTTTAAAGATATTACGTTTACAGTAAAGTTCCTGTTTATCGTCTTACTTACAGCAGTACTGCTTCCATCATTTATTTGATTGCGTTGTTTGGCCTCGTTCTGAATAACAATGGTGATAACAACATTGCTTCGCTTTAATTACGTACGTGACCATACCGAGAGGCGGGGTGCCTACATTGCGATACAAAGTCACATTTACTTATCATTTCCGCCATTAATTACGTCATGTGTCGAGGAGTCGGCACCGTTGTGTTCCTTACATTGATATATGTGTTTCTATTTAAACTGTATCACACTTTACTGTAATGTTAGATGAACTTGCGGTGTAAACTAATTGAAAGTTTTTACGTTACCGAAATACCAGTTGATGAAGAACACGGGATCACCGCCCAATAAAAGGACCTGATTGGCTGTTTGGTGCAAGCTTCAATCTGAGTATAAAAATAGAGATAACTCGCTAATTATAAACATGCCTTTGGACTCTATCACTAGGTATTTAGACAAGTCATTTAACTCTACTGAGATGTATGTGCATTTTAAGAAATTTTTACCATTAATTAATCCTATTTGCGATAGATTCTGTTTCCGGAATTACCTGTCTGCTGCCACAACGTCATGAAAAGAACTCAGTTTTCCGATTGATATAAAATGTCAATTTTCTTGCCATGTAATGTGATAATATAAGAATGCACATGCTATTTTTTCCAGATCCAATTGGGCTCGGATCATTTTACTTTCATCCGCCTGCCATGGACTTCTAGGTTCGGTAACAGAGTGCTACTCACAGAGGAACATAAAACACACGTGCTGTCTGAGGTCACGGACGTAGTGTGAGAAGCTAGAACCGTAAACATTTTGATGAAACTATAAAATAACTCGGTATACTTTTTAAATTCTCAAAGAAAACCATCCTTTTTAAGAATGAAAACTTGACAGGGCCGTATCCAGTATCACTCTTGTCTAAATAGACGGTTAAATATGTTCTAAGATGCAATAGGTTATCATATATCTAAAATAGGGAATTCAGCAAAGTTCTTTTGACCTTGGGACACTTCATGTTCGGGAGATAAACTAGAAATGTATGCGGATCTTGTAGAAATAATCCCGGCGCCAAACTGGAACTCTCGGGTTGTTTAGGATCGCTTACCAATGTGGTAATAATTATTATGACGAATAAAGGCCCGAATGGAATTTCAATACACGCTAAAATTAGTCGGCAATCTTTCTTTTTGGGTTTTAATATCCATTCACTGAAGGCATTTTATGTGATGAACACGACTGACATATTTTGTTGGTGTAGAGTTGAGACCAGAACAGAGCTGTATAAGATCATGGTCAAACTATTCAAGTATCCGATGCCTGACAACTTGTTATCTGAGATACGTAAAACGAATTTGCTTATAAGTAATTTTTGATAATCAATCAATAAGAAGTGGATTTGTGAATATCTACCATGGTATAAATCTGGATATTTATAAACTTGGACATACATGTTGTTGTAATTAGGTCAAGCATGGGTACCCGGGCAACGCCAGCCGCATTCTACTACACCATGGAGATTTGGGACTTTATATTTGGAGTTTATATGTAAATATAGTGAAATCTTTACATATGGACACCTTGATAATAAAAAGTTTTTATTTCGTTTCTGCATTTAATTGAAGACGATATTTCATCGCGTATAACCGAATTTGGTACTGTAAAAATCACGTACCGGCGAATGCACGGGTATTGCCTTATATTCTAGCATCAAGTATCTACTGTCATATGTGACATTTGTGTGCTCAGTAGAGCCCGTTTTGTCCTTGTGTCTTGTGGATGTAACCCATTTGTGACCTTTGTGTGCTCGATAGAGCCCGTTTTGTCCTTGTGTCTTGTGGATGTAACCCATTTGTGACCTTTGTGTGCTCGATAGAGCCCGTTTTGTCCTTGTGTCTTGTGATGTAACCCATTTGTGACCTTTGTGTGCTCGGTAGAGCTTGTTTTGTCCCTGTGTCTTGTGGATGTAACCTATCGAACTTTGTGCTATGTGACATACTTGTCTAGAGAGGGAACTTTTTACTGGTTGTTTTGGTGCCATCATGTTTAACTCAATAATTTGTCATAATATAGGAAAACATTTGTGTCATAGAAGACTCACAGGAACATGTCACAGCCTTTTAAAAACACATGCACTCAGCACATGCAATCACCTCGCTTATACGGTGAGGTGGTCCAAAATGACCAGGACGCTCAACAAGCTAAAACCAAACTGAACCAAACCATCTTGGAAACTTTTGTCACAGTACAATTTGTAAGTATTATACGTGGCGTGTATAGGAAAGGAATGAGAGTGTTTGTCTAGGTAGATAAGTGTAACCCTGTATGTATTATTGTCTTCTCTCTCACACAACAGACATCCGATACAGTGAGAGCAATCCTGTGTCTCTCATACACGACTCCTAATTACCAGAGATCGTGTTGAGCAATAACCATTACTTTCCGGGATTCGTTTTCAATAATCGGAGGTGAATTTTGATATTTTCGTAATTTGTAATTTATGAATCAAATTAAATTGCCATCGGACACGGGCGGAAACGCCAACAAGTGTTTGATAACCTGGTGGTATAAACTGTCGCAGTAAGTTTACATTGACGTGTGTCACAGCCTGTCATGGCAACGACAGCACGTTCTAAGCTTGGTGTACTCTGTGCAGTTCACGCCGTAAATCTACCGTCGTAGCGGTGTTGTAGTTAACACCCAATAGGAAAAAATAAAAATTTGATAAGAATACCAACTTTCAGTCAAACAATTCCCAGCTTATACATATAATGTCCGGTATTTCACCGTGAGTTTGAAACGAACCGAAAGACCTGTTTCATTAAGTCGCCCAGTGCGAGGCACTACTCAGCTCCGGGCTGGGGACTACGTTTGTTAAGACATCAGGGCAGTGGCGTCGTTGACCCCCTGGACTGAAGTATTGACCTGACGAATGACATTTTTCTTTTCCCTTCACTTGTATTCAAATATCCACTACATGGGAACGTTTTGATCTCGGTTTGCCAAACTCTTGAAGTAAAATAGCTTCTGTTCAGAACCAAGACATGTGCGATATCAATTGTTGTTGACTACACAGGAAACAAAACAGATCGGGTGGCATTTGATATTTGTGATACTCGATAACTTTATCGGAACACTTTGCTTTTTTTTGAGAGGTGACAGGTAAGCCTTAGGTATTGAAGTCTGTAACTAACTGTAGCTAATTCACGTGATTATGGCCTTGAGTTTTACGACATCGAGTGACCGTGTGATGTCTATTTCTAATGGGCAACAAACACATGAAGATGTTTCCCGGGGCCACTACATTGTCCGCCCCACACAGCGCGGATATACATCACGCGAAAACACGCGTGTCCGTGGCGAGAACAGCAGGGCGGACTTCAGGAATCAAACGGACCAGCACCGGTAAGGCACGTGATGTACTGAGCATGAAAATTACTTGGACACGAGTTAATGAAAATAGAATGGAAACACATGCACAAACAGCAGCAGGAATCTAATTAAAACAAAAAACATGCATACCAATATGTCCTCCTCTTATGAAATGTAACAACAGCATAACAGGTAAACTTTTATAGGAATAACATGGAGTCATCAACTGTTAACTATAACAACTTGTTTAGTCGGTAGTGAAACAGAGAAACACACGATCATAAGTAGGACAGACAAAATATGTATGTATCAATACATTCTCTGGTACTTCATCAGAGAGGTAAAATTGAGTAAACATAAAACATGGAGTATTGTCGAGTGATATTAAAACCTTGGTCTTGTTTAAAGTGCTTGAGCATATGTGATTCACTAATTTGATCAGTGTTCTACACACGTTAATACATGACTTTCACATTGTGGGACGACTTTGTGGTCCTCGATGATATAAATCGGAACAGTTTGATTCACAGTACAACCATCAAGGTATCAAAACAGATATTATCAAGGCATGTGTATGAAAAACTCCTACATGCACATGCGTCCCCGCTACTTGTACATCTGAAGCATTGATTGGTATGGAGTATTAGTGGAATTGTATGCCAGGTACATGATATTCACGCTCGTACTGGCTTTGATGTGGAGACGTTTCTGTGTCCCAAGTATGCCGATGATTTTCTCGAGTTTTTCTTCGCTCCTATGATCGACCGCTAGCTTTCATTGGACAGATGATTAACTTTTTTAACCCCTAACTCTAAGGTTGGTATGTGTTCGGTACAGACACAAACCGTATGGTGAGCATACCAGGCCCTAGGAACGCTTGGCAGAACAGTACAAATCAAACTAAAGAATATCGCAAATACATTTGTATTCATTCCTTCAAATGCACGTGCTTCCGATCCATCGATCATATACATATACACATGTTAGATTTGATATGGACGCTCACCTCCGTCTAAACATATTTCACTTATTACAAAGTTCTAACTTACTAATTGAGTATCGAACTTGGTATTTGTTAATGACAACGGATAGAGAAATCTGATGACGTCATTGCATTGTATCATTATCTATTTCTGTGACTTAGGGAAGGACAGTCACATTGAGAACTTTCCTACAGCCTGTTGATTTAACTGGCATCCATTATAAAAGAATGAGCTTGGTGCAAACACAGGTGGTGTAAGACTTGTATCGCATTGGTAAATGTGTATCGATGATGGGAGGTTTTAAACTAAGGAATTAAAAGGGTTAATGTTGTCTATGTAACCAGATAAATCTCCTATCATTCATGGTGTTCACAGTCTAACAAACCCCAAACATTCCAGTGTGTCCATACCCTGACTGCATCATATTCTCATGTTATTCATAGTAATTCCCCAAACTTTTCGGGTTTAATCCATCAAGTTAAATAAAGTAGATATATTTCCTTTTCCTGATGTAAGCACTATGTATCTGACGAGGAAGATGAGCGAATCATCTCTGACGGGACACGAGTTCCTAGTTTTCCACTGAGCTATCTTTCTCGTAAACATTTCTGCCATTGTGAGCGGATACCTGCCCAAATGTTGCTCTACCGTCACCTTACCGCAACAGACGGCCGTTTATGTCGGAAACAATCACCATGGAAAGTCAACATACACACGTGTAGTTTGTCAGATAACGCGCCAACAGGCTAGTTGTTAGGGGCAAACTACACGGAAATACTTCCATTCTCGTGGCAGCCAGTTTTCTCAAACACAGAATGTCATAAAATTTCATTTTAATTCAGGTTTGAAATACGTTCTCGTGATACAAAAATCGAACACTTCTCAGTAGAGAATTCGTAACATAATATTTCACGACCACGTGATCTTGCCGCAAAGGAATCAACCATATTTCCCACAGTGCATTGTGGCACCCCGCATAATACTTCTATAAATGGATCATACCATTTCAAGATAATTTTCAGTTAATTAATACGCGGGATTATTTCGGCGGAAACATTTACGAGTCAACAGTCACGTATACATGCGCTATGTTTTTTGTTTTTATTTTTTTCTGTGTAGTATCATGTTTGCAAAATCCAAATTTAAACTGTCAGGTGATTTTATTATGATACGTCAAGAAATGCTTTCGAATGAAAATTCGGGTGATTTCAGAATATGATACGATTTAATTACCTATCGATAGGTGACAATGTCAACATGATTAAATGCCTTCATCTGGCGATTACATAACGTTATCATTGACGCATGCGCTATGGATGACACTGGTAAACAATAAAAAATAATAATCTTGTTTCGTTATAAATACATTTGATCTAAGGTCAAATAGGATAGGCCTTGAGCCAAGAACGACAACTCTGGTAGAGATTGGGTCGGGCAAAGAGCATGGAGTGCAGTGATTTGACAGGACGACAGTTTCTGCTTGTCATCATTGTAGTGGTCAGAGTCTAAGACAGCACAGAAGCAAGTGTCTAAATTATAAGTAAATGATATATATTCTACAGTTTCGTTAAGTAAATATAAAAATTAATCGTTTCATAAACCCCTTCTAATCCTTCCTCTTGTCCTGTATGGCTAATATGCATAACAATCGGCGCGGTAACAGCAGCTTCCTGCTGGATGTCCTAATCAAAATGAGTTAAGACAGAGTCTAGGTTCTGAATGTTAACCTGTTGCTAGTACAATTTAATTGGTGATGTACAATAATGCTGTGTCCATGTTCTGAATGTTAACCTGTACCAAAGTGCCGTATCTATGTTCTGAATGTTAGTCTGTACCAAAGTGCCGTGTCCAGAATCTGAATGTTAGTCTGTACCAAAGTGCCGTGTCAAGGATCTGAATGTTAGTCTGTACCAAAGTGCCGTGTCTATGTTCTGAATGTTAACCTGTACCAAAGTGCCGTGTCAAGGATTTGAATGTTAGTCTGTACCAAAGTGCCGTGTCAAGGATCTGAATGTTAGTCTGTACCAAAGTGCCGTGTCAAGGATCTGAATGTTAGTCTGTACCAAAGTGCCGTGTCCAGGATCTGAATGTTAGTCTGAATGTTAGTCTGTACCAAAGTGCCGTGTCCAGAATCTGAATGTTAGTCTGTACCAAAGTGCCGTGTCAAGGATCTGAATGTTAACCTGTACCAAAGTGCCGTGTCTATGATCTGAATGTTAGTCTGTACCAAAGTGCCGTGTCTAGGATCTGAATGTTATGTACCAAAGTGAAATGTTAGTCTGTACCAAAGTGCCGTGTCAAGGATCTGAATGTTAACCTGTACCAAAGTGCCGTGTCAATGATCTGAATGTTAGTCTGTACCAAAGTGCCGTGTCCAGAATCTGAATGTTAGTCTGTACCAAAGTGCCGTGTCAAGGATCTGAATGTTAGTCTGTACCAAAGTGCCGTGTCTATGATCTGAATGTTAACCTGTACCAAAGTGCCGTGTCAAGGATCTGAATGTTAACCTGTACCAAAGTGCCGTGTCAAGGATCTGAATGTTAGTCTGTACCAAAGTGCCGTGTCAAGGATCTGAATGTTAACCTGTACCAAAGTGCCGTGTCAAGGATCTGAATGTTAGTCTGTACCAAAGTGCCGTGTCAAGGATCTGAATGTTAGTCTGTACCAAAGTGCCGTGTCAAGGATCTGAATGTTAGTCTGTACCAAAGTGCCGTGTCAAGGATCTGAATGTTAGTCTGTACCAAAGTGCCGTGTCAAGGATCTGAATGTTAACCTGTACCAAAGTGCCGTGTCAAGGATCTGAATGTTAGTCTGTACCAAAGTGCCGTGTCAAGGATCTGAATGTTAGTCTGTACCAAAGTGCCGTGTCAAGGATCTGAATGTTAGTCTGTACCAAAGTGCCGTGTCAAGGATTTGAATGTTAGTCTGTACCAAAGTGCCGTGTCAAGGATCTGAATGTTAGTCTGTGCCGTGTCCACCCTGTACCAAAGTGCCGTGTCTAGGTTCTGAATGTTAACCTGTACCAAAGTGCCGTGTCAAGGATCTGAATGTTAGTCTGTACCAAAGTGCCGTGTCAAGGATCTGAATGTTAGTCTGTACCAAAGTGCCGTGTCAAGGATCTGAATAGTAGTCTGTACCAAAGTGTCGTGTCTATGATCTGAATGTTAGTCTGTACCAAAGTGCCGTGTCTATGATCTGAATGTTAGTCTGTACCAAAGTGCCGTGTCAAGGATCTGAATGTTAGTCTGTACCAAAGTGCCGTGTCAAGGATCTGAATGTTAACCTGTACCAAAGTGCCGTGTCCAGGATCTGAATGTTAGTCTGTACCAAAGTGCCGTGTCAAGGATCTGAATGTTAACCTGTACCAAAGTGCCGTGTCTATGATCTGAATGTTAGTCTGTACCAAAGTGCCGTGTCAAGGATTTGAATGTTAGTCTGTACCAAAGTGTCGTGTCTATGATCTGAATGTTAGTCTGTACCAAAGTGCCGTGTCTATGATCTGAATGTTAACCTGTACCAAAGTGCCGTGTCTATGATCTGAATGTTAACCTGTACCAAAGTGCCGTGTCAAGGATCTGAATGTTAGTCTGTACCAAAGTGCCGTGTCTAGGATCTGAATGTTAACCTGTACCAAAGTGCCGTGTCAAGGATCTGAATGTTAACCTGTACCAAAGTGCCGTGTCAAGGATCTGAATGTTAGTCTGTACCAAAGTGCCGTGTCAAGGATCTGAATGTTAGTCTGTACCAAAGTGCCGTGTCTATGATCTGAATGTTAGTCTGTACCAAAGTGCCGTGTCAAGGATCTGAATGTTAGTCTGTACCAAAGTGCCGTGTCCAGAATCTGAATGTTAGTCTGTACCAAAGTGTCGTGTCCAGGATCTGAATGTTAGTGTGTACCAAAGTGCCGTGTCCAGAATCTGAATGTTAGTCTGTACCAAAGTGCCGTGTCAAGGATCTGAATGTTAGTCTGTACCAAAGTGCCGTGTCAAGGATCTGAATGTTAGTCTGTACCAAAGTGCCGTGTCAAGGATCTGAATGTTAGTCTGTACCAAAGTGTCGTGTCTATGATCTGAATGTTAGTCTGTACCAAAGTGCCGTGTCTATGATCTGAATGTTAGTCTGTACCAAAGTGCCGTGTCAAGGATCTGAATGTTAGTCTGTACCAAAGTGCCGTGTCCAGGATCTGAATGTTAGTCTGTACCAAAGTGCCGTGTCAAGGATCTGAATGTTAGTCTGTACCAAAGTGCCGTGTCCAGGATTTGAATGTTAGTCTGTACCAAAGTGCCGTGTCAAGGATCTGAATGTTAGTCTGTACCAAAGTGCCGTGTCCAGGATTTGAATGTTAGTCTGTACCAAAGTGCCGTGTCAAGGATCTGAATGTTAGTCTGTACCAAAGTGCCGTGTCCAGGATCTGAATGTTAGTCTGTACCAAAGTGCCGTGTCAAGGATCTGAATGTTAGTCTGTACCAAAGTGCCGTGTCAAGGATTTGAATGTTAGTCTGTACCAAAGTGCCGTGTCCAGGATCTGAATGTTAGTCTGTACCAAAGTGCCGTGTCCAGAATCTGAATGTTAGTCTGTACCAAAGTGCCGTGTCCAGAATCTGAATGTTAGTCTGTACCAAAGTGCCGTGTCCAGGATCTGAATGTTAGTCTGTACCAAAGTGCCGTGTCCAGGATCTGAATGTTAGTCTGTACCAAAGTGCCGTGTCAAGGATCTGAATGTTAGTCTGTACCAAAGTGCCGTGTCAAGGATCTGAATGTTAGTCTGTACCAAAGTGCCGTGTCCAGGATTTGAATGTTAGTCTGTACCAAAGTGCCGTGTCCAGGATCTGAATGTTAGTCTGTACCAAAGTGCCGTGTCAAGGATCTGAATGTTAGTCTGTACCAAAGTGCCGTGTCAAGGATCTGAATGTTAACCTGTACCAAAGTGTCGTGTCTATGATCTGAATGTTAACCTGTACCAAAGTGCCGTGTCCAGGATCTGAATGTTAGTCTGTACCAAAGTGCCGTGTCAAGGATCTGAATGTTAGTCTGTCTATGATTTGAATGTTAGTCTGTACCAAAGTGCCGTGTCTATGATCTGAATGTTAACCTGTACCAAAGTGCCGTGTCAAGGATTTGAATGTTAGTCTGTACCAAAGTGCCGTGTCTATGTTCTGAATGTTAACCTGTACCAAAGTGCCGTGTCTAGGTTCTGAATGTAAGCCTGTACCAAAGTGCCGTGTCCAGGTTCTGAATGTTAGCCTGTTGTCAGTATAGTGTGATTGGTGGTTTTTCACGTTATGAAATTTCCGTGCGATAACACTTTAAAGCCTCTTCGATTGACCCCATCATTGGTTGTATTATTAGTTTTCTCGTCATCCAAGCATTTCTAACAGCAGGCGATGCCCTATTATTTGTTTCGTTGTCTTAATCATTGTTTTATACATAAATGAGCCTGTGTTTACCACACGTAAACGCCTCTCACACATTTCACTTACTCAACGGCCATATCATATTATAAATTTAAAAACATTTTGCTAGCAATGACAAATGCACTGAATGGAGCCTGTATACTGGTACAGTTCACACGTCCACAGTAGCCTTCAGTTGTACATACAACGCAGCTCTGACAGAAGGAACGAACAGCTATTATCTGCGTATAATATAGAAAAATCATTCAAAATTGAAAACTTTTCAAGATCTCATCAAAATCAATTTCTGTGGAATTTCCAATACAAATGACTGTTTGCTGATTTGTATAGTATTATGTGAGGAATAGCAACACCCACTATGTCTATATATTTAACACAACATATACAATCAATTCAATAGCTCTCTACATACCGGACCCCAGATTATACCAAAGATTGATTAGACAAAACTGTTATATTTGTCAAAAGGTATTCATATCTGACCGAGGATAGATCGTCATAGGCGACCAGTGAGATTTTAAATCTCGTCTGTAGTGATATTAGAAATAATAATTGGTATATATAGACTGTGCCAGCTGTAAACCTGTGCCATGACAATAGCGGTCTATTGACATTGATACAAGCGACCAATTGCTGACGTAAATACACGGAGTGGGTAAACGACAGTAACACCGAACAAACACACTTCGTTGCGAAAACATAAAAATGTATTTAGGACATCACTGAAAAATCACATGACAGATCGCCATGGAAATACAATGTATATACTGTATACCTCCAGATCGTTAGGTAGGTCGACGAGAAAAAGAGAGTATTTTAAAACAACGTCGGCGACATGAAGGAGGGCTTCCTATAAACATATCGTCACGGAAGGCGAAGGGACGAAGTGGTTCCTATAAACATATCGTCACGGGAGGCGTCGAGGAGGAGGGGTTCCTATAAATATATCGTCACGGAAGGCGTCGGGGAGGAGGGGTTCCTATAAACATATCGTCACGGGAGGCGTCGAGGAGGAGGGGTTCCTATAAATATATCGTCACGGAAGGCGTCGGGGAGGAGGGGTTCCTATAAATATATCGTCACGGAAGGCGTCGGGGAGGAGGGGTTCCTATAAATATATCGTCACGGAAGGCGTCGGGGAGGAGGGGTTCCTATAAATATATCATCACGGAAGGCGTCGGGGAGGAGGGGTTCCTATAAATATATCATCACGGAAGGCGTCGCGGAGGAGGGGTTCCTATAAATATATCATCACGGAAGGCGTCGGGGAGGAGGGGTTCCTATAATCATATCGTCACGGAAGGCGAAAGGAAGAAGGGTTCCTATAATTACATCTCACGGAAGGCGACAGGGACTATCCTTTGATCGGATCGTCATCGAAGGCGACGGAAATGCGTGTCTTTATAACATATCGTCACGGAAGTCGTTGGGGAGGAGGGGTTCCTAGAAACATATCGTCACGGAAGGCGACAGGGACTATCCTTTGATCGGATCGTCATCGAAGGCTACGGAAATGCGTGTCTTTATAACATATCGTCACGGAGGGCGTCGGGGAGGAGGGGTTCCTATAATTACATCTCACGGAAAGCGACAGGGACTATCCTTTGATCGGATCGTCATCGAAGGCGACGGGAATGTGTGTCTTTATAACGAATCGTCACGGAAGGTGAAAGGAAGGTGGACATCTCATTAACTTATCGTCATTGAAGGCGACGGGAAGATGAATATCCTTTGATCAGATAATCACTGAAGACACAGTAATGTTGGTTTCTTGCAGGCCGTTTGTCATAGAAGGCGACGAGAAGGTACGTTTCCTGTGAAAAGATCGTCACGGAAGGTGAAGAGAAGGCGGGTTTTCTAAGAACAGATCGCCATGGAAGGTGAAGAGAAGATAGGAAACATTGGAACAGACCGTAACAAAAGTCGACAGGCATGGTGTCATAGTTTGAGAAGATCACCATCGACGGGAAGGGAGGTATCGTGTAAATAAATCACCACTGGGATCCTTGGATCTGATTATTTTCTGTTATTTATATTCGGTGTGAATGTAGTCCTATGATACAGGGTCCTGTAAACGCTGTATAACGTAGGGCAAACGCTGGTTAATCAGGGCAGTATCAGTCAGAGAGTCACGGGTTAGTTCTCCTACATACAGGAAGTCACCGATCGATTTGAGGCCATGTTCTTCTGTCTGATTAATACATTGTTGCAACAATAGGACGAATGATAGAAATGGAGACGTAATTAGACTGTGTACTTATTTATCCAAATGATGAGTGCAAGGTCAACAGGTGTCCAAGATCTAGAACTACAGAAACCGGATGTGTGGGGGAAATTGCGAAAATAGGAAATCAGCGACATCTTGAACTCTTCCAAGGTCACCTTGCGGTAAATCTATGACTACATTATCGTCTAATGCGGTGTCTGTGACAATAGACTCAATGAAACATTATCTTCTTGTTTCTCTGTCCTGTTTACCACAAATTTCTATTGTGTAAATGCTTAAGTCCCATTTTTTGATTGCTAAAGTCCCCTTGTATACATGCAACGGTCATATTTTTACATGCTACAGTCCCATTGTTTACATGCTACAGTCCCATTGTTTACATGCTACAGTCCCATTGTGTTTATGCTACAGTCCCATTGTGTATATGCTACAGTCCCATTGTTTGTATGCTACAGTCCCAGTGTTTATATGCTACAGTCCCATTGTGTATATGCTACAGTCCCATTGTGTATATGCTACAGTCCCATTGTGTATATGCTACAGTCCCATTGTTTGTATGCTACAGTCCCATTGTTTATATACTACAGTCCCATTGTGTATATACTACAGTCCCATTGTGTATATACTACAGTCCCATTGTGTATATGATACAGTCCCATTGTGTATATGCTACAGTCCCATTGTGTATATGCTACAGTCCCATTGTGTATATGCTACAGTCCCATTGTTTGTATGCTACAGTCCCAGTGTTTATATGCTACAGTCCCATTGTGTATATGCTACAGTCCCATTGTGTTTACGCTACAGTCCCATTGTGTATATGCTACAGTCCCATTGTGTATATGCTACAGTCCCATTGTTTACATGCTACAGTCCCATTGTGTATATGCTACAGTCCCATTGTGTATATACTACAGTCCCATTGTGTATATACTACAGTCCCATTGTGTATATACTACAGTCCCATTGTGTTTACGCTACAGTCCCATTGTGTATATGCTACAGTCCCATTGTGTATATGCTACAGTCCCATTGTTTATATGATACAGTCCCATTGTGTATATGCTACAGTCCCATTGTTTATATGCTACAGTCCCATTGTTTACATGCTACAGTCCCATTGTGTTTACGCTACAGTCCCATTGTGTATATGCTACAGTCCCATTGTGTATATGCTACAGTCCCATTGTTTGTATGCTACAGTCCCAGTGTTTGTATGCTACAGTCCCATTGTGTATATGCTACAGTCCCATTGTGTATATGCTACAGTCCCATTGTGTTTACGCTACAGTCCCATTGTGTATATGCTACAGTCCCATTGTGTATATGCTACAGTCCCATTTTTTGATTGCTAAAGTCCCCTTGTATACATGCAACGGTCATATTTTTACATGCTACAGTCCCATTGTTTACATGCTACAGTCCCATTGTTTACATGCTACAGTCCCATTGTGTTTATGCTACAGTCCCATTGTGTATATGCTACAGTCCCATTGTTTGTATGCTACAGTCCCAGTGTTTATATGCTACAGTCCCATTGTGTATATGCTACAGTCCCATTGTGTTTACGCTACAGTCCCATTGTGTATATGCTACAGTCCCATTGTGTATATGCTACAGTCCCATTGTTTGTATGCTACAGTCCCATTGTTTATATACTACAGTCCCATTGTGTATATACTACAGTCCCATTGTGTATATACTACAGTCCCATTGTGTATATGATACAGTCCCATTGTGTATATGCTACAGTCCCATTGTGTATATGCTACAGTCCCATTGTGTATATGCTACAGTCCCATTGTTTGTATGCTACAGTCCCAGTGTTTATATGCTACAGTCCCATTGTGTATATGCTACAGTCCCATTGTGTTTACGCTACAGTCCCATTGTGTATATGCTACAGTCCCATTGTGTATATGCTACAGTCCCATTGTTTACATGCTACAGTCCCATTGTGTATATGCTACAGTCCCATTGTGTATATACTACAGTCCCATTGTGTATATGCTACAGTCCCATTGTGTATATGATACTGTCCCTTTGTGTATATGCTACAGTCCCATTGTGTATATGCTACAGTCCCATTGTGTATATGCTACAGTCCCATTGTGTTTACGCTACAGTCCCATTGTGTATATGCTACAGTCCCATTGTGTATATGCTACAGTCCCATTGTTTACATGCTACAGTCCCATTGTGTATATGCTACAGTCCCATTGTGTATATACTACAGTCCCATTGTGTATATACTACAGTCCCATTGTGTATATACTACAGTCCCATTGTGTTTACAGTCTTGTTTATATACAGTCCCATTGTGTATATGCTACAGTCCCATTGTTTCCATGCTACAGTCCCATTGTGTATATGCTACAGTCCCATTGTGTATATGCTACAGTCCCATTGTGTATATGCTACAGTCCCATTGTGTATATGCTACAGTCCCATTGTTTATATGCTACAGTCCCATTGTGTATATGCTACAGTCCCATTGTGTATATGCTACAGTCCCATTGTGTATATGCTACAGTCCCATTGTGTATATGTTACAGTCCCATTGTTTATATACTACAGTCGCACGTTTTAATTTTTTTGTTTTGTTTGATAGTTGACGAAAGTAAAGGACTCGTGGACATATTGTTTTCATATCTGTATTTTGCAGTTACAGCATAATTTTCCACATCATATCATATATGTACTAATGGAGTGACTCGCTGCCACGCTGGCAAATAAGTGCTCCCTTGTGTTATCAAATTCTTCATCAAAATGGATTACAGTTTGTTCTTGCCAATGGGGGTTTCGTTAATAAATTTAAATTTGTTATAATTTGAATATTTTAAAGGATCTAGCCAATAAAATGTTCATATAAATTTAATGTTCATCCACTTAAACATGAAAATGTCAGCAGCCGTTCATTAACATGTGGAACTTCTAATTAAACAGGGTTTAAGTACTTGTATCTATCAAACAAAATTATATTCTTCAAACACTAATAAAGATACAATTGTCAATGTGAAGACAAATGGTAACAATTACGAATGTATTGTTGTCACATAATGATCCCGAGTAAACAGAAACACGGCTTCAACACACATTCTTCCATTATACTACACGGAGAGCGGCATCACGTCACCATATGTAGACATATCATATCACGACGTAAACACATCGCACCATGATGTCAACACATACTGACACACCATGCTACGACGTCAACAAAAATGACACATTATGTTACTACGTCAACACATATTGACAAATCATGCCATGACGTCCAAACATATTAACAAACCATACCACGACATCCAAACACATTGACACACCATACCACGACATCCAAACACATTGACACATCATACCACGACGACAACACATATTGACACATCATACCACAAGGACAACACACAATGACAGCGTCATCGCACTTTTTATTCCATGCAAGATCCCAAAACATGCTTATAAACGCGTTTGATCAACACAGCGGAGTTTTGACTCACTTCCTACACTCAGAACATATAATTGGACATCAGCTAGTATAGACATATTGGTTCGGTACATCTGCGAGAGAAGAATGGTTTCTATGGATAGAGAACCAGATAAATGTACAGGGGAAGATATGGAGAGCGGAAGTGGAATAATGCGATTAACATTCGCTAAGAACAAGTGGTCAACCACAGTAAATCAAAGGTCACCAAAAATTTTCTACCCCAGGGGGCATCGGTCAACTGTCCTGTGATTGTTTGTGGGAGTGACGGTCAATAAAGCTGAGGACAATTGGTAAAGAAAACAATTTACTGTGCGAAGGTTTGCAGTATTGTTCGTGTAAACGTTGTGTTAGGTGGACAGGCTTGGCGGACAAATAAACACGGTACGACAATTAACTTCGGCATTTATACATGTCACAAACACATTTAATTTCAATTTCACTGTATCGTGAATTATTTATACTGTGGGTGTCTGGTGGCCCTCTTCCTTTGACAATACACCTGGACATACCCACCTGATCCCAGACGGAATAATTAAGTCTTTTATACAGGACACATGCCTGTACTCTACAATACGTAACATAGCCATTATCAGTCTCCCCTTAGTGCCTTGTTACTTCATTCATTTATTTATTTTTAAAAAAAAAGAAGAAATTTGTCCAATGCCGAAATACGTTTCACTGTCACTGCTTTCCTGGTGAACAGGATTGCTGTCCAGAACCAGTGATTTTTCTAGACAACATTTTATAGCTGACAACTGGACACCCCAGTTTCTGCCCGTGAAACGGAATCTCCAGTCTGAACCCCTGACCTAACGAAGAATGTGTGTTGTAAGCCTGCGTGACCACTATGTCTGGTCAACAGAAATGGAACGCTGCCCAGCAGGGTAGTTTATGCTTTGTCATGGACTACACTAAAACACACTAGGGAATTCAAAATATTCCAAATGGTCAGTTTAAAAATCGACCCTTAAGAACTTTTAAATCTAGTATGATAGTGTCTTATTAAAACATTTCATGGATCTGTATTTTGATTGTTGGTTTTCCTTAAACAGCATGTACAAAAAAAGGTTTTGGCAAACTTTCAGAAAAAAGTCAGATTGTCAATCCACAGATGGAAGTCATCAGATGATGATGATGATGATGATGATGATGATTTTGATGATGATGATGATGATGATGATGATGATGATGATGATGATGATGATGATGGAAACGGATCATTTCGTCACCACTTCGTCGATGACGGACATAATTAAGTCACCAGAGAAATCTGTTGTTTGTATGAGGTGGTCATACTCCACTGAGTACAATGTAAATCACCCCTGACAGCGATCGTACACTGTACTTATAATACCTGTAAATTAGCGACAATTTCATTCTTCAATAAGGCGCATCATGATACAGGGGAATATATACATTATATCTTTACGACACTTCAACAACCCCTAGAAAACCTAATACCAACGCAGTTAAAAACATTCTGTCTTTAGCATTATCCACTGATGCGAACACTAAGTGAAGTACATTGGAAATAATTATCAAATTAGGATCATTGTCTTTAATATTTGTGTTGTAACTGGGAAAGATAACACAAGATAACCATGCAGTCGTAATTATCTCACGAGACCCAAACATTCATGATCGGAGCACCAAAATTAGTAGAATCAAGACCAGAGCACCATGCCTACAATTTACCCACAATGATAGTAGTTGTTTCAAGCTACATTGCACATTTGTAATTGGATCCACTGTCAAATCATCATGGTGGTTATTGATTCACGTGACCAACAGATCCACGTGATCAATATTAGATAGTTCATCGTGGTCATAATTGACCCACGTGATCAATATTAGATAGTGCACCATGGTCGTTATTGACTCACATGATCAATATTAGATAGTGCACCATGGTCGTTATTGACTCACATGATCAATATTAGATAGTGCACCATGGTCGTTATTGACTCACATGATCAATATTAGATAGTGCACCATGGTCGTTATTGACTCACATGATCAATATATATGTTACATGTAGACATGTACACAACAATACACAACAGTAAGTATAACGTCTGTTAGCAGTGATACCATACTAACAAGATCACATTAAAGTGTCACGTGAACACATTCCATTCAATGTTGATTTTGGGTTTTTGAACATAAACTATAAAACAGCTGTATCATCCCTCGTCCATTTATCAGCAATGTAACGACAAATAGTTTGTAATACTTCATACACAGTACAGTAAGCGCAATTTCTCGCTTCGTTCGCTCATGTCAACATCGAAAAGATAGTACAGCGGTCCATCACGGCAAATTATCAATGGAAATAGGGATCGTCAAAAACACGTTTAGATCTAAATTGGCAAAGATCTACTGATTTATATTTAACTGGAGTCAGTACATCACATGTAAACACCTCTTGTCTTCGCCAGGGTCGCCATGATTAATTTAATAACAAAAACTCGCAAAAAAAAAAATTTGTTAAATTCAATCATTTTTACTCTTAGCACTTACTTGATAATGAAATGAAAAAAGGCTGAATGCACTGGAATTAAAACCGCTTTTATCAATATCAAAAGATAATTAATGGATTTTTTAAAGAAATGTATTGCTTTGGTTTAATTATTGAGTATTTTATGAATTTTATTGCAAAATGATGATAGTAGATGAATGATAGCGCTAGAAACCTTTTCTGTCGAAAAATGCTTACTCACTGGTAATTGAATGTCGTCCTACATCCTCTGGTATACAGACGGTTTAGTCAAGACTTCCTCTAGTATACAGACGATTTAGTCATGTCTCCCTCTAGTATATAGACGGTTTAGTCAAGTCTCCCTCTAGTATATAGACGGTTTAGTCAAGTCTCCCTCTAGTATATAGACGGTTTAGTCAAGTCTCCCTCTAGTATATAGACGGTTTAGTCAAGTCTCCCTCTAGTATACAGACGATTTAGTCAAGTCTCCCTCTAGTATACAGACGATTTAGTCATGTCTCCCTCTAGTATATAGACGGTTTAGTCAAGTCTCCCTCTAGTATATAGACAGTTTAGTCAAGTCTCCCTCTAGTATATAGACGGTTTAGTCAAGTCTCCCTCTAGTATACAGACGGTTTAGTCAAGTCTCCCTCTAGTATACAGACGGTTTAGTCAAGTCTCCCTCTAGTATACAGACGATTTAGTCAAGACTTCCTCTGGTATACCAATGATTTAGTCAAGTCTCCCTCTAGTATACAGACGGTTTAGTCAAGTCTCCCTCTAGTATACAGACGATTTAGTCAAGTCTCCCTCTAGTATACAGACGGTTTAGTCAAGTCTCCCTCTAGTATACAGACGGTTTAGTCAAGTCTCCCTCTAGTATACAGACGATTTAGTCAAGTCTCCCTCTAGTATACAGACGGTTTAGTCAAGTCTCCCTCTAGTATACAGACGATTTAGTCAAGTCTCTCTCTAATATATAGACGGTTTAGTCAAGTCTCCCTCTAGTATACAGACGATTTAGTCAAGTCTCCCTCTAGTATACCAATGATTTAGTCAAGTCTCCCTCTAGTATACAGACGATTTAGTCAAGTCTCCCTCTAGTATACAGACGATTTAGTCAAGTCTCCCTCTAGTATACAGACGATTTAGTCATGTCTCCCTTTAGTATACAGACGATTTAGTCAAGTCTCCCTCTAGTATACAGACGATTTAGTCAAGTCTCCCTCTAGTATACAGACGATTTAGTCAAGTCTCCCTCTAGTATACAGACGATTTAGTCAAGACTTCCTCTGGTATACCAATGATTTAGTCAAGTCTCCCTCTAGTATACAGACGGTTTAGTCAAGTCTCCCTCTAGTATACAGACGATTTAGTCATGTCTCCCTCTAGTATATAGACGCTTTAGTCAAGTCTCCCTCTAGTATACAGACGATTTAGTCAAGTCTCCCTCTAGTATACAGACGGTTTAGTCATGTCTCCCTTTAGTATACAAATGATTTAGTCATGTCTCCCTCTGGTATACCAATGATTTAGTCAAGTCACCCTCTAGTATACCAATGATTTAGTCAAGTCTCCCTCTAGTATACAGACGGTTTAGTCAAGTCTCCCTCTAGTATACAGACGATTTAGTCAAGTCTCCCTCTAGTATACAGACGATTTAGTCAAGTCTCCCTCTAGTATACAGACGATTTAGTCAAGTCTCCCTCTAGTATATAGACGGTTTAGTCAAGTCTCCCTCTAGTATACAAACGATTTAGTCAAGTCTCCCTCTAGTATACAGACGATTTAGTCAAGACTTCCTCTGGTATACCAATGATTTAGTCAAGTCTCCCTCTAGTATACAGACGATTTAGTCAAGTCTCCCTCTAGTATACAGACGATTTACCTAGTCAAGTCTCCCTCTAGTATACAGACGATTTAGTCAAGTCTCCCTCTAGTATACAGACGATTTAGTCAAGTCTCCCTCTAGTATACACAAGTCTCCCTCTATTTAGTCAAGTCTCCCTCTAGTATACAGACGATTTAGTCAAGTCTCCCTCTAGTATACAGACGGATTAGTCAAGTCTCCCTCTAGTATACAACGATTTAGTCAAGTCTCTCCCTCTAGTATACAAGGATTTAGTCAAGTCTCCCTCTAGTATACAAACGATTTAGTCAAGTCTCCCTCTAGTATACAGACGATTTAGTCAAGTCTCCCTCTAGTATACAGATTTAGTCAAGTCTCCCTCTAGTATACAGACGATAGTCAAGTCTCCCTCTAGTATACAAACGATTTAGTCAAGTCTCCCTCTAGTATACAACGATTTAGTCAAGTCTCCCTCTAGTATATTTAGTCAAGTCTCCCTCTAGTATACCGACTATTTAGTCAAGTCTCCCTCTAGTATACCAAAGATTTAGTCAAGTCTTCCTTTAGTATACCAATGATTTAGTCAAGTCTCCCTCTAGTAAAACAAGGATTTAGTCAAGTCTCCCTCTAGTATACAGACGATTTAGTCAAGTCACCCTCTAGTATACCAACGATGTAGTTCTAGTCAAAATGATTTAGTCAAGTCCCTCTAGTATAAACACGATTTAGACATGTCAAACGCAAGAATAAAGTAAATATAGTAAAAAATCCCTATAGTATACAGACGATTTAGTCAAGTCTCCCTCTAGTATACAACGATTTAGTCAAGTCTCCCTCTAGTATACAACGATTTAGTTCTCCCTCTAGTATACAACAGTTTAGTCAAGTCTCCCTCTAGTATACAGACATTTAGTCAAGATTTAGTCAAGTCTCCCTCTAGTATACAGACGATTTAGTCAAGTTCCCTCTAGTATACAACAAGTCTCCCTCTAGTATACCAGACGATTTAGTCAAGTCTCCCTCTAGTATACAGACGATTTAGTCAAGTCTCCCTTTAGTATACAAATGATTTAGTCAAGTCACCCTCTAGTATACCGACTATTTAGTCAAGTCTCTCTCTGGTATACCCATGATTTAGTCAAGTCTCTCTCTAGTATACCAATGATTTAGTCAAGTCTTCCTCTAATATACCAATGATTTAGTCAAGTCTCCCTCTAGTATACCAATGATTTAGTCAAGACTTCCTCTGGTATACAGACGGTTTAGTCAAGTCTCCCTCTAGTAAACCAAGGATTTAGTCAAGTCTCCCTTTAGTACACAAATTATTTAGTCCAAGTCTCCCTCTAGTAAAACAAGGATTTAGTCAAGTCTCCCTCTAGTATACAGACGATTTAGTCAAGTCTCCCTCTAGTATACAAACGATTTAGTCAAGTCTCCCTTTAGTATACAAATGATTTAGTCAAGTCTCCCTCTAGTATACAGACGATTTAGTCAAGTCTCCCTTTAGTATACAAATGATTTAGTCAAGTCACCCTCTAGTATACAGTCTCTCTCTGGTATACCCATGATTTAGTCAAGTCTCTCTCTAGTATACCAATGATTTAGTCAAGTCTCCCTCTAGTATACCAATGATTTAGTCAAGTCTCCCTCTAGTAAAACAAGGATTTAGTCAAGTCTCCCTCTAGTATACAGACGATTTAGTCAAGTCTCCCTCTAGTATACCAATGATTTAGTCAAGTCTCCCTCTAGTATACCAATGATTTAGTCAAGTCTCCCTCTGGTATACCAATGATTTAGTCAAGTCTCCCTCTAGTATACCGACTATTTAGTCAAGTCTCTCTCTAGTATACCAATGATTTAGTCAAGTCTCCCTCTAGTATACCAATGATTTAGTCAAGTCTCCCTCTAGTATACCAATGATTTAGTCAAGTCTCCCTCTAGTAAAACAAGGATTTAGTCAAGTCTCCCTCTAGTATACAGACGATTTAGTCAAGTCACCCTCTAGTATATCAATGATTTAGTCAAGTCTCCCTCTAGTATACCGACTATTTAGTCAAGTCTCCCTCTAGTATACAGACGATTTAGTCAAGTCTCCCTCTAGTAAAACAAGGATTTAGTCAAGTCTCCCTCTAGTATACAGACGATTTAGTCAAGTCTCCCTCTAGTATACCGACTATTTATTCAAGTCTCCCTCTAGTATACCAATGATTTAGTCAAGTCTCCCTCTAGTATACCAATGATTTAGTCAAGTCTCCCTCTAGTATACCAATGATTTAGTCAAGTCTCCCTCTAGTATACCAATGATTTAGTCAAGTCTCCCTCTAGTATACCAATGATTTAGTCAAATCTCTCTCTAGTATACCAATGATTTAGTCATACCAATGATTTAGTCAAGTCTTCCTCTAGTATACCAATGATTTAGTCAAGTCTCCCTCTAGTAAACCAAGGATTTAGTCAAGTCTCCCTCTAGTATACCAATGATTTAGTCAAGATTCCTCTGGTATACCAATGATTTAGTCAAGTCTCCCTCTAGTAAAACAAGGATTTAGTCAAGTCTCCCTCTAGTATACAGACGATTTAGTCAAGTCACCCTCTAGTATATCAATGATTTAGTCAAGTCTCCCTCTAGTATACCAATGATTTAGTCAAGTCTCCCTCTAGTATACAGACGATTTAGTCAAGTCTCCCTCTAGTAAAACAAGGATTTAGTCAAGTCTCCCTCTAGTATACAGACGATTTAGTCAAGTCTCCCTCTAGTATACAGACAGTTTAGTCAAGTCACCCTCTAGTATACCAATGATTTAGTCAAGTCTTCCTCTAGTATACCAATGATTTAGTCAAATCTCTCTCTAGTATACCAATGATTTAGTCAAGTCTCCCTCTAGTATACCAATGATTTAGTCAAGTCTCCCTCTAGTATACCAATGATTTAGTCAAATCTCTCTCTAGTATACCAATGATTTAGTCAAGTCTTCCTCTAGTATACCAATGATTTAGTCAAGTCTCCCTCTAGTATACCAATGATTTAGTCAAGTCTTCCTCTAGTATACCAATGATTTAGTCAAATCTCTCTCTAGTATACCAATGATTTAGTCAAGTCTCCCTCTAGTATACCAATGATTTAGTCAAGTCTCTCTCTAGTATACCAATGATTTAGTCAAGTCTCTCTCTAGTATACACGACCATGGTATTGGTGTGATATGATGCAGAAGAAATCATGACAGAAGAAATGTTCTATAAAATTGATAACAAATTTATTATATAATGAAACTCTATATTTCATAACATTGGATACATCAAATGAAACATAAAACTACAGCATGCTATTATTAATAAGTACAATTTAACCTTTAACGTGAATGTCAGCATATGAATTATTTATATCAAAAAAGTAAATAATTCGGAAAATCGTCATCGTTTCGCACTTCATCCAAACATATGCAATATCGTCTTAATATAGATATAATCAAGTCCGCCGCCTCGAGGAAATATCTTTTGAATCGACAAGGCCGTAAACACGGTTATAACGGTTTCTCAAGTAGAAACAGCCGCATTGTGACGTCACTACTTCAAACTTTCAAATGCATGCAATGTATTACTTATTTAGATCAATGTAAAGTGTTTCAGTAACATACAGGCGCAGCCTTGGGCTCTAGCTCGCGAGACAAACGTCAAGTACCATCAACAGCGTGGTGCCCCTAGAGGAGTACCGAAAGTCACATTTCAAGACATTGATATATGTAGCTGAAATTTTATTTTTAGTTGTAGTTAAATTTATTAAAATTCCTATCGAAGTCTGGGTATTTGTCTTATGTAAAAATCAACAAGAATGAATACCAAACTCAGGTTTATATAAAAAAAAATGTGGAATATCCAAGAGAGTATTTATACGGACATGTTTCTCTGGTTTTTATGGTACATGTGTCAATTGCCACTGCATCATTCTTTGCTCATACACACAATATTTTCTCAAACACATCTAAAGAAATATGTCTGTTTATTTCACTTTCCCGAATATACACATGAATGATTAGTTTTTGTGATAAAAATGAAAAAAACTGATATAATGCAGAGACCGGAGCCAGGTGTAGTATTTTCCGGAAAGTGAAAAGGGACGAACGTCACCATACATGAAATAGTATACATACACAGAGTAATTTTGGTTAAAAAGATGGCGGATAAGGGTCTGGATGTGAGATATTAGGCATAGATTAGACTGATTAGTAATGTCGGCCCATTCACGAGGGATGAGAGATCGAGATAGACACACCTCGCTGGCCCTGTAATATCACACCTTCGGTTATAAGCCTGATTGGCTTCTAGACAAGGTCACAAAGTTCTCACTTATATTTTTGAAATTCCTAAAACAATCATCAGATTTACGGATGACAAAATACATAGATATGTAACACTAGGATACCCACAACTGCACAATTAACATATTAAACATTTCTATTTGGTGACAAATATTAACTAATGTCTAGGATTATCTATGTTTACAATGCTAATCTTTATAAGTTTATATTTAAAAGCAGACTCTTTTCGTCACATTCACAATTCATTTATCAGTTGAAAGCATCGACTTTAACCGATCAGCGTTTGTCTGGTGTTGTCCGATACACCTGTTGATACAAGGCTTTACAATTCGGTGTCTGTGCCTGGCTTAAAACAAGAACAACAGAGAGATATTCTGGCAATGTTAAGACAAGCGTGCAAGGCCAGTAGGTACATAGAATCACTCTATATCTCCTAGCAAAGGTAAATTAGAATATGAAATAGTTGGTCTGTGGGTAGCCAATTGCCAATCCAAAAGAAAAAACGTTAAAAGTATTTTTTTTATATATTTTAAGTTCTTCATCAAGTCATCAAGATCACTTTTATAGTGCCATCACACTGAAATGACATTATCTGAAGACAGTAGCATGACACCCCATCCGGTCACATTATATTGACAACGGACATACCAGTTGAACGTCGACCAAAATGACGAAAGAACAATGATCAATACAAACAAGTTAAAATGCATTGCTTTTCTTTCTTGTAAACTAAGATTGCAGACTCTGCTTGGATCCGTTTAACAATTCGATAAAGTCAGAGTGAAACTGGAGTATGTTGTTGAATGTTTATAAAAAAGCTGTTATAATAAGCAGTAAGGACATATATTACTGAAGTTCGGTATCATCTGTCTCGATTACAAAGGGCACTCACCAATTTGGCTACACGGGAGAGGAAAGGGGGAGGAAAGAGACGATAAAAACCCTATCTCTCTCATTAAGGAGTGGGTTATTTTGTTGGCGGATTGTTTTTGAAGTTACCGTGTGTGAACCTGGATGATCCTACTTAAACAATAAAATCGAAACAGCGTTGTGGTAAATATCCTTCTCCCTTTAGTTTGTGTCTATACAAAGTCGTAAAGGTGGCTACATTTGACACTTAAAGGTTTAAACAAACAATCAATGTCACACAGAGGTTTGGTCTTGCAATTACGAGGTTAACAATCACAAAGCACTAATAAGGCTTTGGTCAACAGGTTCACAGGGGGTCGATAGGTCTGTTAGGACCTGGATAAACGTGTTCTTATAACATACGGTAACATACCTATACACCATACATGTAATATAGACCCGGTCTTATCTGGCTGTCGATGAATGACAAACGGTATAAAGTGTAGAATGCTGAAGTAAATGGATGTTGTTTTCTTTTACTTCATTCGAATAGCGACACGGTTCAAAATATACACGTGTACTTGACGTTGTTCCAAAATCATCTGATATCAAAAAAAATTACGAAATCTTTTGAGTTATGGGGTTACTGTATCTCCTCATCTCGATTTTTACTCCTCTTTGGATCACTTTAGATTTTCTTTAGTCGTCTCCTAGGCTTCAAAATTGAGACCCTTAGCATCAATCTCGAGTCAGTCTAGGTGGGCGAAACAGCTGAATGATGCAGTTTAATTCATTGTTTGGCTGTACTCTATCTAATTCTCAATTTGTATTGAAAGCTGCTTTTCATTTGTGTCTCTTTTGTACAATCTTTCTAAATGCCTAATTCATCGTATATCGCAATTTTACTACCACAAGCTTAATATAATACTTGTTATAATTCAAGTTATAGGTCGCACTAAACTTGAATTTTCTCCACTTCAGACGACGCCATTTCGATTTTCTATGTAGATAATATTTTAGACGAAATGTAAATATGCATTCTAAAATTTAAAACGTGGTAAATTACATTTTACAACTTCCGGTCTGTCATTGTTTACCGTTCAACCGTGACCAGAACAATTAGAACAGTTCTGGAGATATAATACCAAATATGGCTTAATGTGATAAATAATGTTTCTGGTAAAACAAATCATCCAAAATATATATGATAACAACGATTCTTTTTTTATATTAATGTTTTACACCTATGTAGTAAACCGTGATTGATTTCTAGGTATGTGGTAAGTGATAACAGTCGGGTTATTGAGGTTACAGACAGAGGACGATAAGTATTTCATTATCACAGAAAAAGTCCCCGGACTGTCTAGACGGGTGTTAGGTTCGTGAACGACCCGCGTCATACATGACATCGCGAACATTGACTGGAAAATAAAGTAGCTTACCTATAACACCAATAGATTCCGAATGTTGACAACCTGTTAAACACAAAAAGGTAGCAGGCGACCTGGAATATGGCAGTAAACGGTTCTTCACTTAATCGAATTTTATACCGTATGGTACAGTCGTTTAGTTATATCAGCTTTGCTTCAATTGTACGAAGGCTGTTTGATAAGTTGTGAGCCCCACATTATATGACTTTTGGCAGACATATTGCATAATGTTTTAACATAATCCCCTTCAGTATCTATACGAAATGTTTATGGGTCTCGATGCAACTTTTAAAGAAGTCCGTTTCTTGACTGTTCAGAAAGTCCGCCACTGCATATATGACGTCATCATCTGACCGAAAGTGGACACAGGAAATGGCGCGAGATCAGGCGGATGCTCAATAAATTCAAAGCCACAATCGTAAATGGCAGACATGACAATGACAGACTTGTGAACACTGAGTTTTCCGTGGCACTTGAGTTTGATATGATCTCTTGATATTCTAAGAATTGACAACTATATGTCATTGATTGTTTATCCCTGTTGCAGATAATCTACCATCAGAATACCATTAGCATCCCAGAAAACCGAGGCCATAGCCTTTCCAGCTGACGGAACAATCTTTGCCTTCTTTGGCTGGGGTGAACCAGGATGCTTTCATGTTTACACTAATATTTGGCCTCTGGGATGAAATGATGGACCCACATTTCATCCATAGTCACAAACCTCTGCAGAAAGATAGCACGATCTTCGTCTAAAATGTTCTTCAGGTGAAGCACGCGACAAAGTTTGCCTGGTGTGCTTCTGATCAACTGTCAGAAGTCTTGGTACCCAAAGGTCTGAGTGATTTTCCATCGCAAGATCATCCGTAAGAATGGAATGTTCTCCTTCCTGGGAAATTCCAATGTTACTGGCTATATGTGTTTGTGTAACTCGCCTGACAGCCATAATATATCAGGAACCTTTTTTTTTATATTTTCTGTGGTTGCAATAGTGACAGGCTTTCCAGGACGGGCGTCATCCTCAAGGCTCTGCTTGCCACTCTAAACTAATCACTGTAGCATATGAAGGGGCATCATTCCCTAGTGTTGCTACCATATTAGTATGGATATCCTTTGGTGCTAGATCTTTAAAATACAAATACTGAATCTACTTTAGAGAGCTACCTCTTCGACATAAACTACACAGCCTTAAATAGTCAGGGAATAGGACAGCTTACATCCCTGCTTAACTTCCTCAGTACAAGGTTCATAACTTATCAATCAGCCCTCGTAGCTGACTATTTTTTACACATCCCACTATACAATCGATAGAACATCCTTGGACTCTGAAACGCAATAAAAGGATCACCTAACGAAGTCCGTGTAAACACACGATATACGGTGTGTTATGAGTTATTATGGTTACTTTTTCTGAGAAATCAACAACAACAAAAAACACAACCAAGAAATGTTCTATAATATCACTGTCAGCCCACACAGGTTTCTCGATCGTTCGGATGAAAGTATCATGTTTATACCACATCGACGCCAAGGTACAAAATCTCGGTGTCGATATAGAGACAGAAAGATTAAAGTAAGATCAATGAAATATTTTCCACCTCATCTTCCAAGATCCACTCTTACAAAAAAAATCCACATTTCAATAGAAAATGTATAAAGACTGGCCACAAAATTGTTCGAGAAATCAGAAATGTACCACAACCAATGTTTTTTTTTTATAAATCTTGGATTGAGGAAAGAATGACGTTATACAAGTCCGGACGATTGGCAAAACCGTCGAAATAAGTTCAAGAGTTTTCTATGTATTACAAAAACCGGAAACAAACGGCTAGATACAAGATGCACCTCTGATTTCTAAAATAAGTAGATACCACTAGCAACCAACTTACAATGTTGTTGATTCAGTATGATTACGAAATCGAGTCATTTGAGTTTTCAAGTTATATTTCAAAACGAAATGAAGAACGAATCAAGTGTTAGCTCCCATTGTTGTATATTTGACCCCTGTTTGGTGCATTTCTGTCCCGAACCCATTCTAAGTGTCACGTGCAAATACAACAATCCTAAATATGAAGCATTTGTCCGATCAAGTGATTGATGGTCTGATCGTTATGGGGGTAGCCTTCGTTTTACCTAAAATGCTGGCTATTTGATCTGCTACATACTGAACAAAACATGTTTAAGACGTACACCTGCATTAATCATACCCATATCTAGTCGATGTCATGTACATTTCATACATCAAATAGCTGCCTCGTAAGTTATTAAATGATATCCAATTCGTTAAGGTTAAAAAAAACAGCATACCGTGCATATGCTGCCACCTATTCTCTCTGAAGGTGAAACAACATAATAGAATAAAAATCGGCACCTTTTCACAAGATAACCTGCCTTAGAACTGGGTGTACTAATTCCTCAATCTGATAGGTTTGTATTTGGTGGAATGTCAAGTTCACGCTTTCTTTTTGTCAAAGCATAATTCTCAAGGCTGGGAATCGAACTGGAGCTTTTGGTGCGTAACAGTGCAAAAGAGAGCACCGTTGGGTACATTGAGGGGAGGAATGTTACCAAATACGCGACCCTCTAACGATAAACACTAAGTAAACAATGTATATGTATATATATAATTATTGCTGTGCTTTTACATCTCCTTTATAATTTGTCGAATGTCAACAACTCTTGCGAGGTCGATAATTGTGATTCCTATGTTGAAACACAATACAGAATATGTTCTATTCGCATTCCTCACACCTTTCTAGTACATTCACACTTATATAATTGATTTAATTTTATACTACAGGTAGCCATTATTTCTTTTAAACGACACGTTTTTATTCTTCCAAATTAGAGGTTAATAGTGAAGACCATAAATATCCGTATGAGCCTCATGCGATAGAGTTTCAGTACAGTCAGGTTTTACCCGTTCCAAGATGAGTAAGGAATTCTATAAATAATCATATCTCTTGTCCTATCGCCTTTCATCTATTGTCTAAGCCGCGATAGAAATGTTGCTATATAAAGACCTATCTGTCACATTTACTCCTATCAGTGATGGGGTGGAGCAATCGAAAGGACCCCCAGGTGGGAACGAGGCGCCGCTCTTCGGCCCTGAAGGTGGGAAAGTGACGTCCATGCACAATGGCGGTATATCAAACTCCCTACTTCAATTAGTCGAATACACAACAGTACTGAAATAGTCTGAATAGGAACTCTTTTCGAACTTCAGTATTCATTACAGATTTAAAGACAGCACACTTTATAATGATATTGAACTGTGTGTTAAACCCTAACAAATTAGGATATAAGCATGAAACATATCTGAAATTGGAGAATTTAATCTGACATATCTGCCCTCAACCCAATCTACCCCAACCCTTACCCGAGCCCAACTCCAGCCCCTACCTCAGCCCCTTTCTCAACTCCTATCCTAGCCCCTAACCATAGCCCATACCCCAGTCTCTACCTTTGCCCCTACCCGAGCCCATAACTCAGCCCCTATCTCAGACCTATCCCAACATCTACCCGTGTACATACTCCCCCTAATGCACTCCCGTTGCTAGTTTAAGACTGTACGGAAGTATTTGGTCTCATCGGTTAATACCCTATTCCATAGTAAAAAGGATGCCTGGCGGTTTCCTGGCTATGATCCTCATTGAATATTGTGGCCTAGATTTACATAACGAGTGTCATCTATGATGCTGTAAGCCTTCCATATGAACATATGATGATACTGCTATTGTTTCTTTTGATGATATTTTACCGTCGTTTCAGAGATTTTTTTTCCAGTTAAGATACAAAAATTTGTTAAAGTAGCGGCATTTTGTTATTACGGAACATAGCCTGCTCTCCATCCCACTCACCCCCTGCAACCGCTACAATTTTCATGTCCCCTGTCACCTTTATTTCAACAATAAATTTTGCAATTTTTAAGAGTATCAAAGCTTTTAAAACGACATTCTGACATTATCCTCCCCCTCCCGAAAGCCTCCACCCACCACTCAAACCACAGACTACTTAATCGATAGGAAAGCACTCTGACAACCATTGTAATGAAGTGTTTATGGGGGGTAGAGTTCCAAGGTCTAAATGATACTGTGTTGTTAGTGTAAAGACGGATTAAAAAGGAACCTTCTACTTTGCGTGGATCTGTCATAAACTATTAGATTATTTCGGTGATGTATTTCGATTTTCCCTATGACTATCTGTTTCGGATAAATATGAACATTAAAATCGATTGAAATTGATGTGTGCACTTTGCTCAAGATGAAACTAGCGATAGCTTTTTATAACATACAAGATGTACTAAGTTGACCTTCCTGTACATTTCTCTGAGGTTTGATTAAAGATAGAAAGTGCCTTAAACTGTTATATATAACTGATAGTGAAGTAAATGATACTGCTTTGTCAACGATTCTTCCCAATAACCGTACCACTTCCGGTCTTTAAAATTTCATTGTACCAACTGAAGGATCACCTTGCATAACGTAGCGTTAATGTATTAGTCAGCAAAATTGATCCTGATCAGACTTCAGATCTCTGTCAAGTGGTCTGTTTAAAGCGAGTGTAACATGGTACATGGATTCAGCGATGTAACGATATTGCGGTCTGTCTATACCCCTATTTATAATACGTTCGCTGTGTCATCAGTAAGCACTCTTATTGTCGAACCAGAAACATATTGACAAAAGACGATACCAAATGTAAACACAGCTTGTTTGGATCCTACATAAATATGAACGAAGCGCTCCGATACTCCTGAGCAATGATCTCGAGTTAGATCTCTCTTTATCTACCTCGCCGTACATTCACGGTGACCTTGAGATTCTTGTGGTTAGATGTAATGCAGTGATTGTAGTTAGATAAGAGTTACATCCCCTTATTGACATTTTTTTATTCTTTTGATGTAGGTTAAGGTTGTAGCAACTGAACTAGAATAAATCATATTGTATTTTTTAGAGTCTGTTTTACCTCTGACATTTAAAGCTTCAGTTGTTTTTTTTTCTTTTAACCATCTCCACATTTATTAGTTACATTGAACAAGTTCATTCTCGTAGTATGATGGAAAGTTACATCTACATTGCAAATTTGATCAACTAATTGTCAAGTACGTCACTAACTATTTAAAAAGTCCTTGGAAATTCCTTAATACAGACTGTCAAGTAAAAACATGACGAAAAAAGAAAACGATTAGACATCAAATAAAATCACAAGCAGCGATATCGTATGTATATAAAATAACGAAAAAGCAATTAGGCAATATATGATATTAAAAACGAAATAGGAACTGTGATACCATAATGCGTTAATAACGGAATTATGTAACATCTAACGCGGATAACGGAACTATGTAACATCTAACGCGGATAACGGAATTATGTATCATCTACACGGAAACGGAATTATGTAACATCTAACGATAACGGAACTATGTAACATCTAACGCGGATAACGGAATTATGTAACATCTAACGATAACGGAATTATGTAACATCTTACACGGATAACGGAACTATGTAACATCTTACACTGATAACGGAATTATGTAACATCTAACACGGATGACGGAATTATGTAACATCTTACACTGATAACGGATTATGTAACATCTAACACGGATGACGGAATTATGTAACATCTAACGCGGATAACGGAATTATGTAACATCTAACGCGGATAACGGAATTATGTAACACCTACACGGATAACGGAATTATGTAACATCTAACGATAACGGAACTATGTAACATCTAACGCGGATAACGGAATTATGTAACATCTAACGCGGATAACGGAATTTTGTAACATCTAACGCGGATAACGGAACTATGTAACATCTAACGCGGATAACGGAATTATGTAACATCTAACGCGGATAACGGAATTATGTAACATCTAACGCGGATAACGGAACTGTGTATCATCTAATGCGGATAACGGAATTATGTAACATCTAACGCGGATAACGGATTTATGTAACATCTAACGCGGATAACGGAATTATGTAACACCTACACGGATAACGGAATTATGTAACATCTAACGCGGCCTACGGAATTATTTTGCAGTAATTACGGAATAACCTTACTTCTAAAATTTAGCACGGATTACTAGATTATATATCGGCGAACATTTTGCATGGATTGATGCGTTACAAATAATGTCTAACATTTAGTCCGGATAACGATTTTATCAAACGTCTAACATTTACATTGTAACACGGATTACGGAATTACATCATGCCTAACATTTACGTTTTAACACGGATTACGGAATTACATCATACCTAACATTTACGTTTTAACACGGATTACGGAATTACATCATACCTAACATTTACGTTTTAACACGGATTACGGAATTACATCATACCTAAAATTTACATTGTAACACGGATTACGGAATTACGTCATACCTAACATTTACATTGTAACACGGATTACGGAATTACGTCATACCTAACATTTACGTTTTAACACGGATTACGGAATTACATCATACTAGCATTTACATTGTAAAACGGATTACGGAATTACATCATACCTAACATTTACATTGTAACACGGATAACAGAATTGCATCATGCCTAGCATTTACATTGTAACACGGATTACGGAATTACCAAAAGTTATAATTTAGCACAGATCTTAGAATTAAATCACATCTAATATTTAGCACGAATTGCAGAATACTCGAAAATATCACCTAAAGATCAAATTTAATTTGATTAGAAAGAGAAAAATATGTTGACAATTTTTGAGATATATTTTGTTTAAGTAATAGATCACGGCTTGATCCAAGCTTTCTTTTACGTATACTGGCTCATGAATTTGTAAATTTTAATATTTTGTTGTTATGTTACACCAATACTAAACGGGTTTCTTCTAATTCTTATTTTGTATATGTTTTAAATAAAAACGGTCGTGCATTTCCCTGCGTATTCGATACAAGATTGATCAAGTTAGGATTTGGAACATGGTCAAAATTGTTGATTTATTACGTCTGTGCCATATGCCATCACTTGCTGAAAGTTTTCAGTTAACAAACAACAAAAATGTGTCACCGTCAAATCAATAACTTATAAACGAAACGCAGTAATTTAAAATTTAAAACAAAAGGGTATTTTATGTGATTATATGAATTCCGCGTTTGTGTTTTAAGTATATGTGTGCAATGTTCCGTGAGTGACAAGCCGTGGTAAGGCCGGCCCGTGTTGGACTGTGGGTGGGGCACGGATCCAATTACACGTGTTGCATTTTCATTTGTAAATAAGTTTTGTAGTAGAGTACGGTACAAGGATTTAAACTGGTACACAAAGTTTATGAAGTTCGCTAATAAATTTCAGAACCCGTGCTACCCTACCGGCAAAACCAATAGAATGCTTGTAGTGTTTAGCTAAAATTATGTCTGTTTATAAATTTCAATATTTTTGTTTATCTTTCTGTGTATTTTCGACTTATCTAACACCTGATGAACTTGTCCTTTCACACCAACACGTCATTTACTGGTACAATATACATGATCTTAGCTGGCAGGTTGATTATTTAAACCTTGCTTTTCTGCTTAGTTACAGTCATACTTAGGAGTCTCTGTTTACCGCTAATGTATGTATTGATAGACCAAGCCCCGTCTCTTAATGAGCCAATAATGTTCAGCTTCCGGTCAAACATTTACGTCACCTCGACTATTATTTATGTGCCTAGATCAGTCAAGCGCAGTCTATCGATGACAGAAAATAGGGAATGTGACACTTACCAGTCGCTTTTATTAATTAAGTAAGTAATATAAAACAATTTACGCTAACAAAACAAAACCTTCTTGTTCACTTCTGTAGTTATACATTACACAGGTACTTTATCAAAAGTGATAACTGGGTCATAAAAACTGTTTGTTTGTTTGTTTATAAGAAATCATTAAGAATAGATGACTACAATGGTGATGGATTGGTGTCGATTAAAGCGACAATTAAACACGATCTGATATTAATGACGGAATGATCACAGCAAATATATGGTGACGTCACAACGCGCATGATCAGTGCAATATCATCATAATTCCATAAAACTCCGTACTCATTATTCCGGAGAAATTTTTATAGCGTACTTCTGCCGTACCTGCTGCATACATATACTGTGACCTTGATGGTTAGACTTCGATCTATATAGTTGACCAAGTACCCAGACTGTGGACTATATGGTTCACTGGGTACCCAGACTGTGGACTATATGGTTCACTGGATACCCAGACTGCAGACTATAAGGTTGACTGAGTACCCAGACTGTAGACTATAAGGTTGACTGGGTACCCATACTGTGGACTATATGGTTGACTGGGTACCCAGACTGTAGACTATATGGTGGACGTGGTACGCCAACTGTTCTATATGGTTGACTGGGTACCCAGACTTGTCTTTGTGGGTGACTTTGCAGACACCGATCTAGGAATATTTGTCCTTCTCTCCTCCTTCTCTCTCTGTCACTTATCACCTCTTATTACATTTATTCTAATGTAAAACCTTATGATAAAGGTAACATTGACTTCATCAAAAACATAAATGTGCGTACCGTATATCGGCAAATTTCTTAAACGTCAACATAATATGAAAATTCGACATAAAAAATACATTTCTTAAGTCGAATCTGAGTAACATTTCTCTCCTGACGTGGCAACCAACAGGACCTCTTGGGGAACGTTTCGCTTTGCCAGAAACTGTAAAAGTCTAAACTGATGTAGCGAAATTGGAAAAACATCAAACGATTTACCAGTCCCTCCTCGCACTCAGACAAAACCACAATTAACTTCTGTACGTAGATTTTGTGAATGGAAAGAATCAAGCTACTAACCAATCTTATTGTACTGGCGCTATATGATGTTTCTTTTAATATCAACTAAACAGGATGTCACGAATTTGTAATATAAACTAAACATCTCGTTTTTTCTTCCATCTTAATCGTTCCCTAATAGATTTTTAAAAGACGAGTAAAGACAGGGCTTTGTTTTATAAGTGAAATGTTTGTATATATATAGAAACACTTTCAAAGATAACGAGATTGATGATATGTATATCATTATCTTGACTCTAACTCAACAATAAATGATAATTATTACTGATAACATCTCATTAGCAGCAACATAACACAAAATTAATTACGTTTGACATTACATTGCGAACAGCTGCCATGTAATACGTTTTACATTGAACGAAGAGGCTAGTAACGTTTGCTGTGAATTTATCGTTTGGTAGAGCTGCAGCCAACAAAATCTCTGGCTGATTTCTATACAAAAGGTACATCGAATGAAATACGTATGTACTGACATTTCGTGTCTTACTGAAGATACGTCTGATGAAAAAAGTGTCTTACTGAAGATAAATCTGATGAAATACGTGTCTTACTGAAGATACATCTGATGAAATACGTGTCTTACTGAAGTATCATCTGAAGAAATACGTGTCTTACTAAAGATACATCTGATGAAATACGTGTCTTACTGAAGTATCCTCAGAAGAAATACGTGTCTTACTGAAGATACATCTCATGAAATACGTGTCTTACTGAAGATACATCTCATGAAATACGTGTCTTACTGAAGAGTCCTCAGAAGAAATACGTGTCTTACTGAAGATACATCTGAAGAAATACGTGTCTTACTGAAGAATCATCTGAAGAAATACGTGTCTTACTGAAGATACATCTCATGAAATACGTGTCTTACTGAAGATACATCTCATGAAATACGTGTCTTACTGAAGAATCATCTCATGAAATACGTGTCTTACTAAAGATACATCTAATGAAATACGTGTCTTACTGAAGAATCATCTCATGAAATACGTGTCTTACTAAAGATACATCTCATGAAATACATGTCTTACTGAAGATACATCTAATGAAATACGTGTCTTACTGAAGATACATCTGATGAAATACCTGGCTTACTGAAGACACATCTGATGAAATACGTGTCTTACTGAAGATACATATGATGAAATACGTGTTTTACTGAAGATACATCTCATGAAATACGTGTCTTACTGAAGATACATCTGATGAAATACCTGGCTTACTCAAGATATATCGTGTCTTACTAATGAAAAATACGTGTCTTACTGAAGAAACATCTCATGAAATACGTGTCTTACTAAAGATACGTGTCTTACTGAAGATACATCTCATGAAATACGTGTCTTACTGAAGATACATCTGATGAAATACCTGGCTTACTCAAGATATATCTGATGAAATACGTGTCTTACTGAAGATACATCTGATGAAATACGTGTCTTACTGAAGATACATCTCATGAAATACGTGTCTTACTGAAGATACATCTCATGAAATACGTGTCTTACTGAAGAAACATCTGATGAAATTCGTATGCAATACTGATCTGTTCGTGTCTTACTGAAAACGTCTTTTCGTTTAATCGGAGACGAATATTATGTTGATTATAATGGAATGTTTGCTTACTAGACAACAAAACTCAGACACGTAACAGAAAGAAAGAAGAAATAAAAGATGTATGAGAGAGTAAGACACAGAAAAATCTTGAGAGATAGAAAACGATAATTACAAACTGTATCAAAACAATCCATCATCCTCCATCTAACCTTGAAAAATAAACAAGCAAAAAATAAAAACAAAACAACAAACAAAACATAAAAATACAGAATTGTAAAGGTGAATGGCACCTCCCTTTGATGATATGGAGGCCATTTAATTTCGCACAATTGTAATATATAACTACCAGCAATGTTCTTCATCACGGTAGACGCTCTGCACTGAAACCAAGATACGGGGTATTTTTGGCATCTCTTTAGTAGCGTAATTTCACGTAAAGTCATATACTTCATCAGGTAAGGCTTAAAGACTCGAGATGATGAAGGACCCCTATCTATTGTTTCCGTGTACACGTGCGCACATTTGTCAAACGCCCGCAGCGCCCTCTAGTGGCGAGATCCTATCAGTCGACCTATGTAACATCTCTACGGGAAGTCAAAACAACTGTAGCGCGCATCATCGGATCGCAATCAGTCAACTTAATGATGATCGAAGGCAAAAACTTGTTGAGATGAAAAGAGCGGTTTTTCTGATGTTACTGTGTGTAATTCCTATGTAAGAAAGGTTGCCAATTAGCCCACCTGTACCCGCACTGATCGCACCGCCTCTCCCTAAACTCCTACATCCTATTTGATTTTAAATAGAATAAAATATTTCCGGGGCTCCTTACAACATTGCAAAAAAATGTTTGCCATCTTTGCTTGTCAATGGAAGTGTAATTAGGTAATAATTCACTTTAAAATACGTTACCACTTGAACAGGTGCATATACTCCTCCATTGAAAATAGCCAAGTGACTGGGTTTGATCAGCTCAGATCCTACAACTGTTTTCTTTGCTGAACAGGAAAGCACATTATTGATGTTTATATATCGTGTTCATTAATACTTCATAGCGGAATATAGGTAAAAAAAACTTACCTGACAAAAGTCGTTTTACTGATGAAAGTGGGCATCACATCCTGTGGTATTACCAGTAAAGGTTATACATGTAATGATGAAGTTATGGAACGGTCCTAATCCCCCTGCTGACAGCATCGCTTACACAAAAACAGTTCTATCTGTGAAAATGACTGAAAATTGCTCCCAAATGAATTGTGAGCACGTCCTTTGAGAAGTGAATGTGTGACAGTTGGCCCATTAGGAACACATTATTTCGGAGTTAAAATGATCAAATATCACATCAAAAAGCATTTCCTTTATCCGAACTAAAGACCATTTGATATCAAGATGTGGCATAAACTTTGGGGCAGACGTGCGACGCAAGGTCAAAGGTCACTGCGACGAATGCGTCATTTCGGGGTGAGGAGGAAGCTCAAAATAAATATCATATCATATAGCGGAAGTCATCAATCCGGATCATGGTTCATTATTTAGACAATGATCAAAACTGAGATAGAAATTAATTGATAACGCTTGTTCTGACAAAGAAGTAGACGACATGATCCCCTTTCGATCTCCTTGGATAAGATACTTTGGCTGGTGCCTTCTACAAGACGATAAAAACTCACTATCTATCGAGGATATTGAACCTAGGTCGCAAGTACACGCTCAGAAACCCCGTAAATAAGGCACCAGAGAATCAGAGCACTGTGCAGAATACTACGAGACATGGCTGCTGATTGCTGACCTCCCCGACTGTGAGTTTGTTGAGAGTTTGGACAGATGATGAGGGGAGATAAGATGATTACAGATAGTGTAATTGTTTAACACACGTAAGAATTCACGGAGATAATTGATATAACCTGTACGTTTATTCACATTGGTGGGGAAGGTAGGTGTTGTAGTCTGTATAGGAGATAGACTTGAGGTTACATTGTACGATATCTGACCCACTAGAATATTCTTAATTGTGCAGAAGACATACTGTAGCATCAAATGAAATTATCAAAATTCGCAAAATTTATGTTTCTGTGAGGAAGAAAAAATGCTATCCATTTCATTAATCAATTATCAAAGAAGTACGAATTTTGATTCTGTTGCGAATATCATAAAACTGACATTTTATTACTTTATCCAACGTTTTCTGGTTGACTTAATCCTGCCGTGCTAACAGGTATACAGAGGTATATCCTGTAATCTGGTTCACAGACAGGAAACAGATAAATAATGACCCAAACACCGTCTTTACTAACTTATTATTGCTAAAATCACTGTCACTATATTATGTTATCATTAAACATATCATATCATGCATGACATTGAATGATGGTTCTTGACTAAAATAACTGCCATCCGTAGACTGGTTGCCTGTCGTAGTTTTCAATGCTCCGCTAGACTTCGCATCAAAGTTACAATGACGTGTCAGGGCAATAAATCCTGTGATTTTGATTGGCTGATATTTATATTCAACAAAGGGTATTCCCTACAAAGATGGCGATTTTTTGGATCTTCTCGAAAAAAGTCAATGATCGCTACAATATAATAAAGTTTATATGCATTTCATAGCACTTAACAACATTGATGTGTAAATGAAAACATTTCAGCTTATCGTGGCTTGTGCATTTATCTAATGAAAACTTGTCAAAGTTATTTGAAACGGGATTTAAAACGAGTAACTGTTGAATTTCAAATCAATTTTTCAAATGATTTATTGAAATTTAATTTAATGAAATACATTTACCATGTCGATTATTAAACGATTCACGTTTCTTCTAACACACTGTTTAAAACAAGAAGGAATTCCAAGAATCAAACCAATCTAACGATTCGCCGATTTAATTGATCAATCAGCGTCGTTTTTATCGAATTTTGACCAAGGATAGGCCCTGTCTTAGTTTCAATAAGCACAGTTTAGCGTTGAAATGTTGTAATTAAGAAAGGTAATTCAGTCTATTGCCATGCGGTACAGCCTTATGTTACCTAAAAGTTTGCATTCTACGATAGTTTAATTAACGTTATTCGATGAGGAACACGAAGCGTCTGATTTACGCTGATGCAACTGCGTTTGTGTCTGTATGGATACCAATATTTACGAAAGTATGGCCACAGAAACTTGAAATGAATATTATGTAATGTAACAAGCGTGCACGTTACCATATCATTTCCATGGCTCAGCTTACAGAAACGTATATATTCAACTGATATCAACGCTCTATTTCTCCACGTTTCAATGTATCTAGATCATCCGTATCATGCACCGCTCACTCCTTCATGTCTCCGGAAAATTTTATTATACCCGACACATATTGTAGATTGTTTATTTTGTTGGAATAGGATTTGTGTAAATTTACCGAATGTTCCCAGACATCTGGCCTTCTCGTGCGTCCTGCATACAGTCTCCACACAAAGGGGCTATGATCTTGTTTATGGCACAATGGTATACCTGATGTAAATCTTCCATGTCACGACTTTCACAACCATTACAATACTGGCTTTTGTCTACGCAGACCTTGGCACCAGGGATCCTAAATGGAAAGGGCCAGTTGCTCTGTTTACTCAAGACATAGTGCAGAACGTAAACTCTTTAAACCATATCAACATGAAACAACTTTCAACACTTCGTTAGCATCGACATTCGGTATCATTCATTCAGAACCCACGTCTTCAAAAAAAGAGAGAAGAAAAGATCAAAGTGGCGTTTAATGTTTGTCATAACTTTATTCCCCCAATGTATGTTTTTGCAGTAAGTGAGAGTTGCTCCAGGATAATTAACACATAACTACATGCTAGCTTGGAAGGATGGCTGCGGGAGAAGACGAGCCTCGTTATATATAACCTAGAAACCGGAAAACGGACGCGCTTTTTCCGGAAGAATATAACCCAAATATACCTGGAATTGTAATTATAGGGCAAATAAGTCTTAACACAAGACACATTATCATGCTATCAGACGTTTTGGCAAAGCTTACACATACTAAAAGTCTTTATGATCGTAATGGGATAGGAAAACGAAGAATTTTTGGACTGTGTACTTGAACAACGACCTGCTGCATATACGGAGGATGTGAACAAAGAAAGCACTAAACATATATAGATACTCGTCTTGGTGTCGCCATGAGTTACCATTGTTTTAGGTTTGATCAAAAGTAAAAGAGATTGTTTATTGCTTCTATTTGGACATTCAAACTTACCTGAAGAGTTCGTATTAAAACAAACACGACTTCAAGGGACTAAGACATAATGACCAATCGATTGGCTGTCCTTAACCGCTCGCACCTTGGATGTCCCACTACATTTTTGAGCGTTATAGCGAGACAAGAATTACCTCCACTGCAAAAAGGACTACAGGTCCATTTTGAGTTTATAAACTGACTGAAAGACATGATTCGGATCACTTCATGACATTTAATTAATTTAAATGATTTTCATGAGGCGAGACTAATGTGAAGTGAACTGTTTATGACTATAATTGTGGGTTCGGTCACTCACATTTCAAGTATCCGTACAAAGGCGTGGCCCATCTTCAAATTCTGGCAAGTATCCGATTCACTTTGAAAGTGTACTGTCAAAAACATTGATATCTTTGCCTTTTCAATTACTGTTTTTCTTCAAATTTTATACTCTTAATTTGGTTTTAGAGTACAATTTGTTCCAACTAATAAATTCACAGGAACGTGAACTGAGCTATATACAAAGGTTGGTCGATAGTAGTACACGATACAGCTCTGTTCTGGTAGTCCTCAGTGAAGGCATTAAATCGTATTTGTTCTTAGTATGACAGAATCTGTGGATGTTTAGTGTCAAGTACGCCGGGGGTATCGGTCAATGGTGCCTATAGCCAAAGTTTCACAAGTACTGGTATGCTGAGTAAGACATGGACGCCATTGTAGTCGACTTGAAATATATAATTTTTCTACATAACTATGAAACTTACTCGATCTGAATTCAAGTCCATGAAAACGGCTTCAAGGCGTGTATTTAGATATTTTAGTAACGAAGTCGACAGCGTAATTCAATTTGATTTAAGCGAACAAGATGATGAAATGTATGTTTTTCATTAGTGACCTGCCGGAGGAGGGTGTTGGAGTATCAGGGAGGGAGGGGGAGGGTTCTGGGGGAAAGGTATCGAAAGGAGTTAAACAGTTCTCGTGAGATTCCCGACTTTCCCTATCATCTGGTACCTAACATCTGATAACAGTAATTTGTCTATTGGTCTAGGATAATGAGTCGGTATAAATATCACACAGCATCAACTATCCGCCTAAACAGAGCCTAACACAATGTCTACAACTATATGTCTAAACAGAGCCTAACACAATGTCTACATATATCTGCCTAAACAGAGCCTAACACAATGTCTACAACTATCTGCCTAAACAGAGCCTAACACATTGTCTACATATATCTGCCTAAACAGAGTCTAACACAATGTCTACAACTATCTGCCTAAACAGAGCCTAACACAATGTCTACATATATCTGCCTAAACAGAGCCTAACACAATGTCTACATATATCTGCCTAAACAGAACCTAACACAGTGTCAACAACTATCTGCCTAAACAGAGCCTAACACAATGTCTACATATATCTGCCTAAACAGAGCCTAACACAATGTCTACATATATCTGCCTAAACAGAGCCTAACACAATGTCAACAACTATCTGCCTAAACAGAACCTAACACAATGTCAACAACTATCTGCCTAAACAGAGTCTAACACAATGTCTACATATATCTGCCTAAACAGAGCCTACCACAATGTCAACAACTATCTGCCTAAACAGAGCCTACCACAATGTCTACAACTATCTGCCTAAACAGAGCCTAACACAATGTCAACAACTATCTTCCTAAACAGAACCTAACACAGTGTCTACATATATCTGCCTAAACAGAGCCTACCACAATGTCAACAACTATCTGCCTAAACAGAGCCTAACACAATGTCTACATATATCTGCCTAAACAGAGCCTAACACAATGTCTACAACTATCTGCCTAAACAGAGCCTAACACAATGTCTACATATATCTGCCTAAACAGAGCCTAACACAATGTCTACATATATCTGCCTAAACAGAGCCTAACACAATGTCTACAACTATCCTCCAATATAAGGTCTAAACCAGTCCTTTCACACTGGGTTAAACACCTGTCCTCTAACACTGCATTCACACCTGTCCTCCGACACAGAGCTGACACCTGTCCTCTAACACGGCATTCAAACCTGTCTTCCGACACAGAGCCGACACCTGTCCTCTAACACGGCGTTCATACCTGTCTTCCGACACAGAGCCGACACCTGTCCTCTAACACAAGGTCTGCACCTGTCCTCCCACACAGAGCCATCACCTGTCCTCTATCAGAAGGTTTGCACCTGTAATCGACACAGAGTCGACACCTGTCCTCCGACACAGAGCCGACACCTATTATCTAACACGGCTTTCACGGCTGTCATCCGACATAGTGTATACATCTGTCATTCGACAAGGAGTCGACACCTGTCATCCAACACAAGGTCTGCACCTGTCATCCGACACAGAGCTGACACTTGTCCTCCGACACAGAGCCGACACCTGTCTTCTAACACGGCGTTCATACCTGTCCTCCGACACAGGGTCTACACATGTCTTCCGACACAGAGCCGACACCTGTCATCCAACACAAGGTCCGCACCTGTCCTCCCATACAGAGCCAACACCTGTCCTCTTACACGGCGTTCACACCTGTCATCCTACACAGGGTCTACACCTGTCATCCGACACAGAGCCGACACCTGTCCCCCGACACTTGTCCTCCGACGCACGACCTTCACCTGTCCTTTAGATAAAGGCTTTACACGTGTCGTTAGGCACAGAGCCTATGGTGCAAGTTCTAAACCTGCCGCTAGACACAAGACCTAGACCTGTCCCTAAACAAAGGGCGTACACCTTAACAGTTTTAGGGCCATATTTGTTTTTGTTATATATAAATGATATAGGAGATAATTTATCATCTAATGTTAAGCTTTTTGCTGATGACACATCCTTATATACACTGATAGAGGGTAACAGACAGGAGGCTGCTGACATACTCAATGAAGATCTACGCAAAATTTCCACTTGGGCTAAAAAATGGGGTATATTATTCAATCCGGATAAAACAGTTTCTCTTCTTTTTTCAAGAAGGGCTGACTCTGAGACGTTGCATCCTGATCTTATTTTTAACAATGAAGTAATCAATAATGTCACTAATCATAAACATCTTGGTCTTGTATTCAATGGCAATGCCAACTGGTCATCTCATATAGACTTTATCTATGAAAAGGCTTGTTCAAGACTTAATATTCTTAGAATGTTAAAATTTAAGATTGATAGAAAATCCCTTGAGAAAATTTACATCTCATTTATTCGTCCAATCCTCGAATATGCCGATATCGTATGGGCCAACTGTTCCCAGAGAGAGTGTGACGTCTTAGAGTCAGTCCAACTTGAAGCATTGCGAATTATATCTGGACTAAGGCGAGGCACTAGCCATGACACTCTATATAAAGAGACTGGCTTTGTTAAACTTAGGATGAGAAGACACTTACATCAAAATATTGTATTTTTTAAAATTTTTAACAGCATATGTCCATCTCATGTATCTGACTTGCTACTTCCCTTTTTTAACAATGTTGTCAATTACAACTTTAGACATAACAGGTTATTTGATTGTCCTTTACCAAGAACGAATCTATATAGTTCTAGCTTTTTTCCAAGACTTATGTCAGAATGGAATGAGCCAGCCTGTCTGTTACCCACAATGACATCACTTGCAGCATTAAAAAGGGAATGTTTAAACTCATCAGATACGGATGCCTATCCATTATGTTCTAATGTTTTTAAATATCAAGGTGATAGGAAATTTAACATAATATTATGTCAGTTAAGAAATTTTGCAAGTAATCTGAACTCTGATTTATTCAATTCATACCTTAGTGATAGCCCTGCTTGTACATGTGGTGCTCCATTAGAAGATCGTGAACATTTTTTCTTGCACTGTCCTCTATTTTCTAATCAAAGACTAACTTTACTCAACTCTTTGTCAGCAATAAACGTTTCCATTCCACTCAATATTCAAACGTTAATTTATGGTTTTCAGCCTCAAGTTATAAACATGAATATTTATATTATGGAGGCGGTTCAGAAATACATCAGAGACACCAAAAGATTTTTCTGAACTCTAAATTAGCTTAGTATTACATTAATTCTGATCATTAGAATGTTTCTTGTCCATTGAAGTTCACTCAATAGTACAAATAATCTTCTATCTAAGTTATGTAATAATACAAGAAGATTATGTTCAAGCTATATTCATATGTAATGTGCATGTAATTACTGTTATATTTTTTAAGGAGAGGGCTAATATAGGCTTTGCCTGTTGCCCAATTCCTTTTGTACATACGATCCGTACAATAAAATATTCTGAAATGAAAACACCTTAACAGTCAGTAGACACAGGGCCTTAACAGTCAAAAGACACAGGGCCTACATCTGTCCGTAGATATAGGGCCTTAACAATCAGTAGACACAGGGCCTACATCTGTCCGTAGACACAGGGGCTTAACAGTCAGTAGACACAGGGCCTGCATATGTCCGTAGACACAGTGCCTTAACAGTCAGAAGACACATGGCCTACATCTGTCCGTAGACATAGGGCCTTAACAGTCAGTAGACACATGACCTACATCTGTCCGTGGACACAGAGCCTTAACAGTAAGAAGACACAGGGCCTACATCTGTCCATAGACACAGGGGCTTAACAATCAGTAGACACAGGGCCTACATCTGTCCGTAGACACAGGGCCTTAACAGTCAGCAGACACAGGGCCTACATCTGTCCGTAGACACAGGGGCTTAACAGTCAGTAAACACAGGGCCTACATCTTTCCGTAGACACAGGGGCTTAACAGTCAGTAAACACAGGGCCTACATCTTTCCGTAGACACAGGGACTTAACAGTCAGTAAACACAGGGCCTACATCTGTCCGTTGACACAGGGCCGTAACCGTCAGTAGACACAGGGCCTACACCTGTCCGTTGACACAGGGGCTTAACAGTTAGTAAACACAGGGCCTACATCTGTCCGTAGACACAGGGCCTTAACAGTCAGTAGACACAGGGCATACACCTGTCAGAAAACACAGGTGTCACATTTGTCCCTTTCCTGACAAAACTCCATCCCGGCAGTGTCATATCAGATATAAATAGAATATCATTTTGCAGTTTGAACTACAAAGGGAGATAAGCGCGACAATTCTGACAAAATATTGTTTAATGCAATGTGGTGTATATTATTACCTATGAACAACACATTTTTCTTCACAATTACGTAATTGAACATGTCTGAGAGATACGTTTCGTCAGAAATCGACGAGGTGTGGACAGTTAACATAATAAAGAATACAGACATTAAATAATCTTATCATTTATAGAACCAAACTATGTTTTATTGTGATAAGAACACCTGGATTGTATCAGTTGCCAAGCATCCTTTATTAGGGGGATGGGGGTGGGGAGGGGTGCTGTGGTGGTGTAATGGCTTTGGCAGTTTGGAATTTTTGGCTAGTCGATTTGGTGCCGTAGATCGTGAGTTCGAGGCTCGGATAAGGGCACGAGTATGTCTTCCTTCGTCAAACGTGTTACGATGTCCAAAAATATAATTGATTAACACAATGCATTAGATACAGTACTGTTATTGTCCGAATATTTGAATTACCTGTCGTAATCATACTGTAGTTTAACATAATAGGTTTTTCGTCTATAATATACTTTTTAAATATTGATATATTTTACTGCACTTTAGTAACGTTAGTCATTAATGGGTTACGAAGTCAAAACAGAAAAAAATAAATGATATTATATAGTAAATGTAGTATATGAGTAGTGTGTTGGAGAACTGTGCTCGATTGGTTTGTCTAAGTGGCCCTCCCTTCCCCACATCTGGCAAGCGGAGTGGTACAGACAAGTTTACACAGATTACGGTTGGTGCTAATTGCTCCTAAATGAATTTCCTTCAACAGTATTCTAAATGTCATCGCAATATGATGTATTATGCAGAAAATATAAATATTTCTCTGACCCAGAAATGTGGAAGTCATAGAAACCTACTTTGAGTGAGTTACACTACCAGACAGGGTAATCCGTAGAGAGATTCAAAACCATTGGCCTCAACTATTATATAGAGTTATAAACATTTTCTTCAATCAAAATGGATGCAGAAGTTTATACACCTAACAAATAATTTCAACACGTTTATAACACTTGACCAACAAAAATCAATATCAACTACAGTCACAGATCCTGGATCAATTTAGATAGAGACCGATTGAGACACTGGTCCGGGACTAGTAGATACAGACCGATAGAGACACTGGTCCGGGTCTAGGAATACAGACCGACAGAGACACTGGTCCGGGACTAGGAGATACAGACCGACAGAGACACTGGTCCGGGACTAGGAGATACAGACCGACAGAGACACTGGTCCGGGGCTAGGAGGTACAGACCGACAGACACTGGTCCGGAGCTAGGAGATACAGACCGACAGAGACACTGGTCCGGGACTAGGAGATACAGACCGACAGAGACACTGGTCCGGGACTAGGAGATACAGACCGACAGAGACACTGGTCCGGGACTAGGAGATAGAGACCGACAGGCACTGGTCCGGGGCTAGGAGATACAGACCGACAGAGACACTGGTCCGGGGCTAGGAGATACAGACCGACAGAGACACTGGTCCGGGGCTAGGAGATACAGACCGACAGACACTGGTCCGGGGCTAGGAGATACAGACCGACAGAGACACTGGTCCGGGGCTAGGAGATACAGACCGACTGAGACACTGTTCCGGGGCTAGGAGATACAGACCGACTGAGATACTGACATAGTCCAGGCCAAAGAGAAAGGGGCTGTGATCAGAAACTACGGTATACAAGTCAGATGTGAAGCCTTTGGGATGAAGATCAAACGGCTTGCTAACACACACAGGTAACACTTCAAACGCTTAAACGAGATTTAGACAGATAATCTGATTCAATCTCAGTTCATATTGTTAACACATAGATTTACTTTGAAAATATTTTTTTGTACTTAATTTTTGGATCTAATAAATATGATATCAATTTTCATAGATACGAGTGACATGGCCTTGAATGACTATCATTAAACTGTGTAGCGACAAATGACACCTTGTCCTCATCAGTGTTCTTTATCAGCCACCACGGGTACGGGAGCCTATCAAACCCAAACTGTAAAATCTCGTTTGAATATTTATTGGTTTTGATAATGTTGTTAAAAGAAAGTGTCTGGTTCCTATTTACTTTGAACTGATGGGCCAAACCATTACCCAACTGTATTGTACAGGTGATCATATCTGATAAGCTGGGAGTCCTAACGGAAAAGGATGTAGTATAACAAAGGGGTAATTCCAAGAAAGTGAGATATGAGCTGTGATTCCTGTCTCTTTAATCTCTATATTGTTTGATCTATAAGCTCTTTGTTTCTAAAAGACTTCCCCCCTCCCCCCCCCCCTTAATATCAAAGTAAAGCACCAGGAAATCACAACTTATTATAATAACTAACCAAGACTTACAGCTGCAGCGGAAATGAATTTAGACAATTCAGAGACTTTGCCAAAAAAGCGATTTCTTTGTCAACTAAACGCATGCGCAGATTATATGGTAGTTTCTCCGATCGTATCACAGGACATGTGGGCGTATCCTGTAATTTTATGTGTTTGTCTGTGCAGCTTACTGCACAAGGCAATAAGCAATAGGTTAATTACAGGTACGTCTCTTGTAATTACCTCCCCTCCCCGAGGTCATTAACTATTTGTCTATCATATCTAGTAGTCAGTCCATGTAACGGGCAGTATCGTTTAGACAAAGTGCAATCTTCAAGTGTCTGTGAGGGACACAACTAGTGCAATCCTTTGGCGTTTTATACCTCAAATACCGACAACAATGACAAGAGTAACAAAGTCGTGCTTAGGGTAATTCTTCGTAATAATAAGTTTTTAAACATGCTATTAAAATATATCAAACCGTTTAACATAATCTCGGAATTTTATGTCTTTTGTCGTTGTGCATTGCTCCTTGTCATTGCAATTACTACATGTTGAGCTTGACTTCCGGTCCAACATAGCGGGATAACTTTGATGTGGCGAATAAAAACGGATGTGTGTGTTATAACCACCAGTCGTTATCGGCCTATCAGCGGATATCGGAGTCAGTATCATAATACTCATCTACATTAAGATACTGAAAGTGTGGTTTTTATATGGATGTGGGTGCTGATTGGATAATCATAACATAGATTCGAATCTTGGGGTTAATGGCTGTTGTTGATAAAACCAAAATGGCAGAACAGTACCTAACACCGTTAAAAACATCATCACGTTTTTTATTGTATTGTCTCTGGTAGATAAACACCGCGCAAAACGCGACATCGCATGACTTCACTCGGACTACTTCTAGACCGATCGTACTTAATCATATAACATCACCTGGAATCAAACCCAGCCCTCATTAGATCCTACTTATCTAATCTTGCCACCGAGATGAACATTTATTGTCAAGCGATATTTTATTTCAAATGTAAATTTCTCAACAGAAATAAGTTTGAGAATGAGATACCTCACGTTTATTTTATTGATGTCTGTAAGTGAAGTCGCATTAGTAACGCCGTGTTGTGCTCATCAGGGGTCGTTTTGTCCTTCAGGGTAACACCGGGTTTAGCAGTGCAACCTCTCCTCACCATTCTCAATCTGTGTAACTGTAACTTTGCGGTCGTTAAGTGTTTCAGGGATGATATTCACACTATAGATATCTTCTATTTCAATAGATATCAAATAGCAATTATGTAAAACACGAAACTGAGACATCTTCAAGTAAAAATGGCGGTATGAGATAACACAGGCACTTCCCGTTTACGTTATCCTGATTTCTGCGTAGTAAGAATGATTCAATAAAATACATTGTATTGCTGTAAGTGTTTTGATACGCTGATCAAATAGAATGTATGACAAATCTTACACTATCAAATGTATATGTATATGACAGAGTGCGCCTAAGTACCCGCAGGACATCTTGATACCATCAACAAGCGTGAAGCACCGTCGCCTCATAATTGCGGATTTGCTTTATTACAAAAATTTTATCGGAAACGATAAATTTTGAATAAGAAGATCTCTTCCCGATGAAGTCGCCTGGAAAATATCTATGTATAACAATGCCGTGAGCGAATAGGACACATATTTAACACCATCTATTGGATAATGTTCATAAATTATTCTCATCAATCCGATAGTAGTGACGACATCGAAGGCTCGTACTGCCAAAGGGCAAGCAAACTTCACAAACATGCGACAGAAGGCTCCAATAGCAGATGATATCTACTCAGAATTAACGCCTTTGTTCAATAAAATCATTCAGACAATGCTAAAGTTGTACTCTTCGTAACATACATTGTTTCAGGGTGACATTCGGCGAAAAGTTCGGAAGTTTGTCTGTCACGATTTTCACTACATTCTGTCGTTGCAACACGTGGAAAAGAACGTCACTGGATTGGTATGTTCCGTTTGTCATCGGGGGTCAGATGTCTAACATGCCCTGGTATTGATATCCCGGGAATCTAGTCTGTGGTCTAACAGGCCCTGGTATTGATATCCCGGGAATCTAGTCTGTGGTCTAACATGCCCTGGTATTGATATCCCTGGAGTCTAGTCTGTGGTCTAACAGGCCCTGGTATTGATATCTCGGGAGTCTAGTCTGTGGTCTAACAGGCCCTGGTATTGATATCCCGGGAGTCTAGTCTGTGGTCTAACAGGCCCTGGTATTGATATCTGAGGAGTCTAGACTGTGGTCTAACAGGTCCTGGTATTGATATCTCGGGAGTCTAGTCTGTGGTCTAACAGGTCCTGGTATTGATATCCCGGGAGTCTAGTCTGTGGTCTAACAGGTCCTGGTATTGATATCCCGGGAGTCTAGTCTGTGGTCTAACCGGCCCTGGTATTGATATCTCGGGAGTCTAGTCTGTGGTCTAACAGGCCCTGGTATTGATATCCCTGGAGTCTAGTCTGTGGTCTAACAAGCCCTGGTATTGATATCTCGGGAGTCTAGTCTGTGGTCTAACAAGCCCTGGTATTGATATCCCGGGAGTCTAGTCTGTGGTCTAACCGGCCCTGGTATTGATATCTCGGGAGTCTAGTCTGTGGTCTAACAGGCCCTGGTATTGATATCTACACCGATGGGTGTTTTGTCTGTAGACACAAAACGGCTCCCCACGAGTGTTTTCCAGATCACACACATGGTAGAAGTTGATGTTTCTGTAAACACAGTGCGTTATTTATTCCATTTATCATTCTTACAAGTTCATCTTTAAGTAGAAGTGGGGCGATTATTGTATACCAAACGCCCGTGAGTAATGGTAAATAGGCACTTTAGATTCGGTTTGGTAAAGGGAGGCGTCTATATGATCCGGTGTACAAATACAACGGCGTCAATCAGAATTCTCTCACGTTTAAATAAGATTGACATTTTAAAAAGATGCTTCCAAAGTTTCATTTTATTTCCTTTTTACCGTTCAGAATTGAATTATTTACACAAAGTCTGATTCTCGTAGAAGCGTGTCGGCCAGCCAATCAAGTGAGCGATGTTTGTCAATGATCAGGTGCACCTACTGGCCGTGCGCGCCTTGCGGAAGTAATGGCGCGAACGCGAGCGTTACAATGATCCACTTGTGTTGGTGTTGATGCATACATTCAACTTTTACCAACCTGGTGAAGTTAATCTGTTAACACAATAATGACCGGGCTTTGATCTCCCGTGTGGCTAAAGGTATGATAGTCAGAGATCAGATTTGTACCTCATAACCTGGCTAATCAGTTTAACCGTCCGCACAACTAAGATGATCGTCGTTAAAGGAGTCATGTCTATTTACTGAAACAGGACCGCATAAAATTGCGCGTGACGAGTATAAACAAATATTTCCTATATCGTATCATCAACTCGGTTTCCATCTAAAGCTGATACTGACGTATGCTGACAAAGCTTTGATTAGAAGGATAGGGTCACTATATCTTAGATACGATGTCGGTTCAACATCTTACTCTGTATATTAGATTGTAACTCGAATAGCGCTTAAATCATGACATTGTTGGCGAACCACGGTGGACATATAAATTCCTTTTTTTCACTGTATATCAAAGAAGAGAAAAACAGTATTTTTCCCTTAAACAAGACACTGGTATTGTCTCTGTAAAACTCTCCCTAAACTAGACCCGAAGTGTCTGTAAAACTCTCCCTAAACAAGACACCAAAGTGTCTCTGTGAAACTCTCCCTAAACTAGACCCGAAGTGTCTCTGTAAAACTCTCCCTAAACAAGACCCTTAGTGTCTCTGTAAAACTCTCCCTAAACTAGACCCGAAGTGTCTCTGTAAAACTCTCCCTAAACTAGACACGTGTAGTGTCTTCGTAAAACTCTCCCTAAACTAGACCCGAAGTGACTCTGTAAAACTCTCCCTAAACTAGACCCGAAGTGACTCTGTAAAACTCTCTCTAAACTAGACCCGAAGTGTCTCTGTAAAACTCTCCCTAAACAAGACACCAAAGTGTCTCTGTGAAACTCTCCCTAAACTAGACCCGAAGTGTCTCTGTAAAACTCTCCCTAAACAAGACCCTTAGTGTCTCTGTAAAACTCTCCCTAAACTAGACCCGAAGTGTCTCTGTAAAACTCTCCCTAAACTAGACCCGAAGTGACTCTGTAAAACTCTCTCTAAACTAGACCCGAAGTGTCTCTGTAAAACTCTCCCTAAACTAGACCCGAAGTGACTCTGTAAAACTCTCTCTAAACTAGACCCGAAGTGTCTCTGTAAAACTCTCCCTAAACTAGACCCGAAGTGTCTCTGTGAAACTCTCCCTAAACTAGACCCTAAGTGTCTCTGTAAAAATCTCCCTAAACAAGACCCTAAGTGTCTCTGTAAAACTCTCCCTAAACTAGACCCGAAGTGTCTCTGTAAAACTCTCCCTAAACTAGACCCGAAGTGTCTCTGTGAAACTCTCCCTAAACTAGACCCTAAGTGTCTCTGTAAAAATCTCCCTAAACTAGACCCTAAGTGTCTCTGTAAAACTCTCCCTAAACTAGACCCGAAGTGTCTCTGTAAAACTCTTCCTAAACTAGACCCTAAGTGTCTCTGTAAAACTCTCCCTAAACTAGACCCTAAGTGTCTCTGTAAAAATCTCCCTAAACTAGACCCTAAGTGTCTCTGTGAAACTCTCCCTAAACAAGACACTAGTAATGTCTCTGTTAAACTCTCCCTAAACAAGACCCGAAGTGTCTCTGTGAAACTCTCCCTAAACTAGACCCGAAGTGTCTCTGTAAAACTCTCCCTAAACTAGACACGTGTAGTGTCTTCGTAAAACTCTCCCTAAACTAGACCCGAAGTGTCTCTGTGAAACTCTCCCTAAACTAGACCCTAAACTAGACCCGAAGTGTCTCTGTGAAACTCTCCCTAAACTAGACCCGAAGTGTCTCTGTAAAAATCTCCCGTTACAGACATCGTTTGTGTCTTTGCTAAACCACTCCCGTGACAGAAATCGGTAGTGTCTTTGCTAAAACTCTCCAGAAAGAGACACAGGTAATGAAATTGTAAAAACTCCTGAGACAGACACCAGTAGTGACGCTGTAAAACTTACTACAAAGGATATATATATACAATCACAGCTAACATTTTAATAAATCTAAAACTTCAAACAAACTTCACAGACATTTTTGTAAGGTTGATGATCATTGTCAGTGTAGAAGAAGATTTGATGTCGTTGCTATTTGTAGTAGAGGCTGTATATTGGCTGGATATCTATTCAGCGCCATCGGTAAACCATCACATAAACATTACATCGCATGTTAAAATGTCTTAATATATGTTAATACCTAACAAAACAAATGTAAATTCCTTATACCCATATATATATAATGATGTTATGATCGTTTATGTTTCATTTAAGTATTTTTAAGATCAAAAAGCATTTTGTTGTTTTTTGTCTTTTGGTATTCAGTCTTTGTAGACGTGGATTGTATCTTGGGAATATTAATTACCGGTATACCCAGTTAGAATGTGGAGACTTACAGATCGGCTATGTCAATCCCCATAACGCGCAGACATGACTAGAACACTTATCAATAGCCTATGTCAATCCCCATCACGTGCAAACTTCTGTAAATGATCAGGGTACTCTTAAACATCCACTGTATAACACACTCGTCCAATCAATGTCTACATCGACAAACGATACCACTCCCCCTAACTCAAAGTCTTGTCAGTTTCACGAGAGTCGATACAGTTTCCAGCTTGAGCATTTTCAGACTGATGACGCCTAGCCGTAGACGTGTACTGGTGGTGTAATGAGTGACGATGGGTATGTGGAGAATACCAAGGTACAAACAACACGGATGATTTTAATTTAACTCCTCAAACTAACTAGGCAAACATAGAAATGAACCATGGTGATTAAAACGCACCGGAAGAGGTTTGATAGTTTGATTTTAAACGATGATACCTCAATTTATTAAATAATTCTAAACGCATACACGAAAATAGAGGAGGAATTGAGATATATGTAATGATATAACTTACAGAATATATTTGTGATTAAGGTCAACTCACGCGCACCTGCTTTATCTATTACCGTTCTGTGAGCTTGTGTTGTGGCGAGAAACCACCCTTTCATTCAACAGTAAAATCCGCAATACAAAAGTTTCGAATAAAACTTTTGATCAGCTTTAAATACATAGAACTTACTGTGATCTTAATGAAAAGCACCAAAGATTATAAGGTTACCAACAAACTTACGATCTAAAGCCTTCAGAATGCAGTGTTGACTATTTAACGAGACATGGTACAAAGAATATCTTTGAATCACACACCGATACATCGATAGGGAGTAATATTCATCCGAAATAAAATCACATTAGTGTACGCCGTTTTGATGCTTAAAGTGCAGATTACTTAAACGTTCTCGTATACCGTCTCAATAGACTGAAACAAGGTATCACATAATACATACCAGAGAAAGGATAGAAGTAGGTTGAGAAAGGTATGTCAACGCAAAATTATCTGGCAAAGCTGGAAATTATTCCTACCTAGGCATGTAATAAAACAATGAAAATCGATAATGACAAGATATGACCATCAACATTGAGGAAACAAACAATCGACCATGAAAAAATGATGTATTAATTATGACAAGATATGACAATCAACCACGATGACCAAATATGACGATTAACCAGGGCGACAACATCTGAGACACTAAATCCATGACTACAAGATATGACAATTAACCATTACGACAGCATACAAAATTTAACCGTGACGATAAAATATAATGCTTAACCACGAAGACAAGATATTAGAATTAACCACGACGACAAATTATGACGATTAACCACGCAGACAAGATATGGCAGACAAGATATGACTTTCAACCATGACGACAAATTATGACGATTAACCACGCAGACAAGATATGGCAGACAAGATATGACTTTCAACCATGACGACAAATTATGACGATTAACCACGCAGACAAGATATGGCAGACAAGATATGACTTTCAACCACGACGACAAATTATGACGATTAACCACGCAGACAAGATATGGCAGACAAGATATGACTTTCAACCATGACGACAAATTATGACGATTAACCACGCAGACAAGATATGGCAGACAAGATATGACTTTCAACCATGACGACAAATTATGACGATTAACCACGCAGACAAGATATGGCAGACAAGATATGACTTTCAACCATGACGACAAATTATGACGATTAACCACGCAGACAAGATATGGCAGACAAGATATGACTTTCAACCATGACGACAAATTATGACGATTAACCACGCAGACAAGATATGACAGACGAGATATGACTTTCAACCATGACGACAAATTATGACGATTAACCACGCAGACAAGATATGGCAGACAAGATATGACTTTCAACCATGACGACAAATTATGACGATTAACCACGCAGACAAGATATGACAGACGAGATATGACTTTCAACCATGACGACACATTATGACAATTAACCACGGAGACAAGATATGGCAGACAAGAGATGACTTTCAACCATGACGACAAAATATGGTAACAAACTATGACGACAAGATATCTCAAACAGCCCTGAACTAGTACACTTGGTGTGTTTGATAAACTCACATGTAAGAACCAGGACACGTATTATAAAGACACAAATAATTTACTATTGTTAAATGAAAACTTGACAGATATTACAAGAATGTATTTCGTCAACTATAATTTGATTTGGTGGCTGGGCGACATCCTGTTGTTTACCTGTATAAATTGATAATGCAAATTAATTTCATAAAAAGAAGGGCGTGTCTGTTTAACTGCATAATGTTTGTAAACGATTCTGTTGCGCCATTAAAATTTATAAACGATAAAAATGAAAGTCACGTGACAATGAAAAAGGTTGACGAACCAATGGTTGTGTAGTAAAGGTTGTGTATAACGTGTGTTTGTGTGACCTTCTGTGTCCATTCATTAACATACATCATACTATTATGCATTCCAACATTACAAAACGTATGTTATTAAATCAGAAAATTCACGTCTTTACTACAAAACAGAGTCCTTGTGATACGTATTGAGCTTGATCACGCCTGGATTATACAGTAATTTCTTACATTTAGGTTAATCGCATGTAGAATGCTGGTTTTACCCTGTCTACTTCACGTGCTGACCCTCCACAAGTCAGGTGTGGGCGTAGATTATGTTTACCCTCAAATATTATTCACTTTCCAATTCAACTGATAGAAAAAAAACGCCAAAGGAATTCAAAATAGTCATTGAAACCTACGCTCTGTGAAAGTAAACAGTTGTAAAGAGCATTGAGTTGTACGGGGACACAGAACGCCTTCCTCTCTAAGCCCGGTCGTGTCTTAACTGTACAATACTTACACAGAACAGAAGCCATTACGGAATCACAGCTAATTAATGTTCTCAAAAACGAAATAAAAAATTCTCTATTAAACTTATGTATTCTCACACGTTGAGTTGCGTGCAGTCTTTCTAAAGCACCGATCTTGAATGTATATTGGTATTTTTCATGAACGTGCTTTAAATCGTTGCTCAACAGGTGGGGGAATGGAATGAACATATGTCGGCTAGATTACCAAATGTAGGCAGCTGCACACTTCACAAGAGAAGGGATTATCTCAACTATTTCAATATTTGAAAGGGGTATTAATGTTTAAAAGAGCGACGAATTTATTTTTGAACATTGACATGTCAGCTATATGCGATGCATGTGTCAAATTCTGTCAAAGCACAGCTGCAAACATGCTGTTGATCAATCTAAATTTAAACCAAAATGTTAGAACATGTAGTATACTGTTAACAATATGTTTATCTATATGGAATAGTCTGAGACTCGGCATGGTTTAAGCACAATTACAGCACTCTAAATACATAGAATTACTTAACCTTTGTACACCATTAGTTTCGGCGTCAAAGATGGTTTTGACGTATCTTCCAATTCGGTGCCAACTTGCTGCGCACTTAGTTCCTGGTCATATATTTGTATTCTTATCATATAAATTAATCAAAGTGTGACTACTGTAATGGGTTTTAGAATGTGTGTTATCGTTTGTTGTAAAACTTGCTTTACAAGCGGACATATCCATACCAAATAAACAACCAGAATGATTTTTCTACTTATTTATTAGCCACACATTCAACCAGGATCACTATTCCACACATTCAACCAATATCACTATTCCACACATTCAACCAGGATCACTATTCCACAATATCATTTAACCCGGATCACTATTCTACACATTCAACCCGGATCACTATTCCACACATTCAACCAGGATCACTATTCCAAACATTCAATCAGGATCACTATTCAACACATTCAACCCGGATCACTATTCTACACATACAACCAGGATCACTATTCCACACATTCAACCAGGATCACTATTCCACACATTCAACCAGGATCACTATTCCACACATTCAACCAGGATCACTATTCCACGCATTCAACCAGGATCACTATTCCACACATTCAACCAGGATCACTATTCCACGCATTCAACCAGGATCACTATTCCACACATTCAACCAGGATCACTATTCCACACATTCAACCAGGATCACTATTCCACGCATTCAACCAGGATCACTATTCCACACATTCAACCAGGATCGCTTTCCACACATTCAACCAGGATCACTATTCCACCCATTCAACCAGGATCACTATTCCACACATTCAACCAGGATCACTATTCCACACATTCAACCAGGATCACTATTCCACACATTCAACCAGGATCACTATTCCACAATATCATCTAGGATCGCTTTCCACACATTCAACCAGGATCACTATTCCACACATTCAACCAATATCACTATTCCACACATTCAACCAGGATCACTATTCCAAACATTCAACCAGGATCACTATTCCAAACATTCAACCAGGATCACTATTCCACACATTCAACCAGGATCACTATTCCACACATTCAACCAGGAACACTACTCCACCACAATCAACCAGGATCACTATTCCACACATTCAACCAGGATCACTATTCCACACCTTCAACCAATATCACTTTTCCACACATTCAACCCGGATCACTATTCCACACATTCAACCAGGATCACTATTCCACACCTTCAACCAGGATCACTATTCCAAACATTCAACCAATATCACTATTCCACACATTCAACCAGGATCACTATTCCACAATACCATTTAGGATCACTATTCCACACCTTCAACCAATATCACTTTTCCACACATTCAACCCGGATCACTATTCCACACATTCAACCAGGATCACTATTCCACGCATTCAACCAATATCACTATTCCACACATTTAACCAATATCACTATTCCAAACATTCAACCAGGATCACTATTCCACAATACCATTTAGGATCACTATTCCACACATTCAACCAATATCACTATTCCAAACATTCAACTAGGATCACTATTCCAAACATTCAACCAGGATCACTATTCCAAACATTCAACCAGGATCACTATTCCACAATACCATTTAGGATCACTATTCCAAACATTCAACCAGGAACACTACTCCACCAAAATCAACCAGGATCACTATTCCACACATTCAACCCGGATCACTATTCCAAACATTCAACCAATATCACTATTCCACACATTCAACCCGGATCACTATTCCACACATTCAACCCGGATCACTATTCCACACAAACAACCAGGATCACTATTCCAAACATTCAACCAGGATCTCTCCTCAGACTTTACCACACCTCTGTAAGGTACTTAGACACGCCGATCTAAGTATCAACTCTACTGCCAACATCTATATATTGTTTGTTTCAAGACTGTTGAAGACTACTAAAAACATACTAAATAACAACACATTAAAACCGATCCTTAAACAACTATTTTTCGCTACATCGTTTTGATGCTGTGTATAGTTCATATGTTAAAATCTTTCGCCTTATTTATGTGTATCTAAGAATCCACTCATATAAGCAATTACACAATCTTAAATGCATTTTATTTCTTGAATTACACTCGCGTATTATGCATAGAATTCACATATTGTGCCCTTTAAAACGCCAGACTGCATGGGTCGGTTTCGGCACAGAGGACGGACGTGCCTGGAATCCGGAACAGTTGATCCGGACATATTCACTTAGGAAATTAGTATACACAATATAGGCAAAAACATCACAAACGCTCATTGGCAAATACCATGGCTGTTTTTTATATATACATTTATTCTTCGCAGGATATGTAAATAGGTCACATTCCCGAGGTGTAAATGTGTGTCGCCCTGTCGCCTAAAAGTGTACAGGTTTTCTCTTCAACGCCTCAGGCATGTTGTATAATATTACATTTACGTCCACAATCGAACATGCTACAGTAACTTATTTCATCACTGAAACTGGCAGTCGACATCATTTAAAAACCAGTAACATTGTAAAAATACTGAATAATTTTCAATTTGTTACAAAAAAGGTAACTAGATGTGAAAATGCGCTTTATATCTATAAACATGCAATACTCATTTTAATGCACATTTTTAACCGAGTTTCTTATTGCAGAAAATGATTCGTTTCAAATCAAACGACTTCTTTTTCTCGCTATTTGCTACCTGGCGAAAGATATAACATTTAGTATCTCGATTCTCTGACAAAAGCTGTTGAAATACTTCGACAACTTAACAAAGGTTCATTTGATAACTCGATACTCTGAAAAGGTCTTTAAGACATAATTACTTTGACAGACGTCAGTGAGATAGCGCTACTCTGACAAATCTGTAAGGTACAAATGTATCTCGATACTCAGACAGAGGTGCTTGAGACATCTCGATACTCTGACAGAGGTACGTGAGACATCTCGATACTCTGACAAAGGTACGTGAGACATCTCGATATTCTGACAGAGGTATGTGAGACATCTCGATACTCTGACAGATGTACGTGAGACATCTCGATATTCTGACAGAGGTATGTGAGACATCTCGATACTCTGACAGATGTACGTGAGACATCTCGATACTCTGACAGAGGTATGTGAGACATCTCGATACTCTGACAGATGTACGTGAGAGATCTCGATACTCTGACAAAGGTGCGTGAGATATCTCGATACTCTGACAGAGGTACGTGAGAGATCTCGATACTCTGACACACTTCTGTTCTTTGGCGTCACTTACAGGCATACACGTAAAACAAGCAATTCCATAACTTCCTTATATTAGTTTAACGTTTCAATGAATATTGTATTTCTTATCAGAAAATATAAACGAAATACCGCTTGGACAATTGGGTGTGTTTTGTTACTGCTTAAGATATTTGGTATTTTTTGGAGATCAGTGAGAAGTGAAATAGACTGTCAGGAAGACGACCGTGCTTCTGTTTCTCCACTAGACGAGTTTATTGTGTAATTTCCGTCACACTTTACGACTAAACTGATAAATGTCATGTTAACATTTGTTTTGAAATACGTTTGAGATTTACTTAGATTTCCTGTAATTACAGATAACTAACACATAGGTCTCTCAACAACGTCTGGCGACACTTGATATCAAAGCGACGTGGTCTTCGCTTCAACAAGTTTTCCTTGGTCACATTCTTAAGTAACGGTCACAACATAAATACCATGTGTTGTTGGCATATCGTGCATATGTACGTGCCCAAAATGTCGGCTTTTGTAATTAGTAATACATAGGTAAACTCGATCATATAATTATCGTTGGTAAGTAAAAAAACCCCACGCGGTCCTGTCGCTCAAATATTTGGCATTCTGGGGTAGGTTATTGTATATTTATTTGTGTGTGTGATGTTAGAGGTAATCAGATATCTCAAATCTACGCAACTCCTAAATGGAATTCAGCGTTATTTTTATTTCAATTCAAAATGTTATACTTCACAAACGAAGTACAAAGTTTTCCTAGCTCGACATTAATGGAGTGTAGTTGTTCAAACTGATCACCCTTTCGTAGACTATCCGATCTTAGTGCCAAGAACTAGTCATATCTCGGTAATACTTGTCCTACTAACATTTCAGGAGCAATACTCACTGACTTGCTTAACTTCATTTTGTTCTGTTATTCCTATATAAAAATCCTTTCAGCAAGATGTAGGTTAATAAGCCTGCCTTCCCCAGGCTTTTCTCTTGTTTCCGTACTACATACGGATTGTCTGTGGGATTGGATATGCGTTAGGAAGCGAAAATGTTCGCGAACGTTTCCTTCCTTCATGCAAGTAAAAATTACTTCCTTTGCCCCAAATGTTCGCGAGCGCTTAAACACCCGTAAACGCCCGTGAATAAATTTAGATAACACCTGTACACAAGACAAAAATGTGGTGCGGCGATTGGGAAATTGAAGAGTGGAGTTATTTGGTAATTAAATACAAGAGTCATTTTCCTCGTTTTCAGCTTTAAATTTCTTACATTATCACGACGTTTGACTATTGTTAAAGTTATAGTCACAACAGGAAATGCACGTGCATTATTCCTAATATGAAATACGACTGGGTATATACTGTTTATTCGAATTTGGTTATCTTTTTTGCGTACAAACATCTATTTTCATGCTTGGTGTGGTTTAGTTTTTATACAAACAGCATACTTAAATGCAAAGTGTTATGTATATTCCATATACCGCACGAAATATTCAATCGGGAGAGACGGACAATTAGAGGGTGCAAGCATGGAATGTTAAAAAATGTAAGGCTTTCAGTAAAATATCCATGATTAATTTGACTATAATCTGGCCCTTTCGGTCTTCTCGGGTATCTGAAGAGGTCATTAGCTAACAATTCTTGATTCTACAAATTTCACTGCCCAACAGAGCGCTTGTTTATTGATACTTTAAACATCACTTAAAACAATACAGTGTTTCACTATAACAGTATAAATGACAATTAAGGTACACGTCGCGGGCTGATTGTGACTGACAGATTAATATTCAGCACACTGTAGAGCAGTACATAATTAAGAAACTTAACCTTTAATTAATTGTAAATATATACTAAAAATGTTTCATAGCAATCTTTACCCTTCAGAAAGACAATACTATTTCACAGGAACGCATCTCAATTTGTAAAATAAATAAATTCTACTTGGAATACACCTACGATAAATCAGTGTAAACATTTTGAACTGCTAGTTCATTGCTATAAAAGATTATGCACAAAGGGCCATAACTCTCTAGACGAAAAACTTTTTTTATATACCGATTTTCTGATAAATATAAAAATATGAACCCTAAATATGTATTGTCACTTTAATGGCTAAAAAGGATAATTAAATGTCGATAAACGCACCATGAATTTGTACACTGTAGAAATGTTGATAAGGCTTTATCTGATAAGCATGATGTACACTGAGGACAAAAATAAAGGTCATACAGGACAGTGCGGGTCGCGTCAGCCCTACTCGGGTCTCAGGTCAGTCAGCACTCTATTTTTGGCCTTATCTGAAACACAATCGTAAAAGTTTTTTATATATATATAATATCTTTATGAATGCTGTGACGTCGTAATGAGATGGTCATGATCTACAACCGCTACCAGCACAATACCAGCACTGGAGATCTCCCGTATCGGCGGACGAACAAACACTTTCTATGTTAACATTTATCTCTGACTTTTCAGCGAAATCGTATGGTAGTAAATGATTAAAGGAGGTGCTATTAGGTAACAATGAAGTTTCCAGACTATATCAGTGTGAATAACAAACAAAACATAAATTATTTTACCTGAACAGAGAGTAAATAAGTCATACATAATGACAGCAACTGTTCAGTATATATACGTATATAAATGGTGTACCCCGAATCAGAGGGATGATGGAGACAGAACGTCCTACCTGGATTAGTGAAGTCTAGCTGGGGTCAATGATTACTGATGTTAACACGGGGACAAAAAGTTCAACTGGGGCCAGTGATCACTGATGTTAACACAGGGACAAATAGTCCTACTGGGGCCAGTGACCACTGATGTTAACGCGGGGATTCTGCTGGGGCCAGTGACCGCTGATGTTAACACGGAGATTCTACTGGGACCATTGATCACTGATGTTAACACAGGGATTCTACTGGCCCAGTGATCACTGATGTTAACGCGTGGACAAATAGTTCTACTGGGACCAGTAATCACTAATAATAATGCTGGGATTCTACTGGGACCAATGATCAGTGATGTTAACGCGGGGATTCTACTGGGACCATTGATCACTGATGTTAACGCGGGGATTCTGCTGGGGCCAGTGATCACTGATGTTAACACGGGGATGTAAACACAGGGACAAATAGTTCTACTGGGGCCAGTGATCACTGATGTTAACATGGAGATTCTTCTGGGGCCAGTGATCACTGATGTTAACGTAGGGATTCTACTGGGACCAATGATCACTGATGTTAACACGGAGATTCTACTGGGACCATTGATCACTGATGTTAACACAGGGATTCTACTGGGGCCAGTGGTCACTGATGTTAACACGGAGATTCTACTGGGACCAGTGATCACTGATGTTAACACAGGGACAAATAGTTCTACTGGGGCCAGTGGTCACTGATGTTAACACGGAGATTCTACTGGGGCCAATGATCACTGATGTTAACACAGGGACAAATAGTTCTACTGGGCCCAGTGACCACTGATGTTAACACAGGGACAAATAGTCCTACTGGGGCCAGTGATCACTGATGTTAACACAGGGACAAATAGTCCTACTGGGGCCAGTGATCACTGATGTTAACACAGGGACAAATAGTTCTACTGGGGCCAGTGACCACTGATGTTAACACAGGGACAAATAGTTCTACTGGGGCCAGTGGTCACTGATGTTAACACGGAGATTCTACTGGGGCCAGTGATCACTGATGTAAACACAGGGACAAATAGTTCTACTGGGGCCAGTGATCACTGATGTAAACACAGGGACATATGATCCTACTGGGACCAGTGATCACTGATGTAAACACAGGGACATATGGTCCTACTGGGGCCAGTAATCACTGATGTGAACACAGGGACATATGGTCCCACTGGGGCCAGTGATCACTGATGTAAACACAGGGACATATGGTCCTACTGGGGCCAGTGATCACTGATGTTAACACAGGAACAAATAGTCCTACTGGGGCCAGTGATCACTGATGTTAACACAGGAACAAATAGTCCTACTGGGGCCAGTGATCACTGATGTTAACACAGGAACAAATAGTCCTACTGGGGCCAGTGATCACTGATGGTACACTGATGTTAACACAGGGACATATGATCCTACTGGGGCCAGTGATCACTGATGTTAACACAGGAACAAATAGTCCTACTGAGGCCAGTGGTCACTGATGCTATCACGGAGATTCTACTGGGGCCAGTGGTCACTGATGTTAACGCGGGGATTCTGCTGGGGCCAGTGATCACTGATGCTAACACAGGGACAAATAGTTCTACTGGGGCCAGTGATCACTGATGCTAACACAGGGACAAATAGTTCTACTGGGGCCAGTGATCACTAATGTTAACACAGGGACAAATAGTCCTACTGGGGCCAGTAATCACTGATGTTAACACGGGGATTCTACTGGGGCCAGTAATCACTGGTGTAAACACAGGGACAAATAGTCCTACTGGGGCCAGTAATCACTGATGTAAACACAGGGACATATGGTCCTACTGGGGCCAGTAATCACTGATGTAAACACAGGGACATATGGTCCTACTGGGGCCAGTGATCACTGATGTAAACACAGGGACAAATAGTTCTACTGGGGCCAGTGATCACTGATGTAAACACAGGGACATATGGTCCTACTGGGGCCAGTGATCACTGATGTAAACACAGGGACAAATAGTTCTACTGGGGCCAGTGATCACTGATGTAAACACAGGGACAAATAGTTCTACTGGGGCCAGTGACCACTGATGTAAACACAGGGACATATGGTCCTACTGAGGCCAGTGATCACTGATGTAAACACAGGGACATATGGTCCTACTGAGGCCAGTAATCACTGATGTTAACACGGGGATTCCTGTGGGGCCAGTAATCACTGATGTAAACACAGGGACATATGATCCTACTGGGGCCAGTGATCACTGATGTAAACACAGGGACATATGGTCCTACTGGGGCCAGTAATTACTGATGTAAACACAGGGACATATGGTCCTACTGGGGCCAGTAATTACTGATGTAAACACAGGGACATATGGTCCTACTGGGGCCAGTAATCACTGATGTAAACACAGGGACAAATAGTTCTACTGGGGCCAGTGATCACTGATGTAAACACAGGGACATATGGTCCTACTGGGGCCAGTAATCACTGGTGTAAACACAGGGACATATGGTCCTACTGGGGCCAGTAATCACTGATGTAAACACAGGGACATATGGTCCTACTGGGGCCAGTAATCACTGATGTAAACACAGGGACATATGGTCCTACTGGGGCCAGTGATCACTGATGTAAACACAGGGACAAATAGTTCTACTGGGGCCAGTGATCACTGATGTAAACACAGGGACATATGGTCCTACTGGGGCCAGTAATCACTGGTGTAAACACAGGGACATATGGTCCTACTGGGGCCAGTAATCACTGATGTAAACACAGGGACATATGGTCCTACTGGGGCCAGTGATCACTGATGTAAACACAGGGACATATGGTCCTACTGGGGCCAGTGATCACTGATGTAAACACAGGGACATATGGTCCTACTGGGGCCAGTGATCACTGGTGTAAACACAGGGACATATGGTCCTACTGGGGCCAGTGATCACTGGTGTAAACACAGGGACATATGGTCCTACTGGGGCCAGTGATCACTGATGTAAACACAGGGACATATGGTCCTACTGGGGCCAGTAATCACTGATGTTAACGCGGGGAATTTACTGGGGCCAATGCTCTTTGTTGCTTATATGCTAATATTAATAGAGAGACAATAAGTTCTGATCGCCGTAGTTTTTGCACTCTCCGCTAGACGTCGCCTCGAAAATACAATGAAAGTTCAGGGTTATACATCCTGTTACTTTGATTGGCTGATATTTACATTTATTGTAGGTATTCCTTGCCAGTAGATGCTCTGGATTATCGCGGGAAAAAAGCACAAATATCTGTATTCAACATTAACGGTGTAATCACCGTTGCTAGTATATTGACTATTTCACGTAGATGTTCGACGTGTCCGCTATTTTAAACACTTCATCAATACACTTACCATGGTGATAACACACGAAGTATTTACCTATTCTTCATCTGACAGCAGTGGCCATTGTAAACAAGAGGGAATTCCGAGACTCATTCCCAATTAGCAAATCGTTGACTGAATTGACCAGTCAACGTAGTTTTGATAAACATTTTGACAAAGATGGCGGCTCAGACCATTCTCTGTTTCAACGCGCACGTTGTAGAGGAGAACAGTTGTACTAAGGCAGGTAGTCCATTCTAGTTGAGGTTAACACGTCAACGAAATACCTCTACAGGAGCCAGTGATCATTGGAGTTAGCGAGGGGAGAAAATGCCCCACTAGGGTCATTGGTCGCTGTTGTCAGTGAGGGATGAAAAAAATTCTACTGGGGCTAACCATCGTTAGAGAGGGTACAAAAATATTCCTAGTGGGACGGGTGATCACTAAGGTTATCGAGGGGCAAAAATATTTCTTCTGGGCCAAGTTATCGATCATTCTAATTTTCGCCAGAACATTAAACCATGTAACAAAAATATTAACGGTTTATTGGAGACAGTTACAGTTATTTTAGTGAAAGCGAACACATTAACACGCGGGTGGAATGGCCAACATTTGACACACCTTTGCTCTTCTTTGACCATTGAACCTTTCAGAAGTAGTGTCTGTGTGTCACAACAGCCTGATAACCTGCTAATAAGTGTCATATGGACTTTGTGACAAAGATAACAAGGGGACCTGTAATATTAACACATTGGAGTTAGGGCCCAGGCGTTAGGGTCCTTAATCTTTGGCATTAGAGTAATCGGGTTCATAGCACTAGGGCCCGAGGAATAGGGTCCTAATTAATTAGAATTAGGGGGCGATGAATAGGGTCATTAACGATTGGATTTAGGGTCCAATTATAGCGTCCCTAATCATCACCGACCGTTTATCCACTGATAAAATCGATTACAGCGAAACATTCAGAAACAGCCAAATCTGTACTTCTGTGTCCGTCCACCATTGTGACATTATCCGCTGTCTGATTCAGAAACATACAGCGTGGGTAACCCCGATCGGCTTTAGTAGATTTTAATTGTTGATCTGTTTTGAGTACGTATGATGACCATCAGTCAGAAACAGATACCTCTGATAACTTTACGACCTAGTTATACTTTCTCTGTATTTACATACCTATTGAGTAGCATTAGTGATCGTACCGTCTAATATAATACAACTTATTATTTGTCTGTATACCGTTAGGGTCATTGCCCGAGCCATTACTTAGATTTTCGACACCTGAGTATACTTATAGTACAGCTGACTTCAACTTCTTTCGATTCAATTACACGTGCGAGCTAAATATAGATATGAACAAACAATCATTTCTTTAATCAATTTTCAGAAGTAGAGATTCCTGTTCGGTGGTTTACGAGGATATTAGAGGTATGAGATAGGCCTAATACATCCCGCCCCGGAATGTACATAGTTATACCTCGTGTATGGAATGAGTATTATCTGGTCTGTAATTAATATCTTATCTCAAACCTTAAGTTATGTCTAGTTTAACACCTGATTAACAACCGTTCTCCAGCGATGGAGAATATTTGGGAGGGAATCTCATGTGTGAGGGAGGATCAAAGATCGGGGTTCTAGTTGTGTTGTATCCTCAATCCTGGTGTTATCGCTGGTAATATCGCAGTCGGAGATTTATATTTCAGTCGAAATTCCAGGTTTAGGTTTGGTCAAACATGGAACATTTAGACAAACCTTTGTTAGCCACAAACACTGACGCGAACTATTGTTTACCATAGACACTGACGCGAACTATTGTTACCACGGACACTGACGCGAACTATTGTTACCATGGACATAGACGCGAACTATTATTACCACAGACATTGACGCGAACTGGATATTGACGGTAACTATTGTTACCATGGACACTGACGCTAACTATTGTTACCATGGACACTGACGCAAACTATTGTTTACTACAGATACTGACGCGAACTATTGTTACCACAGACACTGACGCGAAGTATTGTTACCACTGAAACTGACGCGAACTATTATTACCACAGACACTGACGCGAACTGGATATTGACGCGAACTATTGTTACCATGGACACTGACGCTAACTATTGTTACCATGGACACTGACGCGAACTATTGTTTACTACAGATACTGACGCGAACTATTGTTACCACAGACACTGACGCGAAGTATTGTTATCACTGAAACTGACGCGAACTATTATTACCACAGACACTGACGCGAACTGGATATTGACGCGAACTATTGTTACCATTTACACTGACGCTAACTATTGTTACCATAGACACTGACGCGAACTATTTTTTACTACAGACACTGACGCGAACTATTGTTACCACAGACACTGACGCGAAATATTGTTACCACGGACACAGACGCTAACTATTGTTACCACGGGCACTGACGCGAACTATTGTTTACTATGGACACTGACGCTAACTATTGTTACCATGGACACTGACGCGAACTATTGTTTACTACAGACACTGACGCGAACTATTGTTACCACAGACACTGACACGAACAATTGTTTACCTCAGACACTGACGCGAACTATTGTTAACACGGACACTGACTCGAACTATTGTTTACCACGGACACAGACGCGAAATATTGTTACCACGGACACAGACGCGAAATATTGTTACCACGGACACTGACGCGAACTATTGTTACCACGGACACTGACGCGAACTATTGTTACCACGGACACTGACGCGAACTATTGTTTACCATCGACACAGAGGCGAACTATTGTTACCATCGACACAGAGGCAAATTACTCGTAACTCTGACATTGTTGCAAACTTCAATGTATGTATTTCTTCCAATACCCGCACTGACATTGTCAAATGTTAACTCTAAGTATTGGGGCCAACAAATTTTAACTGAATACTCCAGAGAGCAAATGAAACAACTTGTTCCATGGAGCCTAATAACCACTCATTTACTGATAAGTTCAAAAAGAAATGGATGTGGACCTTTTGTACTTACCATGTTCACAAGATGACCCTTATCGTCTGGTAACAGGGGGCATCATTTTAATAACAATAGTTAATCATTGTAGTCAGATGAGACATGGTAAAGCACTGAAGACCTCGAGTTCTATTGATAATGACATTAGATTGGAAACTTGAGAATGTCAGATTTACTATCTTAGAACATTGTTATATTAAATGTAAATCACACAAAGCTTGTTATCAACTGCATACAGCTGTTTGTTTGTTTGTTTGTTTGTTTGTTTAGGTTTTTATTTCATGATTTGTAGTGATACTAGAGGCCAACAATGTGAAACTTAGAGGGCGATATAGGAAAATTGAAATAGGCCGAAACAAGCGGTTGTAATATATATATATATAGGGGGGAAATAATAAATGGGTATCACTGTACACTATTCTGGGCAACTGTTGGTTGATAAATAGAACGGATAAATAGAAATGAATAATTATTCTCAACTTTGGCCTCATTATAAGAAAACTAGTTGTGCGCTGCTACCAGGGTAGCCGTTTCCTACACTTAACAAGATGACGGCGACCATATCCAATAGTTTCAGTTCGTAAGACTTACCGGTAAGTGTCATACAACCTCTGCGAAGGACTTTCAGAGTAATCGTCGCATGAAAACATATGTCGAGATGAAAAATTTTGGAAAATTAGTTAAAGGTAATTAAATTGCGTTATAGGTACTGAAATCGTAAGGATCTCCACAGCGAATCATTTATTGACATATTTGTTCTTACTTGTTAGTGTGTTTACTGGTTCCACACATACCGAATGTTCATAGTCGTCTTACGAAAGTTGATTGGAAATGTGGTACCTACACTTCATCACTTAATAATGGCTAATAAACGGGTGAACGGACGAACGGACAGTATGTGGACGCAATAGGTGGGGTGCAATCGTTTGCATAGTATCAAAAACTTTGAAAATTCGTCGAATTCTCGGACATTCCGTCGTTTGAAAAGCACATGCGCACTGATTCTGAATTAACGTGGATATGACATCCAACTTTCTATCGATTTTATTGCCTACAGGAAATGAAGTGAATACACTTGAGTGAGGTTGGACAGACGGACAGTTATCAAAACATTACTGAAAAAGATACAGGGGTTGTGAGGCTAAAACGACATGTCAGAATTTAGTTTGAAAATGGCAGCAGTAATAAAATGGGTTTACGTACCTTGTATATGGAAAAAGTACACTATTCTGCAAGTCATTATATCAAATTCTTAACGTTTCAATGCTAATAAACTATTTCAAGTTGTTTCATGTGTCAGTTGTGATTAGGTTAACTGCATCACGTCCACCCATAGACGCTCGAGCCGGTTAATCACAGTAAACACTAAAGTCGACATTTATGTCCCATACAGGCGACCCGAGAATATCAACACTCACTACTAGGACGTGTCTCCTTGGTGGTATCCAAATCCCGTCACTAACGACAAAGGCGATTCTATACTATAAAACCAAAATGTTACACTTACGATATGACTTTCATTATATTTCATATACATCGTGGTTTAGTGAATGCGTGTGAAAACCAGGCAAACATTGACCTCTGAATTTTGACAACTACGACAACAGAATTAGCTTTTTAAAAACATTTTTTTCTCTCGTAATTACACATTTTATTTATCATTCATCTGTTGACACTGTCAGAACACGGTTTTATGAAACACAATATCGAATAGTTAAAATTTATTATTCATGAATAAGTTCTATATATCAACCGTATATATATATATTATTATTATAAAAAAGTTAACTTCATGGAGTCGACGAACCAATATAACGTATAACGTTGAAGTACACTATACGATATGTATGTTTGATAGCGCCATAGTGTAACCCGTACACACTGATGACGTATTTGTGTAAGTACTCTATACAATATGTATGTTTGATAGCGCCATAGTGTAACCCGTACACACTGATGACATATTTGTGTAAGTACACTATACAATATGTATGTTTGATAGCGCCATAGTGTAACCCGTACACACTGATGACGTATTTGTGTAAGCACGCTATACGATATGTATGTTTGATAGCGCCATAGTGTAACCCGTACACACTGATGACGTATTAGTGTAAGTACACTATACGATATGTATGTTTGATAGCGCCATAGTGTAACCCGTATACACTGATGACGTATTTGGGTAAGTACAATATATGATGTGTATGTTTGACAGCGCCATAGTGTAACCCGTACACACTGATGACGTATTTGTGTAAATACGCTATACGAGATGTATGTTTGATAGCGCCATAGTGTAACCCGTACACACTGATGAAGTATTTGTGTAAGTACGCTATACGATGTGTATGTTTGATAGCGCCATAGTGTAACCCGTACACACTGATGACGTATTTGTGTAAGTACGCTATACGATGTGTATGTTTGATAGCGCAATAGTGTAACCCGTACACACTGATGACGTATTTGTGTAAGTACAATATACGATGTGTATGTTTGATAGCGCCATAGTGTAACCCGTACACACTGATGACGTATTTGTGTAAGTACACTATACGATAGGTATGTTTGATAGCGCCATAGTGTAACCCGTACACACTGATGACGTATTAGTGTAAGTACACTATACGATATGTATGTTTGATAGCGCCATAGTGTAACCCGTATACACTGATGACGTATTTGTGTAAGTACGCTATACGATATGTATGTTTGATAGCGCCATAGTGTAACCCGTACACACTGATGACGTATTTGGGTAAGTACAATATATGATGTGTATGTTTGACAGCGCCATAGTGTAACCCATACACACTGATGACGTATTTGTGTAAGGACGCTATACGAGATGTATGTTTGATAGCGCCATAGTGTAACCCGTACACACTGATGAAGTATTTGTGTAAGAACGCTATACGATATGTATGTTTGATAGCGCCATAGTGTAACCCGTACACACTGATGACGTATTTGTGTAAGTACGCTATACGATGTGTATGTTTGATAGCGCCATAGTGTAACCCGTACACACTGATGACGTATTAGTGTAAGTACAATATACGATGTGTATGTTTGATAGCGCCATAGTGTAACCCGTACACACTGATGACGTATTTGTGTAAGTACACTATACGATAGGTATGTTTGATAGCGCCATAGTGTAACCCGTACACACTGATGACGTATTTGTGTAAGTACACTATACGATAGGTATGTTTGATAGCGCCATAGTGTAACCCGTACACACTGATGACGTATTTGTGTAAGTACGCTATACAATATGTATGTTTGACAGCGCCATAGTGTAACCCGTACACACTGATGACGTATTTGTGTAAGTACACTATGCGATATGTATGTTTGACAGCGCTATAGTGTAACCCGTACACACTGATGACGTATTTGTGTAAGTACACTATACGATATGCATGTTTGACAGCGCCATAGTGTAACCCGTACACACTGATGACGTATTTGTGTAAGTACACTATGCGATATGTATGTTTGATAGCGCCATAGTGTAACCCGTTCACACTGATGACGTATTTGTGTAAATACACTATACAATATGTATGTTTGTGGCGCTACAGTGTAACCCGTACACACTGATGACGTATTTGTGTAAGTACACTATACGATATGCATGTTTGACAGCGCCATAGTGTAACCCGTACACACTGATGACGTATTTGTGTAAGTACGCTATACAATATGTATGTTTGACAGCGCCATAGTGTAACCCGTACACACTGATGACGTATTTGTGTAAGTACACTATGCGATATGTATGTTTGACAGCGCTATAGTGTAACCCGTACACACTGATGACGTATTTGTGTAAGTACACTATACGATATGCATGTTTGACAGCGCCATAGTGTAACCCGTACACACTGATGACGTATTTGTGTAAGTACACTATGCGATATGTATGTTTGATAGCGCCATAGTGTAACCCGTTCACACTGATGACGTATTTGTGTAAATACACTATACAATATGTATGTTTGTGGCGCTACAGTGTAACCCGTACACATTGATGACGTATTTGTGTAAATGCCATCTACCTCGGTGCTGTTTATATTACCACCTTCTGAGATCCTAATGACCTATTATGCCAATTGTTTCATCAACATTCAGTTAAAAACATATTAATTGTTTGTTTAGCATTTCAGTGACTTCAACTCTTGCTGCGTCTGGCATGAACACGTGGTACTTTCATCATGTTTTCATTGTTTTACATAAAACAATGATCGACAAAATCAGTCTCATCATTTCCATAGAAATTAATGTACCTGGTACTTGGACAACCTAGATCGACTTTTAATTATCTTGATACATAAACTCCTTGATTTCTACAGGCACCAACTCATCATTGTCTTTATTGGTTTCTTGCGCCAAAAATGTTACCGTTATACTGGAAAATGTCCTAGCGATAAATGTACGGAATTCCAATTTTGTGTCATCGACCACTTCGTATTTCATTCTATCATTCGAAAAACACACCCAAAAGACACTTCCATCCTTTAGTATAACCAATAATATAATTTTTGATACGTGAATAAACTATCAACATCAAAATACGAAACGGCGGTGACGTCATTATTTCAACTTGTCTTTGACGTCATGGTGATCACGTGACGTCACAATAGCGTTTGAACGACAACTTCAGCAAGATTTCTACTGTCGTCTGACTATTATTAGAAGGAACATGGTCAGGATTGTGATCGTCCTGTCTATTATAGCCCTCCTGTCATTGCCAGGTTTTGCACTTCCTTTCAATAAGCCTAGTGATGATGATGTTATCAAGAGTGTAAATGAGCAGATAAAACAGAAATTAGATCAGATTCTATCTTCGGATTCCGATGACGAAGTCGAGGAGGATAGAAAAAAGAGAGAGTCGTCTTTAACAAGCAGTCCAAACTTAGAAACGAGTAAAGGTATGTATTAAAAGGAAGTACCACTGAACAGGATTCGCGACTTTCCGTCGTGTCATGCCAGTACTGTTAACTACGAGATACCATAAATGTAAAAGTCTGTATGGTTCGATACCGTCCTACAATAAACAGAATTCTATATTTGACCCATGACTGTTCAGGAACACCTCTTTAGATAAAGTCGTGGATGGAGGAATTTATCTTGTGTGAATTTTACCAGAGAAATAATTTTTTTTCTGGTAAAAGCGTGGTACTTGTTGATTATTATACGACCACTTTTTATCAGCCCGAGAGTCTTAGATGTGTGATATCAAAATGGTTATATACCAGTCTTTTATCGTATTTTTTTTTTCTTTAAAATAAACAAATTGCAAAAATCATGTTTTATTTTCTTTAAATTAAACAAACTACATAAAAAAAACTTTTGAATTATTCCACCCGGGAACTTGAGTGGGATTCGTAATAATTTTTCGTAAGAAAAAAAACCGCAATTCTTCCAGGCAGCCAACAACAGCGATAAACGGTGGTGGCAAAATAAAAAAAACGAGAAGAGGTGAGATATCACTTTCTAGGGGGTGAGATATCACTTTCTAGGGGGTGAGATATCACTTTCTAGGGGGTGAGATATCACTTTCTAGGGGGTGAGATATCACTTTCTAGGGGGTGAGATATCACTTTCTAGGGGGTGAGATATCACTTTCTAGGGGGTGAGATATCACTTTCTAGGGGGTGAGATATCACTTTCTAGGGGGTGAGATATCACTTTCTAGGGGGTGAGATATCACTTTCTAGGGGGTGAGATATCACTTTCTAGGGGGTGAGATATCACTTTCTAGGGGGTGAGATATCACTTTCTAGGGGGTGAGATATCACTTTCTAGGGGGTGAGATATCACTTTCTAGGGGGTGAGATATCACTTTCTAGGGGGTGAGATATCACTTTCTAGGGGGTGAGATATCACTTTCTAGGGGGTGAGATATCACTTTCTAGGGGGTGAGATATCACTTTCTAGGGGGTGAGATATCACTTTCTAGGGGGTGAGATATCACTTTCTAGGGGGTGAGATATCACTTTCTAGGGGGTGAGATATCACTTTCTAGGGGGTGAGATATCACTTTCTAGGGGGTGAGATATCACTTTCTAGGGGGTGAGATATCACTTTCTAGGGGGTGCAATATACCTTCAGGGTGTGTGATATCAGACTTATCACACATACAAAGCGCTGTTATCAGTATTAAACATATGATAAAGATATATACGATATAATCACTACTTATTCCTATTTACATCACATCAATTTTTGGATTATTACAATATAGCACAAATTTAAAAGGTACCATACAGCTAGTAAACAACAATTTGTATCAAGGTGTCCTCAGGTAAAGGTTTTAAATTATTTCGCACCCTTCATAAAACTCAAACTGAAAATTAGTTCAATACACATCACACGTATACAAGGTCATTCTTTAACTTAAATTTGAGTTGTATGGCTGACGAGTGTAGGACCATATCATACACTAGACCATGATGGAAGCTAAATATGATGTTAACCAAATTAGAACACTTTTTGACATAAATTTTAAATATTTTCTGTCATGTATTTTAATCCTGTATATTTCTTAATATTTCGCGAATAGATTAATCCAGCTTTCATTTCACGCTTTGGTAAGATGTCAGCAGCACACGTGTCTATAAGTAGAACCCAGTAATGCATGCCAGGTTTAGCAATGCGTTTCAACATTTAGAGGTACCCAAAATGGAACACTTCTTTTATTCTGTACATTTATAGAAATAACTGACTAGTCTTGAATAGTTTTCTTCATTTCTTGAAAGTTCACTGACTTTTTCATTAATTTCAGTCACTAACCTATCAAAAAACAAAAAAAAAAAAAAAAAAAAAAAAAACAAAAAAAAAAAAAAAACAAAAAAAAAAAACAACAAAAGTGACATTTTCCATTGTGTAAAAACATGATACAATATTTGAGATGTCACATCGCACCATTTCCCCGGATGTATTTTTTTTTTTAATTCTTTAAATATTAATTTATAGATACAATTTATTCTTGTTTTGGATAGTTAATATTCACCTGTATTGTAAATGAAAACTTTTTTATGTCAGATATTTAATAAATGTTTCATTTTGGATAGCGTCGCGTTACTTCAAATCCATTACAAACAGCCAAAGTACCACACACAAAAAATAGAAAAAAGCGATGTATCCAGGTTCGTTACAATTCTCAAATATTTGACACAGACTTTTTATTTTGCAACACAAGTGAACATTTATAATTTCTACACGAAAAAAATAAGAATAAAAAATTCTTAAGATATTTTTTAATCAACTCATGTCTTCTATGTCGCTTGTTATCTCTATTTAAGATTTAAACAATTAAATTATGTAAAAGAAAATCCCGGGAAATGTTGCGATGCTACAACACAAATATTCACGTGTTTTTAAACAATGAAAAAAATGCTGAAATTTATATTTTTGATAGATAAGTGACTGAGATTAATGAGAAAGTGATATTTTATAGTTATTTCTAAAAATGTACTGAATGTAAGAAACGTTATATTTGGGATACCCGTACCTTTTGAAATGCATGACTGAACCAGACATACCTTATTGCGTTCTATTTATAGACATGCACCATGACATGACAAGTAACCAAAACATGAAATAAAACCCGAAGGAATCTTTTTGTGAAATATTAAGAAAAATACAGGATTCAAACAGGATTACCGCAAGGCCATGTGCTAGTAACTTACCTGTTTCTGTTGTATGTTCTTAATGCCAAGTTTTGACCGAGGGAGACGAGCACGTAACATCTACAACCAAATTACTTTAGCGTTAGACAAATTGGGAATATGTATACTGTATTTGTATTGTGAGGAGAAAACTCCGATAGCTTTTGTCATCTATTTTTGGTATACGGCATCGGCACAATTAGTGTTTATAAGAAATATTCTCAAACTGTACATTGTAATCAGCAACCAGATATAAAGAAATAGGACAAAATAGTCTGTATTCGACGGGAGTCTGACGTTGGTCCCCAGTTCCTAGTTCTGTTCAAGAAAAACGGAGCTAGGAAGGTTAAATTGAACTAGGATCTAGTTCCCTGTTCCTTTTTCTTAAACGGAACAAGGAACTAGGGACTGGGAACCAACTTCAGGCTCCCGTATTCCACTATGGGAAGCGCGTAAACAGATTTGTGTTGTGCTTAGCGAGAATTTACATATTGTGTTTTGCCATAAGTAATTTTAAATGGGACGGATGACTTTCTCTTAAATAGACGATTACTCCAACGAGAAAACTAATGATGATGAGGAAGACACCGATGATGACGAAGGAGGAGATATTAAAGAAGAGCGAAGGAAGAGGAGTATATTTGATGAGGTACAGACACTTCACTTATTTCGACCGTTCAGGTGTAGAGGTTACAATACGAGTTGTAAAAGCGAGTACCCTGAAATTCAAACAACACTCAAATCATTACATCAACAATAGTGAAATGCTCACTGCGCCGTGAGTGCGTGAAGCGCCTTTCCAATCATAGTTCATCCTGTCAGCCAACCAAAACATGCCAAACTCAGGAAATACCAACATTCGACAATAGCGACATCCAATGTAGTTGTTTTGTCGCGGCTTATGGACAGCTGACGTGATTACCGAATTGAATACCGACACCTCACATGCTTGTTGTTTCGTGTAAAATTGACACATCATGTGATTGTTAGTTATTTCATGGGATATGGACACCTCGCGTTATAACCCCACCCCCACCCCTCTCATCATCGCTTAAATTTGCCCAAAGGGAACACCAGTTACGGAACAATTCCTTAAATTGAAATTTTCCCCTCAACTTAAGGAAGATTCGTGAAACTGATTTGACATACTGAAAACAGAAAATCCGCACAGATTTATAGGACCATCGCATCCCCTATTATCTTCTGTTAGATTTAAGTCATCAAATTATGCTTGGGTTACAGGAATATGATAAACAAATCAAAACTATTTTTGGTTCATAGGGAAAGGTTGTTTTTGTTTTGGTAAAGAATAATATTCAAAGCCAGAACATTTATCAAGTACACCATGTCTATTGTATAGAAAAATGCACTAACCCAGTTTACATACTAATCTTTCTGTAATGACATATATCTTGAAACCGGATAATCAAAATATATCTGTCCTTAAATATTGCAGATTTCTTCCATCGGAAGTTCGGCCAGTTATCCATCCGCAAAACTCGAAAAAATAAAGAATGAAAGGACTGATGATGAAGAGGAAGAGGGGGAGAATGACATTGATACAGACGACAATGACCGGAGAAAGAGAAATATTGACTCGCAGATTCGGGAAGATGAAAACGATGAAGGTGACATAAGGCAGGAGAGGAGGAAAAGAAACACGGAAACGGAAATAAATTATACGGACGATGACGACGATGATGATTATTTGTTGTTAGAGAGGAGGAAAAAAAGAGATGCAAATTCTGGTTTCAATGATGATGATGATGACCGTGATGATGATGATGATGATGACGATTATGTTGGTGAAGGTGATCTAACATTGGAGAGTTTAAAGAAAAAAGATTCGGAATCTGGAGTAGGAGTTGAAGTTGATAACGGCGAGGAAATTGACGATGAAAAGAAAGTAGAACGAAAAAAAAGAGACGCAGGCTTAATGATCGGTAGTGACGAAAATGAAGACGGAGTCGACTCTGATGATTTGACAACATATCGGAGAAAAAGAGACGCATATTCAGAAATGATAGATGAGGAGGACGAAGACGACAGCGACATTGGATCGACGTTGATAAAAAGGAGTACAGAATCTGTTCAGAAATATGCAGGTAATGTTCATGTAGCACCTGTAGATGAATCGGGCAAGGTTTTAATTACTCGTATAGGACGGGACATAAGTGAAATGAACAAGGATGTCGATAATGTCGACAAAACTCCACCTAGCGGTGAACCTGCCGTTTACATTGTCCGAAAGGAAAGAGATCTCAGCAAATATGGTGATGGAGATGGTAGCGAAATGGGGACAAAAAAGATAGATTTACAAACAGGGCCAGAAAATCTAAGTATTGATGATGAGGACTCAGATGATGACGAAGCAGATGATGATGATGCTAATGATGACGATGACAAACTTTCAGAAAGACGGAAACGTGAGACAGAATTTATCAATTTCGATGACGATGAGGGTCTTGATGAAGATTATGATGATAATGAAGATACCACACCCAGATTAAGGAGAATGGCTTCAGTCAAACCCAACTCTACAGCTCGACCCCCGTCAAATACAACCTCTGTTACCCCATCGTCATCAACCACTGAAAGTCTGCTCCAAACGTTTCTACGTAAGTCGGCAGCTACAAAATTCACTGCATCGTCATCAAATGACGATGCTGACAAGGGCAATGAAACTGATGACGAAGATGAATACGACGACGACAATGATGATGATGACGAAGATGAAAAAAACAATATTTCAAATAAGAACAAAGAATTAGAAAAACAACTTCGATCCCTTGTGAAAAGCGTGAGCAAGCAGAAGCGTGACATAACAGGTAAGTCAGAATATTTTGTTTCTACTATGGAGGGGTTTCCTCATTACTAAACGTGTAAAAGAATGGCACAAACAACGCCTCCTTTATGTTACAATAACAGAAATTCTGACAGTTACCAATATGTTCATCTAAATTTAACGTGAGAATTGATTAGCCTTCAATACTATATGATCTTGTTATGTGACACTGAGTTGACTTCTATGGTTGTGAATTTCATGTTTCTAAAATAACTGTGATGATGTGTATCTGAAGCTTTGTCAGGTTGTGTTGCTGAACCTTTTGTCAGGTTGTGTTGCTGAACCTCTTGTCAGGTTGTCTTGCTGAACCTTTTGTCAGGTTGTGTTATTGAACCTTTTGTCAGGTTGTGTTGCTGAACCTTTTGTCAGGTTGTGTTATTGAACCTTTTGTCAGATTGTGTTGCTGAACCTTTTGTCAGGTTGTGTTGCTGAACCTTTTGTCAGGTTGTGTTGCTGAACCTTTTGTCAGGTTGTGTTGCTGAACCTTTTGTCAGGTTGTGTTGCTGAACCTTTTGTCAGGTTGTGTTGCTGAACCTCTTGTCAGGTTGTCTTGCTGAACCTTTTGTCAGGTTGTGTTATTGAACCTTTTGTCAGGTTGTGTTGCTGAAACTTCGTCAAGTTGTGTTATTGAACCTCTTGTCAGGTTGTGTTGCTGAACCTCTTGTCAGGTGGTGTTACTGAACCTTTTGTCAGGTTGTGTTGCTCAACCTTCGTCAGGTTGAGTTGCTGAACCTTTTGTCAGGTTGTGTTACTGAACCTTTTGTCAATTTGTGTTGCTGAAACTTCGTCAAGTTGTTTTATTGAACCTCTTGTCAGGTTGTGTTGCTGAACCTCTTGTCAGGTGGTGTTACTGAAACTTTTGTCAGGTTGTGTTGCTCAACCTTTGTCAGGCCGCTGAGCACGTTGTCAGGTTGTTTAGCTGAACATTTTGTCAGGTTGAGTTGCCGAAACTTTTGTCAGAATGTGTTGCTGAACCTCTTGTCAGGTGGTGTTACTGAACCTTTTGTCAGGTTGTGTTGCTCAACCTTTGTCAGCCTGCTGAGCACGTTGTCAGGTTGTTTAGCTGAAACTTGTCAGGTTGTGTAGCTGAACCTCTTTTCAAAAAGGTTTGTAGGTTAACAAGTTGAGTTACTGAAAATGCCATTGTGAAGCCGACATAGTTGTCTGGATGAATGGAGGAAAATTTGTCAAATTCATAAAATAGCAGTTTGAAAGTATGAGAATTGGCTAATACATTTCATCAACACATTTCAATTGTGTGGAATGAGGAACCATAAAGACAGATTGAACTATATAAATAAGTTTTATATAGATCTGCTTTCAATGTCAATGTCTTGTATTTCGTCAGACAACACTTCTGGTGTTCTGGACCTCCAGTAGTTGTTGTAACACGGATATATAACCTGCTAACCGTTGTCAGAAATGTTATGTGTGAACAACGTTTACTAGTGGTTGATTAAGAGGAATATTTCTACATTCAGATATAAAGTAACTATGTGACGCCAGGGTCACTTTTACCGCTGACATCAGGTGTTTGACACTATTAATAATGGTCACACTGTTGTCTCTCAGCTGATTCCTTCTATTTGTTAACAGTGTAAAGTTAAGGATGAGGTCGGCGATGTGTATTTGTCTTTTCAGGTTACGCTCCTCGGTATACCGATGCAGATGATGACCTGCAGAAAAACGATTTTCTTTCTGAAAACAAAGTTCCTGAAACAAAAGAAAGCAGTAACCAAACACACACTCGTATACACATCGCCGAACCATCCGACTTTGATCTCCATGATAATTCAAAGGAAACTGCATTGGCCACAGTAGATGTTCACCCTCGTGCTCCAGAAGTTACTCAACACACAAGTAGTAACGGTTTATCATTGGCGTCAACAAAACAGATGGGCGGGGAACCATTCGGTCCCATAGCAACAAAAAGGAGTGTCGAACAGCAGTATTCGGCATTCTTTACTAAGAATGCTAAACGTTAGTATCGTAATCTGAACGGGTTTTTTTTATTACTATCTCGCTTGGTGCATTTTTGCAAACCTGACTAGCTTCATAAAATCTCACTCCAATTTGAAATAACGCGTTTCCCATTTTGATAAAATTTAAAACAACGGTTGACTTGAAACAAAGTGATCATGAAAGGTAAAACACGTATTTTGTTTACGATTGAAAATGGAGAATGAGTATTAATATCATGAATAAAAACAACTTGTTGAAACAGCGCGTTTGTATCGGTAGGTCGTGTGGCATGGGTGGAGCCCAAGATGATGCAGAACTGTTGGGCACAAGAAATGCTTGCCTCACGGTTCGGATACTCGCCCAGTTGTAATGCAGATGGCTCTTTCTCGCCCAAACAATGCTTCTTGGAAAGGTTAGTGTTTTGTGAAGGACGTGGAACAACTTTGGGTGTATGTTTAGGAGTACTATCACCAGCAAGTCGGTGAGGTGGCGGACAGTGTAAACGAGGTGTGATGGTGAAAACGTGCAGAACGTTATTGCTATACGATCAATACAAAATGGTCACTGACATCCGCCGTTTACACGTCACAGACATTGGTAGTGACAAAACCAAAACTATATACCAGTTATTGCTGGTATTATAGATGCAATCTAAATGGACGCCGAAATCCATTTTACTTAAACCACTCTCCTTCTGAAAACTGCCATAATTTTAATGTTTAACGCTGAAAACCATGATAAACCTCGATTATATAGATCAATCTTGTCAACATGTGTATTAACAATGATTTGTTAACAAGCAGGTAGCCCATCAGGAGGAATGTCCGGTATTTTTATAATAAGCACTATCGTCTTTAATCAACTCTTGTCATCGATACGTCGAGACCCCACTGTGTTCCTACAACATCCATCATTCGGTTAGTGTATTACAGTCCGAGTTCTGTCCACTTAGGCCAAAATTTGTGTTTGACCGGAGATTATCACTATCATCACTGACCAGTCGGTCAAATGTCCGCATAGTGAAACAAATCCATTGGTCAACAAAATCAGTAGATTGGCCTAAAACCTGTGGTCAAGGTAATGATTTTCTCCGGCAACTACCGATATAGACCTCATATATCACTGATATAAATGACCGGAAGTTGGTACTAAATCACTTGATCATAAATCCTTACGTATGTCCATATATACTATAGTATATACACTTAACGATAGACGGCAACTTTATAATTTCTCTTGGTCAGCTTTTTTTCGTAAGCCGATAGACTACGGCTGAGAGTATCCAGAATCTTACTACATGTTTGTATATCTCTCTAGCCTGCAGATCACTGCACCCGTGCATTTTCTTTGGTCCCTTATTTGTAATGTTCTCAGTTTTTTATTATTTCATTCAAGTTTGTTTTTACACTGATACGAATCTCGCGCGCGATAAGATTTTAAGTACGTACGATATAATTGCTGACACCAGCCATTTTTACATTATTGTGACCTATTTTCCACGATTCCTTCAAGTCACACTGGAGTCAGGTTGATTCTGCGTTCACTACTTCCCGTAAAGTCTTTGAAGCTACGTTTTAGTTCGATTCTAGTTGTGTGTCTTAAATAATTTGTTAGTGCCCTCACTCATTGTATTTCATGTCATTTATGATGTCAAGTTAAAAGCTTCGTGATGCGATAAGAATTCGTTACTCTTGTTGGTCCAATCTCTGCCGGAGTTGTCGTTCCTTACAGTCACAATATACACGTGATCATGTAGGGTACGGCAATGCACTCTGGGAAATATTATCCCATTAGCTGTATAATGTAGTTTAATTCATTGTTTGGCTTCAAGATTGCATATGATCTACACTATAAAGTTTAGATTTTGACATTTTTTTCGATCACTTTTGACTTTATTCAGTCGCCATCTAGGTTTAACATTTAGTCCCGTAGCATCACTGACGAGTCTTGTAGGAATAAAACAGCTATGTGATGCAATTTCATTCACTGTTTGGCTCTACTATATCTATTCATTTGTGTGTCTTTAGTACAATCGTTTTTACCACCTTTCACATGCCAATGTCGTTTTGAATTCGCTGTTGTACACATAACGCTACCATTCCATGCTGTTACCTGACAAAATGTGTCTTCAATACTAATTCCGACCTTCAAAATGTATTTAAACAACAAAAATGAGCTTAAAAACATACAAAAATAAGATTCCTTAGTGTCCATAATGTTTATGTATCAGTCTTTAAATAACTTCACGTCAACACCACTTCACGCTTCGCGTCGTTTCATTTGAAAAATGATCCGTAAAATACATGTACTATGTGACAGGAAGGCACGAATATAAACGTAAGAACGCATTTCATATTTCTTGTTGATTTCTATTTAAAGTTATGCTTTTATATTTTCATGAATGAAGATGTTTTAAGATAAAAATGCCTCTTTTCACTTAACCTTGTGTTTTGGTATTTGTTGTGTTTGTTCAGGTTGAAATGTCGCGCCGTCAACTATAGCCAATATAACCAACCACGAAATATTCGAAGTCTCGATGTATCGATTTTTTGGTAGTCCCTTGAACTTCGAAACATCGAGGTTTGACTGTAATTACATTTACACAGCACGCCACTGAAATGAAATCAAATGCTATTTTCCTATTACTTGGTAAGACTTCATAACTACTGGCAATAAATCCCTGCGCATACTGTTCAACAGTTTCCAGTATATTCATTAAATGTTTTCGTAACGAAACGCAGATATAAAAAGATGTAGGCCTATTTTGGTATCTTTGTGGAATTAACTAATGCTGTGGAATTCCCGCCAACAATGTAAAAGCTTTTCCGTCAACATGGACTGCGATATAAGAATGATTTTTCCCTGCTTCTGCAAATGAAAATCTGCACGGGCCAACTTAATTGAAACTTAATTGGTCTGCTTCCTCACTAAAGAGGCTTCAGTTATGTCATTTCCGATCTGGAGATATCAAAATTCAAAGTCGATGGTGATGGTGAAGAACGTTGTCTTAAAGGCAACACATTTTTTTTCATACCGATTTTTCATTTCCGAATTGTTAGATCACGACCTTTTAGGAAAATAACTATAAACTCTGTTTGTGTGGTGTAACCTTCGCTATCTCAACAATATCAACGGTCAGTCAGTGTGGTCATGTTATCTCTAATCCATTTGACTCCTTCCGGCCAACAACCACACCCGAGTGAAACATGATGGACAGGTAAACAGCCGTAAATACCCGTAGGATCAGAGGAATAACATGTTACTTTGATCTTGGCGACATATTAGTTGAAGAGACAGTCACCACAATGTCCCTCCTCTCCCCTAATAGAACATGTCACACGTTACGGGGCAGTCAAAATAACCAATAAATTGTTGACAGGCGACGGGTTCAAAACAGGTCGCCCATAACAATTATTCGTGGTTCTCCGTCTACTTCGCGTAAAAATTGTTAGACAATTGTTGCAACCCGGTCTACAGTCAAAACTGATGTCTGGCATGGAACATGCGACTGCTGACCTGTTAAGCATAAAACAAGTTATATAGTTTATCACGTTTGATATATATTTTCATTTTTTCACTTGACTTGCATCTCGTCTTTTTCTCCACAGATGCTGGTGTGTTCACAGAGACGGCAGTCCCCAAGATCCCAATGTAAACACTCGTTTTGTCTTCTCTGTGGCAGCTATTATGATGGAGTGTACACAGAATCCATAAACAGAACTAGTACTTTCTCCTTAGTGGTGACTGATGATGACTTTATAAAGAATCGTGTGTGTAATGAATTAATAGAAAAATCTTATAGTTCTTTGAACGTATGTCTCGGATGGCAATCCCGCTAAAAGTCCCGCTAATTTTTTTATGGCAATCGTACTCGGAATACCCGGCCTATTGGAAGTTCAATAAAAATGTCTAAATTTCATATTTTTGTCGATGAGGATATCAATACTTTATTATAAGTACATGAGATACATAATTTATATCATACTGTAGACTAAGGCTGTATTCCAATAAAACGTTCACTTTCCACTTACTACCAAGGGTAAGATTTAGAAAACACGGTAACGAATTAACATGTCTGATCAGGAAAATTCTAACAAAATTGTGAAAAATACATTAACGAGTTAACGTGTCTGATTGTGAACTGTTCACGTGAAGGTGGGTAATTCATGTTTATGGAGGAAATGTTGGTGTCCTAGATAGACACATTCCAGCTGTGTAAGCGATTAGGTGTTGCGCCAGAGACAAGAAGTGGACAGAGGTGACCGGAGGTGTCGGGCGAACCGTCAAGTGGCCGATACTGGTCATTCAACACAGCAATGTGAACAGATAGTGGCCATCGCAATGACCGGTTCTCCTGCTCGGCAACGCTGTCAACATGAAGATGCTTTCATCACAACCAACGTAATCACAGAAACACCGTGAATGGGGCGATAATTTATTACATATGATTAACAACCTAAAACTTTACTTGATCTAACCAGTCCCTAACTTTTGGGTAATGATGATGAATATGAAGTTGCTACAGCGCTGACAACCGTTGGACATGTACCGGTAATAAACGGTTCTGAAAACCCCTGTCTGTGTGTAACAGAGCATTCTAGTTCTATAGATCAAGACAGAATAGTCTATTTCAAATTAAACCGAATACAGAGTTAACAATTGTTATCTCCCCACCATTCTGTGTTGCACACCAAGTTTATCCAATTGTCAAAGAAAATGTTGAGGGTTTCTTTTAGAAAGATTGTGTTTAAGTAGAATTTTACGAATGACTAGACAATACGATTCCAGATTACAGATTCAAGCGATATAAAAAATTGGTTGTACAAATCAAAAATCAAAAATATTTCTAACACCCAACAAAATCAAAAAGTTACTACACACATTTCGTCCTATTCTTTACTAACCCAGAAACTGATAATGATATGGCGTCAAAACTGAAATTACAAAGGAAACTGCCTTTTAGTCAGCCAATCACTTCTCTGTGATGAAGTCTCATCCGATGATTAACTTTATCAATACCTAAAGTATATTGATCAAGAGGCGTTTTAATCAGAAAATATAATCCTTCGATCGTGTTATCACTGTCTACATCACACAGGTCCCCGAATTTCCGATCATTCAATACTGTCAGTTACAGTAAAGACTGAAATACAGAGCGGCATCACAAATGACGCGTGAAATTTTCAACATTGGTGACCTCTGGTTGTGACGTGATTTCATTACATAAAATGATGAAGCAACTTTTTTGAGAGTGAGGGATTTTTAACAATGGATGCACAAGTGAACTGTCTTTTATTTGAAGGAGAGAGACTTCGTGTAACGAAGTGAAATATCATATTCCTATCTAGACACTTCATTGTAATGTAACCAGTTACACCTTGTACTACACGTGTAATGATATCCGAGAATGGTTGTATACGAGATTAAACAGTCCAAACTACAAGTATTTGAGCAATTTCATAACACACTTCACAAAGCTTCAGAAAATATTACTTTGTAAGCTATGGTATATGCTAGACGCTAACGATTCCATGCCATCGTTACGTCACAGATAGAATCTGGGATGACAGGTGATAACAGTGTGTACATGGATGTAGAAACCTTAGCGTTACGTCACGCCGATAACTCGATAGCTACCCGTTCCCACGCCGTTTAGAAACAGGCAACGATTGCGATACAGAGAGAGGATTTTAGGTCCGCTGGAAGATGTGTCCGCGTTAAAAAATCTCAACTGCATTCCTTCTTCTGTAGTAACACTACATTCCCTCACTGTTGTTACACTTCATTCCCTCCACTGTAGTAACACTACATTCCCTCCACTGTAGTAACACTACATTCCCTCCACTGTAGTATCACTACATTTTCTCCACTGTAGTAACACTACATACCCTCCTATACAGTAAAACTACGTTTAGTAACAGGCAACGAGTGTGATAAAGAGAGAGAGGATGTAAGGTCCACTGGAAGTATGTCCGCGTTAAAAAATCTCAACTGCATTCCTTCCACTGTAGTAACATTGCATTCCCTCCACGGTAGGTACACTACATTCCTACACTGTAGTAACACTACATTGCCTCCTCTGTAGTACCACTGCATTTTCTCCACTATAGTAACGTTATATTTTCTCAACTGTAGTAACACTATATTCCCTCCACTGAAGAAACACTTCATTACCTCCACTGTAGTAACATTATATTTTCTCAACTATAGTAACCTTACATTCCCTCCACTGTAGTAACACTACATTTCCTTCACTGTAGTAACATTGCATTCCCTCCACTGTAGTAACACTACATACCCTCTTATACAGTAACACTACATTCCCTCCACTGTAGTAACACTACATACCCTCCACTGTAGTATCATTACATTCCCTACACTGTAGTAACACTACATACCCTCCACTGTAGTATCATTACATTCCCTACACTGTAGTAACAATGCATTCCCTACACTGTAGTAACTGTACATTCCCTCCACTGTAGTAACACTGCATTCCCTCCTCTGTAGTAATAGTAAAGTAGTAATGTAGTACTGTTTAATATAGTGAAGATTTCCTCAGAAGAACTGATCAGTAACCACAGTCTATTGCCACTGATTGTGTCCAACAAGTTAAGCCCTGACCAAATATCTAAATGAAAAACATTCGATGTATTAATGGTCATCGGAGCCCTGTATCAAAACATCCAAGTCAATAAATCACAGATTTGTTAAATAAAAAGGAATTCTTCTATCTCTTGTGTTTAATGGTAAATAAATGGGTATCTAGCAACTGGTCAATTTTGGTCATTACTTATATATAATGTATTTACTTATACAGGTTATCACTAACTGGACAGTCAATGACCACAGGTAAGATAGGCACTCTTTGATCACACCTAGATATGTATTCCAAAGGTCGTGTACATGTTGTCGTTATGATGCTGGACATAGTTTCTTTGAACAAGAGACATATATATCTATCATCGTAGACTTATTTACTCCAATGAAGAGACACGTGATTCCCAGTTCTGTGTGAAGTGGTGCTCCTTTTCATGTTGGACAGCGACCTTCAAACAAATATACATTCTAAATTGTACATGTATCATGGAATTACAATCAAAAGGGAGATAACTCCTAAAACTGCCGTAAATCGTAAATCTTATTGAGAAATAAAATGTACGAGTTTAACGAATTCGAGATTTGCTTTTTACTAAGTATTTATATTGGATAGAAACATTGCCACAGCAGAGAAAAACGCCTTTTTTAAAATGCTGTGGTTAATCAATTTCTAATCGTTGTTCTTTTTCGTAGTGTAATGGTTTACTTTTAGATAGAGTTAACGGTAGATGTTGTAGATCTCTTCCGATCCGAATCCTTGATCAAGTGTTTTCACTTGTTAATCTTCAAAATTTAATTGCCACAGTAATAACAATTTTTTCTGTTCAAATGTATTTTCAAATTCTAGATCTCGCAGTTTCATTTGTTTTAAACCAAATCCAGGGGTGTCTTTATCATACGACTGTGACCAAATCAGATGATTTCTTCGTATATTAACTGTAGTAATGTGTGAAATCATATAGGACATAGAGTCAGACGATGAGAAATAAGCCCATGAGTCCAGGTAAACCACATGGGCTCTCAGTTGGGATTTTACTGGCGCGTCTTTCGAAATAATTGACTATATGCACTCTTATCATAAAATGTGATGTTTTTATTCATAAGGTATTTTTGACCTGAATTGAAACACTCTGATTTTTATAATAATCATTGAAGGTGGTTATTTTTTGTTTGTGGTTTTGAACATGGATATTTATGCTATCACAGATTCCAATTCGAAATATTTCCGACATGTTATGTACTGTATTATTATGGACAAATAGATGTGTAACCTTATGTAGGCTACAAAAATACATATAAGACCATCGCTGCATGGGTCTCCGATTCCAAGTCTGTAAAAATCACTCATCCAAGACTGACCCAATTCTACCAGTACGTGCACGTGCCATATACGACTCAACTAGCGCTAAGGGGACGTAACCCATGGTATCCCGTAGAAATCAATATGGTTGCAAATGAACGAAATAACTTAAAAATCTCATCATAAATCACTTTTTTCGTGAAAATATTGCCACGTATTTTTTTTATTTTAAGCATGAATACCTCACGACAGGTTAGTTTGAATAACTGCATTGAATCTTAGGTGAAACTGTGTATCAGGTATGTAAATGAGTGTATACCAACACAGACGATTTTATGTAACCCCATATAAGAAATGTACAAAAGGGTGGATGGTGGGATTGTCTGTACTGCATAAAGGCTGGCTTCAGACGTTACTCTGTCCTTCTACAAGTTAGACACAGTTGAGCCGAATAATGGATTAAACTGTAAATCCCCACTTATTCCCCTCGTCAGTGATATTAAGGGATTAAAATGATCTGAATTGATCGAAAGACAATGGACTTTTGCCTCTTGTGTTAAACTCCCAATATAAATTCTCTGAGCATATATCATAGGTTTAAAACACAAACAGGGTTTGATTTTCTTTCTTTGAAAGAAACATTGACATTTCTACAATTAATAGGTCTAGAATCAATAACGTAACGTTAGCAAAGTGGTAAGATCTCTGCTCTCAGCTGCAAAGTTCTTTGATCGAATGCTTCTGTCGTGTTTTTATTGAAGGTATTTCTCTCTGTCTCCATCGCTTCCTCCCCCCTCTCTGTCTCTCATTCTTCTATCGTTTTGTAAACAAAAAATATAAACTCAGAATTGAATTATTGACTGCTGTTTGTAGATGTAAGTCATAAATCTGAATGAGAAATGAAATATACGAGTTCAATTAATTCGAGATTTGTTCTGTATTATGTATCTATATTGGATAGAAGTATTACCATAGTAGAGAAAAAATGTCTTTTAAAAATGCTGTGGTTAATGTATTTCCAATCATTGTTCTTCTTTTCCGTAGTGTAATGGTTACATTAAATATAGTTAAGGGTAGATGTTGTAGATCCCTTTCGATCTGAATCCTTGATCAAGTGTTTTTAGTTGTTAATCTTCAAAATTTAATTGCCACAGTAATATTCAATTTTTCTGTTCAAATGTATTTTCAAATCCTAGATCTTCTCGTAGTTTTATTTGTTTTAAACCAAATCCAGGGGTGTCTTTATCATACGACTGTGACCAAATCAGATGATTTCTTCGTATATTGACTATAGTAATGTGTGAAATCATATAGGACATAGAGTCAGATGATGAGCCACATGGGTTCTCGGTTGGGATTTTACTGGCGCGTCTTTCGAAATAATTGACCATATGCACTCTTATCTTAAAATGTGATGTTTTTATTCATAAGGTATTTTTGACCTGAATTGAAACACTCTGATTTTTATAATAATCATTGAAGGTAGTTATTTTTTGTTTGTGGTTTTGAACATGGATATTTATGCTATCACAGATTCCAATTCGAAATATTTCCGACATGTTATGTACTGTATTATTATGGACAAATAGATGTGTAACCTTATGTAGGCTACAAAAATACATATATAACCATCGCTGCATGGGTCTCCGATTCCAAGTCTGTAAAAATCACTCATCCAAGACTGACCCAATTCTACCAGTACGTGCACGTGCCATATACGACTCAACTAGCGCTAAGGGGACGTAACCCATGGTATCCCGTAGAAATCAATATGGTTGCAAATGAACGATAACTTAAAAATCTCATCATAAATCACTTTTTTCGTGAAAATATTGCCACGTATTTTTTTTATTTTAAGCATGAATACCTCACGACAGGTTAGTTTGAATAACTGCATTGAATCTTAGGTGAAACTGTGTATCAGGTATGTAAATGAGTGTATACCAACACAGACGATTTTATGTAACCCCATATAAGAAATGTACAAAAGGGTGGATGGTGGGATTGTCTGTACTGCATAAAGGCTGGCTTCAGACGTTACTCTGTCCTTCTACAAGTTAGACACAGTTGAGCTAATGGAAAACTGTAAATCCCCACTTATTCCCCTCGTCAGTGATATTAAGGGATTAAAATGATCTGAATTGATCGAAAGACAATGGACTTTTGCCTCTTGTGTTAAACTCCCAATATAAATTCTCTGAGTATATATCATAGGTTTAAAACACAAACAGGGTTTGATTTTCTTTCTTGAAAGAAACATTGACACTTCTACAATTAATAGGTCTAGAATCAATAACGTAACGTTAGCAAAGTGGTAAGATCTCTGCTCTCAGCTGCAAAGTTCTTTGATCGAATGCTTCTGTCGTGTTTTTATTGAAGGTATTTCTCTCTGTCTCCATCGCTTCCTCCCCCCTCTCTGTCTCTCATTCTTCTATCGTTTTGTAAACAAAAAATATAAACTCAGAATTGAATTATTGACTGCTGTTTGTAGATGTAAGTCATAAATCTGAATGAGAAATGAAATATACGAGTTCAATTAATTCGAGATTTGTTCTGTATTATGTATCTATATTGGATAGAAGTATTACCATAGTAGAGAAAAAATGTCTTTTAAAAATGCTGTGGTTAATGTATTTCCAATCATTGTTCTTCTTTTCCGTAGTGTAATGGGTTACTTTAAGATGTAGTTAACGGTAGATGTTGTAGATCCCTTCCGATCCGAATCCTTGATCAAGTGTTTTCACTTGTTAATCTTCAAAATTTAATTGCCACAGTAATAATAATTTTTTCTGTTCAAATGTATTTTCAAATTCTAGATCTTCTCGCAGTTTTATTTGTTTCAAACCAGATCCAGGGGTGTCTTTATCATACGACTGTGACCAAATCAGATGATTTCTTCGTATATTGACTATAGTAATGTGTGAAATCATATAGGACATAGAGTCAGATGATGAGCCACATGGGTTCTCAGTTGGGATTTTACTGGCGCGTCTTTCGAAATAATTGACCATATGCACTCTTATCTTAAAATGTGATGTTTTTATTCATAAGATATTTTTGACCTGAATTGAAACACTCTGATTTTTATAATAATCATTGAAGGTGGTTATTTTTTGTTTGTGTTTTTGAACATGGATATTTATGCTATCACGGTTCAAATTCGAAACATTTCCGACATGTTATGTACTGTATTATTATGGACAAATAGATGTGTAACCTTATGTAGGCTACAAAAATATCTATATAACCATCGCTGCATGGGTCTCCGATTCCAAATCTGTTAAAATCACTCATCCATGACTGACCCAATTCTACCTGTATGTGCACGTGCCATATACGACTCACCTAGCGCTAAGGGGACGTAACCCATGGTATCCCGTAGAAATAAAAATGGTTGCAAATGAACGAAATAACTTTAAAATCTCACTATTTTTCACCCTTTTTGTGAAAATATTGCTATGTAATTTTTTATTTTAAGCATGAATACCTCTCGACAGGTTAGTTTGAATAACTGCATTGAATTTTAAGTGAAACTATGTACCATGTATGCAAATGAGTGTATACCAACACTGACGATTTTATGTAACCCCATATAAGAAATGTACAAAAGGGTGGATGGTGGGATTGTCTGTACTGCATAAAGGCAGACTTCAGACGTTACTCTGTCCTTCTACAAGTTAGACACAGTTGAGCTGAATTGATCGAAAGACAATGGACTTTTGCCTCTTGTGTTAAATCCCAATATAAATTCTCTGAGCATATATCATAGGTTTAAAACACAAACAGGGTTTGATTTTCTTTCTTTGAAAGAAGCATTGACATTTCTACAATTAATAGGTCTAGAATCAATAACGTAACGTTAGCAAAGTGGTAAGATCTCTGCTCTCAGCTGCAAAGTTCTTTGATCGAATGCTTCTGTCGTGGTTTTTATTGAAGGTATTTCTCTCTCTCCCCTCCCCCTATCTCTCTCTCTCTCTCTGTCTCTCTCTCTCTGTCTCTCTCTCTCTCTCTCTGTCTCTCTCTCTCTCTCTCTCTCTCTCTCTCTCTCTCTCTCTCTCTCTCTCTCTCTCTCTCTCACATTTTTTATCGTTTTGTAAACAAAAAAAATATAAACTCAGAATTGACTTATTAACTGCTATTTATAAATGTAAGTAATAAATCTTAGTGAGAAATACCATGTGCGAGTTCAATGAATTCGAGATTTGCTATGTACTATGTATTTGCATTGAATAGTAGCATTGCCACAGAAGAGAAAAAGCGTCTTTTTTTTAAATGCTGTGGTTAATCAATTTCTAATCGATGTTCTTCTTTTCCGTAGTGTAATGGGTTACTTTAAGATGTAGTTAACGGTAGATGTTGTAGATCCCTTCCGATCCGAATCCTTGATCAAGAGTTTTCAGTTGTCAATCTTCAAATTTTAATTGCTAAAGTAATAATCAAATGTTCTGTTCAAATGTATTTTCAAATTCTAGATTTTCTCGCAGTTTTATTTTTTTAAAACCAAATCCAGGGGTGTCTTTATCATACGCCCCTGACCAAATCAGATGATTTTTTCGTATATTGACTGTAATAATGTGTGAAATCATTTAGGACATAGAGTCCGACGATGAGAAATTTACCCATGAAAGAGATGGCTATAGTTCACACGGGTCCAGGTAAACCACAAGGGTTCTACTGGCTCGTCCTTCGAAATAACTAACCATATGCACTCAAATGATAAAATGTGATGTTTTTTATTCAACAGATATTGTTAAACTGAATTGTAACACTCTGAATTGTATTATAATAATAATAATTGAAGATGGTTATTTTTTGTTGTATTGGATATAGATATTTATGCCATCACAGATTTAACTTCCGAGTCCGATATTTACCGTAATATTACGGACTAGCAGGTGTGTAACATATATATAGGCTACAACAGATACCTATATAACCATGGCTGTACTGATCTCCCGGGTAACGTCGCCAGAGAATCGACGCACGTCGATTGGACAATGCCCGGCGACGGGCAGAGTCACGAAGACGATAAACCACCACCATCATCATCATCGGTAAAACAGTACCAGCTAAGTCCATATTAGTACAGAGTGTAATTTGATAAAATCACTCATCCTTGATTGGGCCCCATCCTACATGTGAACTCTCGTGCCTACGACTCGATAAGGACCAAGGGTACATAACTCATGGTATCCCGTAGAAATAGCTGCATATGAGTTGGTAAACCTTAGGCCCGCCTCATACAGCTAACCCGTTCTGCCAACTTGGCAATCTCTCACCCTGATTATTATTTTGTGTATAATTAATTTAAAAAAAGAATTAATGAATTGATGTCATTGAAACGACATGACATCAAACAATGGCAGTGACTTAAAAAATTCTCCCTCTCCTCCCATCTCAGCCCTGGTGTTCCTGGGGGTCATTCCTGGTGTATATCGGACAAATCTGAAGGATCAAATACCAAAGGAATTCTGGGTAAACCTTTGATTTTCTCTTTTGTATTGTGACCCTCAGATTGTTGTGACTTTATCCTCATCCACGATAAAGTCATTATACCTGAACAGTGTGTTACATAAATGATCCCAGAAATGTTGTTTTATACCAGGTACGTCTCTGCTTATACAGAACAGTGGAAGTAAGTACAAACGTGAACATATATCTAATACATCATCCATATGTTCTGGTAGTATTGACGAACCGAATGTGCTTAATGGACGTACGACTGAAAAAAAGTAAATGCAGGTGCTAAGATGTTAAAGCCAACATTTGGGGGTGGGGCTGGGGTGTAGGGGTTGGGGGTTATATGGCGGGTAAAAAAGGTAGCATTTTGTATGGATATAAAAGGACTGTAGTAAAACACACACTTATAAGATCAAGAGTTAGGTTTTGTTTCAAAACATTAGTTTTCCAGTGGCTCGATTCAGTATTACGAAATGCCTGGTCTTCTCCATGTGTACTATAAACGTATTGAAAAAGCAATCTGAACTACTCACTGACTGACAATGGTAGATCGTATATGACATATACGTCCCTGGGTAGATTGATAACTGAACCAGCATAATGTCTTCATCACATCTGAACTACTCACTAGCCGACAATGGTAGATTGATATCTGAACCAGCATAATGTCTTAATCATGTCTGAACTACTCACTGGCTGACAATGGTAGATTGATAACTGAACCAGCATAATGTCTTAATCACATCTGAACTACTCACTGGCTGACAATGGTAGATGATAACTGAACCAGCATGATGTCTTCATCACATCTGAACTACTCACTAGCCAACAATGGTAGATTGATATCTGAACCAGCATAATGTCTTCATCACATCTGAACTACTCACTGGTTGACAATGGTAGATTGATAACTGAACCAGCATAATGTCTTCATCACATCTGAACTACTCACTAGCCGACAATGGTAGATTGATATCTGAACCAGCATAATGTCTTAATCATGTCTGAACTACTCACTGGCTGACAATGGTAGATGATAACTGAACCAGCATGATGTCTTCATCACATCTGAACTACTCACTGGCTGACAATGGTAGATGATAACTGAACCAGCATGATGTCTTCATCACATCTGAACTACTCACTAGCCGACAATGGTAGATTGATATCTGAACCAGCATAATGTCTTCATCACATCTGAACTACTCACTGGTTGACAATGGTAGATTGATAACTGAACCAGCATAATGTCTTCATCACATCTGAACTACTCACTAGCCGACAATGGTAGATTGATATCTGAACCAGCATAATGTCTTAATCATGTCTGAACTACTCACTGGCTGACAATGGTAGATTGATAACTGAACCAGCATAATGTCATAATCACATCTGAACTACTCGCTGGCTGACTGGTAGATTGATAACTGAACCTGCATAATGTTTTAATCACATCTGAACTACTCATTGGCTGAAGATGGTGGACTGAGAGTAGAGCTGGCATGTTCACAATGTGAATAGAATATAAGTTCTTATAACACAAACAGTAGCAGATTAGAGCGTGACATTTCAATGACTGTGTCATCAAAATGTCACACTCTAATCTTTTGCTGGTTCCTCTATCTTATTAACATTACCAACCTGAAGAAAATGTAAAAAAAACAACAACAATGTCAGTTTCTTTAAAACGATATTTCAAATTCAAATTGATGCTTTTTCAATTTTGATCCCTGTTCTCACAGACTGAAGTATCACTGCACATTGTACAACTATCACATTATTACAGCCACTTCAACATTTCTAATCCTAGCATTAACATTAGTCACTGAACTGCGTCATCTGACCAGTCATCTGACCAGCGCCATCTGACGGGGACTAAACATATAGGTAGAGTTCTGGCAACTACTAGTACAGTTTTCAAGGTCATCAGACTGCCTGGGTTAGGATGATGGATTGCCATAATATTCATTCATTCAAGGTCTGCCTCGCTATGTTGTAACATTTACACATTTTAAACAACTCTTTCAACCCCCTTTCAGGATTTTAATTGTATTTGGCTATAAGAGATTCAAAATTGAAATTTCAAGGAATAACCTCCATTGTCAAAATAGAATAAAAAAGAGCTGAAATCCTCTCAAGAGCATGAATAACAATGAAATCATTTAACAGTTTAAATCCTCTCTGAGGTTTTACCAACAACAGGAAATTCAGACTAGTTCTGGGGTGAAAGTATTCCTGGCATCTTTGGCGAATCAGGTGATCAATTTAAACCATATTTTGCTATGAGTGTCCTTCGTGTAAGGCAATTTTTTAACCACTGAGTATTAGACTGTACAAGGTTGGAATAGGAAGTGATGACATCTGACATCAGACCAACAGACATACAACTCTACCCTAACCAGAGCAGAGTATTAGACTGTACAAGGTTGGAATAGGAAGTGATGACATCTGACATCAGACCATCAAAGACATACAACTCTACCCTAACCAGAGCAGAGTATTAGACTGTACAAGGTTGGAATAGGAAGTGATGACATCTGACATCAGACCATCACATACAACTCTACCCTAACCAGAGCAGAGTATTAGACTGTACAAGGTTGGAATAGGAAGTGATGACATCTGACATCAGACCAACAAAGACATACAACTCTACCCTAACCAGAGCAGAGTATTAGACTGTACAAGGTTGGAATAGAAGTGATGACAGTGATGACATCTGACATCAGACCATCAAAGACATACAACTCTACCCTAACCAGAGCAGAGTATTAGACTGTACAAGGTTGGAATAGGAAGTGATGACATCTGACATCAGACCAACAGACATACAACTCTACCCTAACCAGAGCAGAGTATTAGACTGTACAAGGTTGGAATAGGAAGTGATGACATCTGACATCAGACCATCAAAGACATACAACTCTACCCTAACCAGAGCAGAGTATTAGACTGTACAAGGTTGGAATAGGAAGTGATGACATCTGACATCAGACCATCACATACAACTCTACCCTAACCAGAGCAGAGTATTAGACTGTACAAGGTTGGAATAGGAAGTGATGACATCTGACATCAGACCAAGGTTGGAATAGGAAGTGATGACATCTGACATCAGACATACAACTCTACCCTAACCAGAGCAGAGTATTAGACTGTACAAGGTTGGAATAGGAAGTGATGACATCTGACATCAGACCAACAAAGACATACAACTCTACCCTAACCAGAGCAGAGTATTAGACTGTACAAGGTTGGAATAGGAAGTGATGACATCTGACATCAGACCATCAAAGACATACAACTCTACCCTAACCAGAGCAGAGTATTAGACTGTACAAGGTTGGAATAGGAAGTGATGACATCTGACATCAGACCATCAACTCTACCCTAACCAGAGCAGAGTACAAGGTTGGACTCTACCCTAACCAGAGCAGAGTATTAGACTGTACAAGGTTGGAATAGGAAGTGATGACATCTGACATCAGACCAACAAAGACATACAACTCTACCCTAACCAGAGCAGAGTATTAGACTGTACAAGGTTGGAATAGGAAGTGATGACATCTGACATCAGACCAACAAAGACATACAACTCTACCCTAACCAGAGCAGAGTATTAGACTGTACAAGGTTGGAATAGGAAGTGATGACATCTGACATCAGACCAACAAAGACATACAACTCTACCCTAACCAGAGCAGAGTATTAGACTGTACAAGGTTGGAATAGGAAGTGATGAAGTGAGACATCTGACATCAGACCAACAAAGACATACAACTCTACCCTAACCAGAGCAGAGTATTAGACTGTACAAGGTTGGAATAGGAAGTGATGACATCTGACATCAGACCACTAGACATACAACTCTACCCTAACCAGAGCAGAGTATTAGACTGTACAAGGTTGTTTAGGAAGTGATGACATCTGACATCAGACCATCAAAGACATACAACTCTACCCTAACCAGAGCAGAGTATTAGACTGTACAAGGTTGGAATAGGAAGTGATGACATCTGACATCAGACCAACAAAGACATACAACTCTACCCTAACCAGAGCAGAGTATTAGACTGTACAAGGTTGGAATAGGAAGTGATGACATCTGACATCAGACCAACAGACATACAACTCTACCCTAACCAGAGCAGAGTATTAGACTGTACAAGGTTGGAATAGGAAGTGATGACATCTGACATCAGACCAATAGACATACAACTCTACCCTAACCAGAGCAGAGTATTAGACTGTACAAGGTTGGAATAGGAAGTGATGACATCTGACATCAACCAGAGCAGAGACAAGGTTGGAATAGGAAGTGATGACCACATCAGACATACAACTCTACCCTAACCAGAGCAGAGTATTAGACTGTACAAGGTTGGAATAGGAAGTGATGACATCTGACATCAGACCAATAGACATACAACTCTACCCTAACCAGAGCAGAGTATTAGACTGTACAAGGTTGGAATAGGAAGTGATGACATCTGACATCAGACCAACAAAGACATACAACTCTACCCTAACCAGAGCAGAGTATTAGACTGTACAAGGTTGGAATAGGAAGTGATGACATCTGACATCAGACCAACAGACATACAACTCTACCCTAACCAGAGCAGAGTATTAGACTGTACAAGGTTGGAATAGGAAGTGATGACATCTGACATCAGACCAACAAAGACATACAACTCTACCCTAACCAGAGCAGAGTATTAGACTGTACAAGGTTGGAATAGGAAGTGATGACATCTGACATCAGACCATCAAAGACATACAACTCTACCCTAACCAGAGCAGAGTATTAGACTGTACAAGGTTGGAATAGGAAGTGATGACATCTGACATCAGACCAATAGACATACAACTCTACTCTAACCATAAGGTCCAAAGCACTGGCACTGTTTACTTTAGTATGTATATTTACATGAAAGTGGGTTCTACATAACTGGCACAACAGTACATTTAAAGAGGTCCATGACACTTGTACTGATGCATGCATTTGTTTTTATTTAAAAAGTTTTAAATCAAAGGTGTTTAAACCTCACTCAGGCTATAGGGCTGTGTTTCGTCTGTCTGTGGTTGTGTGTTTGATTCCTCAATTTGGCTCTGCTCAACCTCCATCTTGTCCTCCTCTGTCCCAGCCTTCATATCAGTATCACACACAGTTTCCACGTCTGCTGATCCTAGTAAATCTGCATTTGCCCACATTTTCATCTCCTGTGAATCATCACTAAATTCATCGTCAATACTGACAGAACAGTTTGAATTTACGCCCTTTTCACTGTTAGAAGATTTTAATGTACTTTTCTCTTTTGGGGCTTGTGCCTCCTTCAACTCATCATCGGAAGGTGTATCATCATTACCATATCCTGCCTCCATTTTAGTAACATAATCCATTAGTTGTTTGCGAGCATCATCGTCCTTAATTGTACCTATCCAGTAGTTAACACAGCTCTCCAGGACATTAGCTAGATTTCCTGTCTCCAATGCCTCTTGCAGAACAAATTCCACAAATGGTCGCTTTAAATGCTCATATCCAAACTCCCCCAAGGATTTCAGAATTCTGGTGATCCGCAGGTAGTTATGGTAGGAACTAAACAGCAAAGGAAAACATCAATATTAATGGTGTATCATCAGAAATTTTCATAAAAATTGCAATGTATAACTAAAATTTGATAAAAAATAAAACAAGATCCTAGAGGGGTCTTTGTGCCAATCAATGAATTATTTTAATTGGTTCTATGCAAGACTGAGCCTTTCTTTTTCAATCTTACCCATTTTCTCTATATCGTTTGATAATCTGGAAATGCTACATAGGAGGTCTAAACAAAATCAAACACTTTTTACAGTTTGCGTTAACAAATTCCAAGTGTCAAAACCAAGGTTGTCTTCAGTCAGCCATTTTAATATCTTAAACGACCTAATGTGTACATGAAGGTTGTGACCTTGGGTATAGGCAGAACACCGAGATGAAGCAAGTATTATAAGGCCTGATGTCAGTCTTTCACAGTCTGCATTGTGGTACCCCAGTAACACCTCGGTAAATGGCTCATGCCATTTCAAGATTCTTGAAAAAATATTTTTATGTCAAATAATTTCATTCTTTTTCTGTTTTGTTACTTGGTTATAAATGTTAAGAATTATTTCGCAGAGGATCAATTTTGAGTTAACAGTCAAAAACTGTCATGTTTACGTTGAGAACTTTCATTTTTTACATGTTGATATTGTGATTTCAGTGATAACTGATGGTAATTTAGCTAAAATATCTGCACATAACATCTCAAAAAGCACAAATGATTTTTACACTGATATATAGCATACAACACAGTTTACAGCTGTGTCCTTCATAGGTGTCGTCAGGAATGCTGAAATAGTTTTGCCTAACGGCAAATGTTGACCCTGACCACATGGTCAATTATTGGTAGTTCCCTGAGCCATTTACAGAGACGTATTGTGACTGATATGGAAAGACAACTCTGGTATTGATTGGCCTGGTGTGCACCTGGAGGTCATGACCATGACTATAGGTAGAACAACCAAAGGTACAATATTTAAAAAGCCTGATGTGTACCTAAAGGTCATGACCTTGACTATAGGTAGAACAACCAAAGGTACAACTTTTAAAAAGCCTGATGTGTACCTGGAGGTCGTGACCTTGAATTCAGTGATAATCTGTTTATTCAGTAGCAATTATTTATGACCATTACTATTTGTTTACAATCACTTGTATTGCTAAAAAAAACTGCATCAAGTGATATTGATCAAGGCTTTACTGGAAATCTGATAACAGAGGATCAAATTGTCCATTTATGACTAACCCTAACAGTACAGACGATTTTAAATCTGGATTCATGAAATACTTCTAGGATTACAATACAAATCCTTCAACCTGACAGTGTTTATAAAATAAAAAGGAAATATGTGTAAACCCCTCCAATTCCTGTACACATGTCAGCTTATTGTGACCCTGTTTTCTTGTACACATCTCTGTAATCCCCGACTCAAGGAATGTCATAGTGCATGTTTGTAACAATGTTCAGAGACAGGAAACTTTCAGAGTACTTAGAGAAACATTTATGAAAAACATTTGGCAAATATACCCTTAAGATGAGTCAAACATTGATCTGTATTTCTCAGCATACCATGTTACACACGTTGTATTTCTACTTTTCTCACCAGTAACTGACTATAGATTCATATAGCAACACTCAAAGTCTCTCTATATTGAATCATAGGGAATGAATATATTGAAGATCCCTGATTTCATCACACAGTTACAACATCCAAGATTGTCTGCTAAAAATCCTGGCATTTATTGTTGATAACCAGGCCTTGATTTCATTAACAAAAGTCTTTACCTCACAAATATGATATTGAAAGCATGCCAGATTAACATAATTAAATATCAACTGACGTGGCCGAGGTCCGATCACAAATGTGATTTTACTTCAGTCCTACAAGAAGATGAATACAGTCATAAATAAATCTACTTTGTATAACATGAAATATCCACTTGGACAGTCTTTTATTATTTTTTTCCCAAGCCATCACTTCAATGATAAAAACTTTGCTGATTTAGCAACAAAGAAATAGAAACTTTCTAAACAATACACATTTCAGGCTATACAGTAATAGTATCTACAAGTGTGATAACCAAACTAGTCATTTATACACTTTTAATTAATAATTCACTAGAATTCCCTCTAATATTGCCTATACATTTCTCCCCTATCACAAGGCTATGACAAGTATGCAGCTACCACAGATATGTTTTACTACCTTTAAAAATACATTTTATCTTAATCCCTTACTCTCTTTTGGTTCAGCCTATCAACAAATCAAATTTTGGCAGCATGGCTTTGTAAAATGGTTTATTGAAGAAACCAGACTATGGTCCCTATTCCAGGTATGTGGTGGTCCCACACCATTTGACCACAGGGATCAGGGTGCCCTTTAAAGGCCACACATTTTTTGAACGGCTACGTTTTTGTACTTCACATTTGCCCCTGCTGTGACATTAAGAGTTTACAGTGCCTGTTCCTGTCTAGGGACTGAGCTATTTGTAAATATTAGTGTCACTTTTACTTTTTATCTTAAAAAAAATTACCTCCAACAACAGAAAATGTTGGAATGATAAAATATTGTACTGAGTACAGAACACAGAGACAAGCTGTATACCTCAAGTACCACAATCATTTAACTAAATAAGATCAAGATATTTTTGTATTTAAAACCAAGACCTGTTTATGGATGAGACAGCAATACCTTCTGGTGTGGTGAGATTTACTTGAAATTGTGTAAAAACATGGTGGGAAAGGTTATACACCGCAAAGGTACACCCATTCTCTCAAACATCACCTTACAGGTTGGTAGGTTCTCTTCCCACAATGACGAGGCAGTTACCAAAAGATGTAACAAAACAATACAAAACATGACTCACTGTTTCATGTCCTATATTTCAAACATTCTATATTTGGATAGATATTTTATCTATTTCAGATAGAGGAATTTACTGTCAATAGCAGACATGGGGTAAACACTTGTGGGAAGTGCTATCCAGATCTCTGTGAGAACTGAGGGGGTGGAGCGTTGGTGTAGTATCCAGATCTCTGTGAGAACTGAGGGGGTGGGCGTTGGTGTAGTATCCAGATCTCTGTGAGAACTGCGGGGGTGGGCGTTGGTGTAGTATCCAGATCTCTGTGAGAACTGAGGGGGTGGGGCGTTGGTGTAGTATCCAGATCTCTGTGAGAACTGAGTGGGGGGGGCGTGGGTGTAGTATCCAGATCTCTGTGAGAACTGAGGGGGTGGGGCGTTGGTGGATTATCCAGATCTCTGTGAGAACTGAGGGGGTGGGGCGTTGGTGTAGTATCCAGATCTCTGTGAGAACTGAGGGGGTGGGGCGTTGGTGTAGTATCCAGATCTCTGTGAGAACTGAGGGGGTGGGGCGTTGGTGTATTATCCAGATCTCTGTGAGAACTGAGGGGGTGGGGCGTTGGTGTAGTATCCAGATCTCTGTGAGAACTGAGGGGGTGGGGCGTTGGTGTAGTTCAAAAGTATTTCACAAATGAAAGTATAAACTTAATTGTAAATAGCAATCAACTATTGGTAAAAAACAAATGGTTGAAAATTTAAAATGTTATCAAAGAGAGAATGACAACAATTTACAAAGGAATATCACATATACTTGAGTTATTTTTTTAATTTTACATTATTTATGTCCAGGATATGTAACTTCTGCCAAAGGCTTGTTATATCTACCTTACAGAAAAATTCAAAACTTGGATGATAAAGCAACATCCCCCCCAACATTTTAAGTCTCAATGGCTCAAACAATTTCTCTTACAAGACTTATGGAATCTCCTGGTATTGCAAAACAGTTTAAGAATGATATCTTTTGACCTTATCAGGAGAAGTAAGCTTGACAAAAACAGCTGTTGGTTTTCCTCATGGTACATGTATTAAATACCCTCTATCATCAAGGTGTCAATTGCAGTTTTATCAAATTGATAAAATTGACGATCTATTTGCTTTAAACAAGCAAGTATGTGACTAGAATCTTTGTTCATGGTAGATCTATAGCTTTTCATTTCAATTAAACAGCCCAAACTGGCATGGTTTGCATCGTAAATTTCATACTGCGGGTGGCATGCTGTGAATATTGGAATTTCTATTAAATGTGATTATATTAACATGCAATAAATATTCCTAAACTTGTGTCAGTGACAAATTACACGTCTACACTGAAGATTAACAACATGCACAAAAAACATGCACCTCTCCAGCACCTCCATTTCTATAAAACCATGTATTTCTATTTTCTATTCCTCATAACAGGGCTATATAGGGCTTTTTGGGCCCAATTTCCAAATGAGATTATTTCACATTTAAGTCAAATTCCAAATGTTTACAATTTGCTCCTGAAAATTTTCCTTCCCAGTTCATTGATATTCTTCCCAAAATGAGGCAAACATTCCCAATCCTACAAACATACCCCATCCCACAAACATACCGCATCTCACAAAAATTCCCCATCCCACAAAAATTCCCATCCAACAAAAATTCCCAATCCCACAAAAATTCCCCATCCCAATCCAGTGAAAAAAGAGGGAAACACCAATATGTGTCACTGTAATTGTAACACTTGGGACACACCATCAGGTGTTGCTATGAGAGTGACACTTGGGACACACCATCAGGTGTTGCTATGAGAGTGACATTTGGACACACCATCAGGTGTTGCTATGAGAGTGACACTTGGAACACAACATCAGGTGTTGCTATGAGAGTGACACTTGGGACACACCATCAGGTGTTGCTATGAGAGTGACACTTGGGACACAACATCAGGTGTTGCTATGAGAGTGACACTTGGGACACACCATCAGGTGTTGCTATGAGAGTGACACTTGGACACACCATCAGGTGTTTCTATGAGAGAGACACTTGGACACACCATCAGGTGTTGCTATGAGAGTGACACTTGGACACACCATCAGGTGTTGCTATGAGAGTGACACTTAGGACACACCATCAGGTGTTGCTATGAGAGTGACATTTGGACACACCATCAGGTGTTGCTATGAGAGTGACACTTGGACACACCATCAGGTGTTGCTATGAGAGTGACACTTAGGACACACCATCAGGTGTTGCTATGAGAGTGACATTTGGAAACACCATCAGGTGTTGCTATGAGAGTGACACTTGGGACACAACATCAGGTGTTGCTATGAGAGTGACACATGGACACACCATCAGGTGTTGCTATGAAAGTGACACTTGGGACACAACATCAGGTGTTGCTATGAGAGTGACACTTGGACACACCATCAGGTGTTAGGAACACTACTAGATGTTTTTGTGAGTATAACTCTGGGACACACCACCAGGTGTCACAGTTACAGACAGAGTAACACTGGGACACACCACCAGGTGTCACAGTTACAGACAGTGTAACACTGGGACACATCACCAGGTGTCACAGTTACAGACAGTGTAACACTGGGACACACCACCAGGTGTTGCTATGAGAGTGACACTTTGGACACAACATCAGGTGTTGCTATGAGAGTGACACTTGGGACACAACATCTGGTGTTGCTATGAGAGTGACACTTGGAACACAACATCAGGTGTTGCTATGAGAGTGACACTTGGGACACACCATCTGGTGTTGCTATGAGAGTGACACTTGGACACACCATCAGGTGTTGCTATGAGAGTGACACTACACAGATGTTTTTTGTGAACACAACATCAGGTGTTGCTATGAGAGTGACACTTGGGACACACCATCTGGTGTTGCTATGAGAGTGACACTTGGACACACCATCAGGTGTTAGGAACACTACTAGATGTTTTTGTGAACACTGGGACACACCACCAGGTGTCACAGTTACAGACAGAGTAACACTGGGACACACCACCAGGTGTCACAGTTACAGACAGAGTAACACTGGGACACACTACCAGGTGTCACAGTTACAGACAGTGTAACACTGGGACACACCACCAGGTGTCACAGTTACAGACAGTGTAACACTGGGACACACCACCAGGTGTCACAGTTACAGACAGTGTAACACTGGGACACACCACCAGGTGTCACAGTTACAGACAGTGTAACACTGCCACTTCACTTGTTATTTATAATAATGTCCACTTAGACGTAAGATTCCAAACATCTTTGACCTGAAGGTCAGCCAAACTGTTTGAACACAATTAGAAAGTTATTAAGCCACGGTTTGTAAGTATCTGATACACTACCAGTCGTGGCTCTGGGATACACCACCCTTCGGTGACAATGTTCTACAGTATAAACTAGTAACCCTAACACAGATTTATTAATCCCATGCCTTACAACAGCGGCATTTCCAGGTTCAGGATTGTGTCAACTCCTGCAGATCATGAGAATGTTTGTTTGTATAAGTTTTATTAAAGAACATTAAAGAGCCTTTTCCACTCGGTTATCTGATTAGAGGTCACCTTGAGGAATGTCTAGTGAAAGTTTTGAAATTGCTGCTCGTCTCTACAGTATTCAGCCCCATTAATCAGACTAAGGTTCTGAGGAAATAATCACTTGTTAATGATTTAACAATGATGGAGTGTGCAAACACTACAGATGTCTCTAAACGGGTGCATGGCTACTTGAGTTTACAGTAGGTCATACAAGGCAAATTTACTCTCAGCACAATCTAGAGAATGTGCCAATCTGACGTAACATTTACCTCCTTATGGTATGAGGGGAGGATCACTGCTATATAGTACTTTGTCAACTCCAGTTTTAGAAGTCTTGGCATGACAAACTATTACTGGCATCCCTCCAAACTAGAACTAGAACTGTCACCTAGGGACTAACTAATATGTCCTGCCAGTGGGCTGCTAGGTAACCCTATAAAGGCTAGGAAAACAAGTTGGAAAAAAATTATCAAGGGACATAACTCTGGTAAGAATCGATAAAACATAATGGCATTTACAGACAAAGAAATCCATTCATAGACAAGTATAAAACATCAGTGACTTTTGAGCTTATGACCTTGCGTCTTCAATACTTTATACCTTGCATATTTGTATACAAAATACCTATCATTCTGAGATCATTTCAGAAATGTACAGCATCCTTTCCCTTAAACTCCATGACCTCTAACCATCATATAATGCAGCCTTTGTCTCAATAAACAAAATATCTGCCATTTCATTTTATTTAACCATTTAGTACTCTTATCCATGTCTGACCATTGATCCCACGACCTGCAAAGTTTGTCAGAAGTGAAGCTAACACCTAAGCCTGCAATAATCCAATTTATAAAAAGTACTTGATCTTAGATCTTAGTCAGGGGCACACAACGGACCAAGCGTGACAAACACAACTGTCCTAGGCCAGACAGTCAAAGTGGCTTAAGTCAGACAGACACAGCTGGTTCTAGCCAGTAAGAAACATTGGCTCTACCTAAACAGATATGCTAGCCCTAGTCAGTCAGAAACAATGGCTCTAGCCAGAAAGACACATTCACCCTTACCAGTCAGACACATTGGCCCTCCCCAGACAGATACTCTAAACCCATCCAGTCAAATGCATTGGCTCTAGCCAGACAAGACACCTTCACCCTTGCCCGAAAGACACATTCACCCTTGCCAGTCAGACACATTGGCCCTCCCCAGACAGATACTCTAAACCCACCCAGTGAGACACATTTGCCTTTCCCAGACAGATACTCTGGACCTAGTCAATCAGACACATTGGCCCTCCCCAGACGGATACTCTAAACCCACCCAGTCTGACACATTGGCTCTTGCCAGACGGATACTCTAAACCCATCCAGTCAGACACATTGGCTATAGCCAGACAAGACACATTCACCCTTGCCAGACAGACACTCTAAACTCACCCAGTCTGACACATTGGCTCTTGCCAGACAGATACTATGGACCTAGTCAGTCAGACACATTGGCCTTACCCTGACAGATACTCTGGACCTAGTCAGTGTGACACATTGGCCCTCCCCAGACAGATACTCTAAACCCACCCAGTCAGACACATTGGCTCTTACCAGACATACAGGTGATATTTGGTAAAACCATGTATGGACAGATAACCTAGGCCAGCAGCTTTTCCTCAGTACAGGAATGTTCAAAAGCCTGTAGAATTTAGATTTGATTTTTATAATCATCTCCTTATCACAACTTATCATAAAATCATACCGTCTTAACACCTGCTGTGAAAATATTTTACAAATGTCTGTCATAAAAGAGATATTATTTTACAATATTGATATACGCAATAGTGATTTAATGCTGTGACAGTTTAGGTCAGATTAGCTTTTGTATAGAAGCCAATCTTTGTACAGCCAATCCAGGAGTCATTTTGAAAGCTATGCTATCTTAACAGGTGAAAAAAGCACCTGTAGAGCTTACACAAGGCTTAAAGTGATTTACAAAATCAATTGTACAAAACAATTTGTCCATTACAACGTTGGCCATAAATTCCTTAATTTATCTGGACTTTGAGCAAACTTGGTTTTAAAAATATCTGTATCGACATGTGAGGTATGGTATAAGTACACGGATGTGGCTACTGTCATGGTAGGTAAAATTTATTTATATGATTGTACTTGTTTACCTGTACAGGTATTTAATCAGGATTAAAGATACGTCAACAATACTCTAACACATAGGCCCTATCTAAATCCTTGTCAACAAACAATTTAAAATTCAAATTTTATCTTTTCAAAGAAGCCTATAATTTGAATGATTGTTAATTTCCCTTTTTTGTCTATGAATATAAATAAGCTTCATGTAAACTCCAGACTAAATGGATGCTCAAAACCAAAATCTGAAAAGTCAGAAAAGTGATTATGTTTACTAAAAACTTGTTGCAACTACAGCGTGTGTATTTGCACTGAAAAAATAAAGAAATAAAAATCATTAAAAAAATTGAACTGCAGTAATGCAGTGCTTAAGCTGCAGTAAGTAAACTTAATGACTGAATCAAATATCTGAACAAAAACATACTAAATGTTTTATGTAATTTCACTGCTCTTCATTCAGTAAGCAAGACAATGAATTTAGTCTTCAACCACACATTCAGGTGATCGTACCTTATGGCCTGGAAATAGGCGTGATACTCTGCCTTGTGTTGTTTCCATTTTATTACAGTGATCTTCGTCTAGTCAAACATTACAGCCAGGACTGACGCAGAGACACCTACATGTCAATTACCTAAGGCATTAAATATGTGCACCAATTCTAATGATTTTTCTCATTCAGTTATCCAATGTCATGATTCTTGTCATCATCAAGGTATCATATATACCTTCTTTATAAAGGAGGCCCTGATATCTCAGTACAGCACCAGATTTTATAAAGGAGGCCTTGATAGCTCAGTCAGTACAGCACCAGATTTTATTAAGCAGTCAGTACAGCACCAGATTTTATTAAGCAGGCCCTGATAGCTCAGTCAGTACAGCACCAGATTTTATTAAGCAGGCCCTGATAGCTCAGTCAGTACAGCACCAGATTTTATTAAGGAGAACCTGATATCTCAGTCAGTACAGCACCAGATTTTATTACGGAGGCCCTGATAGCTCAGTCAGTACAGCACCAGATTTTATTGCGGAGGCCCTGATAGCTCAGTCAGTACAGCACCAGATTTTATCACGGAGGCCCTGATATCTCAGTCAGTACAACACCAGGTTTTATTAAGGAGGCCCTGATATCTCAGTCAGTACAGCACCAGATTTTATTAAGCAGGCCATGATAGCTCAGTCAGTACAGCACCAGAATTTATTAAGCAGGCCCTAATATCTCAGTCAGTACAGCACCAGATTTTATTAAGGAGAACCTGATATCTCAGTCAGTACAGCACCAGATTTTATTATGGAGGCCCTGATAGCTCAGTCAGTACAGCACCAGATTTTATTATGGAGGCCCTGATATCTCAGTCAGTACAGCACCAGATTTTATTAAGGAGACCCTGATATCTCAGTCAGTAAAGCACCAGATTTTATTATGGAGGCCCTGATAGCTCAGTCAGTACAGCACCAGATTTTATTATGGAGGTCCTGATAGCTCAGTCAGTACAGCACCAGATCTGGTGATCCAATTATGTGAACCAGTAGTTTGATCCCTACCTAGAGTGTTTCTAGAGAAGCTGAGGTCACTGAACATTCTCTGCTTTCATGGTTGTGTTCTGGACTTGACAGTTCACCCCGGTTACTTTAATAGCATGTGATGGGCCTTTGGTATGTTGTTCAGTAAGGTAGTCACAAACTACTACAAGGAGACCCCATCTTTGAATTACCCTTTCTGTTTATGGAGCAGTAATTCCATCATACACAGCTCAGTATTTATACGAATTACATTTATATTTAAACCTTTTCCGACAACAAAAAGTATGATAAATGATAACTGATTTATCTTTCATATTCTGCAGGTATATGTCTTGATGTTCTCTAAAATTCAGCTAAGACATTAGCAAATAAGTATAAATTTCTTTCAGCAGGCTTCTGTCTGTCATCGTAAAGCTATATTTCTATATGTCTAACATGGACAAGAAAAATGCTTAAAGGGAGGTAACTCTTATTAGCTACTATCTATTACATAAAATCTAATGGTCTTGATACCTGTTTTAGTCAGACACTAAATGATAGTGTTGATGACCTTTTTATCTTTTCCAATAAGTGAGAGGTCTGTTACTTTTTACTGGGATGTCTTCCTCAAATCTATCAGTCTGTAGATTATCAATACATTGTAGTTACCAGAAATTTCTGCAAAAAACCCTATTGACCCGTACTAAACAAACTACTAGAGATTTTAGCATTCTGGGTAAAGAAATTCTGCCAATCTTAGCTCATGGCAATATAAGTGTGCTTTTATAGAAACATGATTTACAATAATTTTTTCAAGCAGTAAACACCTTCTATAAATAATAACAATACCCTAATTACCTGTGAGAAATTTTTTTATCATGTTTGCCTTAGTTAAGTATGTTAGGGATATACACTTCACCTGTGTTAATTGTATCAACATAATTTTGTTTATTATTGTACCAGTGGTAATGATGTATATCATTGTACCAGTGGTAATGATGTTTATCATTGTACCAGTGGTAATGATGTATATCATTGTACCAGTGGTAATGATGTTTATTATTGTACCAGTGGTAATGATGTTTATCACTGTACCAGTGGTAATGATGTATATCATTGTACCAGTGGTAATGATGTTTATCATTGTACCAGTGGTAATGATGTTTATCATTGTACCAGTGGTAATGATGTATATCATTGTACCAGTGGTAATGATGTATATCATTATACCAGTGGTAATGATGTTTATCATTGTACCAGTGGTAATGATGTATATCATTATACCAGTGGTAATGATGTTTATCACTGTACCAGTGGTAATGATGTATATAATTGTACCAGTGGTAATGATGTATATCATTGTACCAGTGGTAATGATGTTTATCACTGTACCAGTGGTAATGATGTTTATCATTGTACCATTGGTAATGATGTTTATCGTTATACCAGTGGTAATGATGTATATCATTGTACCAGTGGTAATGATGTTTATTATTGTACCAGTGGTAATGATGTTTATCACTGTACCAGTGTTAATGATGTATATCATTGTACCAGTGGTAATGATGTTTATCATTGTACCAGTGGTAATGATGTTTATCGTTGTACCAGTGGTAATGATGTATATCATTGTACCAGTGGTAATGATGTTTATCGTTGTACCAGTGGTAATGATGTATATCATTGTACCAGTGGTAATGATGTTTATCATTGTACCAGTGGTAATGATGTTTATCATTGTACCAGTGGTAATGATGTATATCATTATACCATGATGTTGTACCAGTGGTAATGATGTATATCATTGTACCAGTGGTAATGATGTGTTATCATTGTACCAGTGGTAATGATGTATTATCATTGTACCAGTGGTAATGATGTATATCATTAATACCAGTGGTAATGATGTATATCATTGTACCAGTGGTAATGATGTATATCAACCAGTGGTAATGATGTTTATCATTGTACCAGTGGTAATGATGTTTTATACCAGTGGTAATGATGTATATCATTATACCAGTGGTAATGATGTTGATCATTGTTTTAGTGGTAATGATGTTTATCATTGTACCAGTGGTAATGATGTTTATCGTTGTACCAGTGGTAATGATGTTCATCATTGTACCAGTGGTAATGATGTATATCATTGTACCAGTGGTAATGATGTTTATCATTGTACCAGTGGTAATGATGTATATCATTGTACCAGTGGTAATGATGTTTATCATTGTACCAGTGGTAATGATGTTTATCACTGTACCAGTGGTAATGATGTTTATAATTGTACCAGTGGTAATGATGTTTATTATTGTACCAGTGGTAATGATGTTCATTAATGTACCAGTGGTAATGATGTATATCATTGTACCAGTGGTAATGATGTTTATCATTGTACCAGTGGTAATGATGTTTATCATTGTACCAGTGGTAATGATGTTTATCACTGTACCAGTGGTAATGATGTTTATCATTATACCAGTGGTAATGATGTTTATCACTGTACCAGTGGTAATGATGTTTATTATTGTACCAGTGGTAATGATGTTTATCATTATACCAGTGGTAATGATGTATATCATTGTACCAGTGGTAATGATGTTTATTATTGTACCAGTGGTAATGATGTATATCATTGTACCAGTGGTAATTATGTATATCATTGTACCAGTGGTAATTATGTATATCATTGTACCAGTGGTAATGATGTTGATCATTGTACCAGTGGTAATGATGTTTATCATTGTACCAGTGGTAATGATGTTTATCGTTGTACCAGTGGTAATGATGTATATCATTATACCAGTGGTAATGATGTATATCATTATACCAGTGGTAATGGTGTATATCATTATACCAGTGGTAATGATGTATATCATTATACCAGTGGTAATGATGTTTATCATTGTACCAGTGGTAATGATGTTTATCATTATACCAGTGGTAATGATGTATATCACTGTACCAGTGGTAATGATGTTTATATACCAGTGGTAATGATGTTTATCATTATACCAGTGGTAATGATGTTTATCACTGTACCAGTGGTAATGATGTTTATTATTGTACCAGTGGTAATGATGTTTATCATTGTACCAGTGGTAATGATGTTTATCACTGTACCAGTGGTAATGATGTTTATTATTGTACCAGTGGTAATGATGTATATCATTGTACCAGTGGTAATGATGTTTATCATTGTACCAGTGGTAATGATGTTTATCATTGTACCAGTGGTAATGATGTTTATCATTATACCAGTGGTAATGATGTTTATCATTGTACCAGTGGTAATGATGTTTATCATTATACCAGTGGTAATGATGTTTATCATTGTACCAGTGGTAATGATGTTGATTATTGTACCAGTGGTAATGATGTTGATTATTGTACCAGTGGCAATGATGTTGATTATTGTACTAGTGGTAATGATGTTTATTGTATTTACCTGGAGTGTGTTTACAATATTTTATTCTACAAGTCAAACTGTAAGAATCACTACCTGCAGTCCTCCCTATATCTTGTTTTTACTTTGCTGTTGACATTCTGTAACTTTGACTTCCAGCACAACTGATTGTCCTTACCTGTTGAGATGGCGTAACTGTGACCTCCATTCCTCATCATGTCTGATCTGTCCTTACCTATTGAGATGACGGAACTGTGACCTCCAATCCTCACCACATCTGATCTGTCCTTACCTGTTGAGTTGATGGAATTATGACCTCTAATCCTCACCACGTCTGATCTGTCCTTACCTGCTGAGATGACGGAACTGTGACCTCCAATCCTCACCACGTCTGATCTGTCCTTACCTGTTGAGATAACGGAACTGTGACCTCCAATCCTCACCACATCTGATCTGTCCTTACCTGTTGAGATGACGGAACTGTGACCTCCAATCCTCACCACGTCTGATCTGTCCTTACCTGTTGAGATGACGGAACTGTGACCTCCAATCCTCACCACGTCTGATGTGTCCTTACCTGTTGAGATGACGGAACTGTGACCTCCAATCCTCACCACGTCTGATGTGTCCTTACCTGTTGAGATGACAGAACTGTGACCTCCAATCCTCACCACGTCTGATCTGTCCTTACCTGTTGAGACGGCGGAACTGTGACCTCCAATCCTCACCACGTCTGATCTGTCCTTACCTGTTGAGATGACTGAACTGTGACCTCCAATCCTCACCACGTCTGATCTGTCCTTACCTGTTGAGATGACTGAACTGTGACCTCCAATCCTCACCACGTCTGATCTGTCCTTACCTGTTGAGATGACTGAACTGTGACCTCCAATCCTCACCACATCTGATCTGTCCTTACCTGTTGAGATGACGGAACTGTGACCTCCAATCCTCACCACGTCTGATCTGTCCTGTCTCTTTACTCTCAAGCTCCATGCCATAAAAATGAAGCATCATCTCGTAAGACTTGAGAACTCGCGCATGAGCTTCTTTATCTTCCATGATTTTCTGATTTAAAAAACAACAAAAATGTTAATACAATCTCATTTAACAAAACAACTTAGAAATTAAAATCAAAGTGTCAAGGACACTCATAGACGATGTGTATTAAAATGAAGGAAGTGATCTATCAGTATGGAATGGCACATAATCTTTAGTGATTGGTCACTATTGATTATTTATTTATATAATTTGAAGGTTCAAGACAATCAGTCATGATAAGATCTACTTTGATCAATATGCTGGAAGAGTGTGATTGGTGGGGTAATAACTGACCATACCCAGTCAAGTGTAACTCCAAAATCTACACTTTTTGTAGTATAGTGCATTGTTATAGGCCACTGAAGGTTTGAATATTTTCTTGTGTTCATGAAGATGGGTTGAGATTTCAACATGGATGATCAGTTATTATAACTGGCTAGTAATCAATCAATTACTAGTTTATCCAATTAAATGTTTATTTTTCTATTCTTTTAAATTAACTTATACATAAATGACTTATGCCATTTTATCAGTTTAGAGTTTGTTTCAGTACTGCACATTATTACTGGTTTAGGTCTCAAATACAAAGTGTATGTTTTAAACTGATGAGTCCTAATGATACTAGAAGTTGTAGAAGTTGAGGGCAGACATGGTCACCTTTCTAGCCTTAGCTAGTGGGGTTTTCTTTACAGACTAGTGGTAGCATGTCTGGCTAGAGACCAGAGTCACTATAGTCTCACCAGAATCATCAGTATTAGTGGAGGTGAAAATCAGAGAGAAGAAGAATACAAGCTATAGACCTGATTTAACTCCTTTTGCTAGGAGCTGTGTGTTTTTTATGACTCCTTCCAATTACAACTGTATGTATTAATTATTGCATCTAAATCCAAGAAGATCTATATACATGTTCATTTCTGAGTGTAAATATAAACCAATCACACCTTCATTTTCCAGGTACAATTAACAACGCCTGCACAATAGGTTTCATTTCAATGGAAAAAGAGTTGATAAAGCCTTGCTCGTGATTGTACACATTATTGTACAAGACAGATGTAACATGATATAAAAAAAAATCATGTGTATTAGCTGTCTAAGCATTTATACATGCTCTTCATGATATGTTGTAAATTCATAATTAGGGCTATAAACATTGACGAAACATGAACACATAATCAGATCAGTCGCCAATATTAAAATAATTATTAACATTTATTAGCACAATTTCATGGTGTAATCTAAAGACTGCTAGGTTTGTTTGCTTGTTTGTTTTCTTGTCCATGCTTATGAACAGAGTTTAAGCTTACCACCAAAGGATATTCCATACATATTTAAGTAAGGAGATTCCTTACTACCTCCAAAGATTTCTGATTAAGATGTTCCTGACTGTTGTGAGAGAATTCGGGGAGATTCTTGATTAAATCCACAGATTTATGACTAAGGAGGTTTCTGACCAAATCAGTTAATCTGGTACAGGTTATTCTTTAATAAATCTGAAGATTGTCGATTAAGGATATTCCTAACTAACTCCAGAGACTTCTGACTAAAGATATTTCTAGCTAATCCACATACTTCTGTTTATGACAAACTACTTACTACCTCCAGAAATTTCTGATTAAAGAGATTCTTGAGTAAATCCAGCTTACTGTGGTGCTTCTTGACTGACTCCACAGAATAATGACTGAGGAGGTTTCTGACTAACTAAAGGGTACTGACTCCACAGAATAATGACTGAGGAGGTTTCTGACTTACTAAAGGGTACTGATTACACAGAATAACGACTGAGGAGGTTTCTGACTAACTAAAGGTACTGACTCCACAGAATAATGACTGAGGAGGTTTCTGACTTACTAAAGGTACTGACTCCACAGAATAATGACTGAGGAGGTTTCTGACTTACTAAAGGTACTGACTCCACAGAATAATGACTGAGGAGGTTTCTGACTAACTAAAGGTACTGATTACACAGAATAATGACTGAGGAGGTTTCTGACTTACTAAAGGTACTGATTACACAGAATAATGACTGAGGAGGTTTCTGACTAACTAAAGGGTACTGATTACACAGAATAATGACTGAGGAGGTTTCTGACTAACTAAAGGTACTGATTACACAGATCTCTGACTTCTTGCTTACAATTAAAACTATTTGTTATGTTGTATGTAGTTTATTGTTGCATGTCAACATACTCAGACCTACCTTGATTTCATGGAGCTGTAATTCTTGTGAATAAAAGTTCATGCCTGACTCTCTAATGGGAAACAGCCTAAAATAAAATTTAAAACAGAGTTACTTCCCTTGCAAGATGTTTTTCTCACAGCCAGATACTACATGTACATACAGTACAGTATATCAGAGGATATTTCAGTACTATCTAAGTTAAATCTACATATCCTTTTTGTTATTTCTCCTTACTGCGGTGATTGACTGTTATTTTAACAATTATGACAGTATCCTTTAACATTTGACAATTGACAATTATCCAAACGATGAGTGCAGTATGCTTTAACATTGACGATTGACAGTTATCCAAATGATGAGTGCAGTATGCTTTAACATTGACAATTGACAGTTCTCCAAATGATGAGTGCAGTATGCTTTAACATTAGATGATTGACAGTTATCCAAACGATAAGTGCAGTATGCTTTAACATTGACAATTGACAGTTATCCAAACGATGAGTGCAGTATGCTTTAACATTGACAATTGACAGTTATCCAAACGATGAGTGCAGTATGCTTTAACATTGACAATTGACAGTTATCCAAACGATGAGTGCAGTATGCTTTAACATTAGATGATTGACAGTTATCCAAACGATGAGTGCAGTATGCTTTAACATTAGATGATTGACAGTTATCCAAACGATGAGTGCAGTATGCTTTAACATTGACAATTGACAGTTATCCAAACGATGAGTGCAGTATGCTTGAACATTAGATGATTGACAGTTATCCAAACAATGAGTGCAGTATGCTTTAACATTAGATGACTGACAGTTATCCAAATGATGAGTGCAGTATGCTTTAACATTAGATGACTGACAGTTATCCAAATGATGTGTGCAGTATGCTTTAACATTAGATGACTGACAGTTATCCAAATGATGAGTGCAGTATGCTTTAACATTAGATGACTGACAGTTATCCAAATGATGTGTGCAGTATGCTTTAACATTAGATGATTGACAGTTATCCAAACGATGAGTGCAGTATGCTTTAACATTAGATGACTGACAGTTATCCAAATGATGTGTGCAGTATGCTTTAACATTAGATGACTGACAGTTATCCAAATGATGAGTGCAGTATGCTTTAACATTAGATGACTGACAGTTATCCAAACGATGTGTGCAGTATGCTTTAACATTAGATGATTGACAGTTATCCAAACGATGAGTGCAGTATGCTTTAACATTGACAATTGACAGTTATCCAAACGATGAGTGCAGTATGCTTTAACATTAGATGATTGACAGTTATCCAAACGATAAGTGCAGTATGCTTTAACATTGACAATTGACAGTTATCCAAATGATGAGTGCAGTATGCTTTAACATTGACAATTGACAGTTATCCAAACGATGGGTGCAGTATGCTTTAACATTAGATGATTGACAGTTATCCAAACGATAAGTGCAGTATGCTTTAACATTGACAATTGACAGTTATCCAAATGATGAGTGCAGTATGCTTTAACATTGACGATTGACAGTTATCCAAACGATGAGTGCAGTATGCTTTAACATTAGATGATTGACAGTTATCAAAACGATGAGTGCAGTATGCTTTAACATTAGATGATTGACAGTTATCCAAACGATGAGTGCAGTATGCTTTAACATTAGATGATTGACAGTTATCCAAATGATGAGTGCAGTATGCTTTAACATTGACAATTGACAGTTATCCAAATGATGTGTGCAGTATGCTTTAACATTAGATGATTGACAGTTATCAAAACGATGAGTGCAGTATGCTTTAACATTAGATGATTGACAGTTATCCAAATGATGAGTGCAGTATGCTTTAACATCTGACAATTGACAGTTATCCAAATGATGAGTGCAGTATGCTTTAACATCTGACAATTGACAGTTATCCAAATGATGAGTGCAGTATGCTTTTGCTTTAACATCTGACAATTGACAGTTATCCAAATGATGAGTGCAGTATGCTTTAACATTGACAATTGACAGTTATCCAAATGATGAGTGCAGTATGCTTTAACATTTACAATTGACAGTTATCCAAATGATGAGTGCAGTATGCTTTAACATTAGATGATTGACAGTTATCCAAATGATGAGTGCAGTATGCTTTAACCTTTGATAAACAAGAGAACAAGTGTCACATCCACATCATAAAATCTAATTATTTGATCTTTAACTGATCTAAGTAATTCGGTAGGTTTTTTCTCTCTCTTCTTTTCACTTATTTGTCTACATTGTAAATTTCATTGACAGAATAATCACATTGCAGTTGAAAAAAAAGTTGGAGCATTTTTGGTACTCTGACTTAGAATGGAGGGGCTGTTATGTAAAATGCAGTGTACTAATGTACATATTACATCTATATATGTCTTATACCCTAAGGATCCAAAAAAAAAACATATTCAGGGACACTGGTATGAGGAATCTTTATACGTCACCATAGTCATAACATATATGAAATAGACAATGCCTAAAAGCGAGCTAAGATGCTCAATTAGGTACAAACAATTACAAATGTACTGTGTAAATCATTTTAAATTGCCTCTTTCCTGGCTTCACTCGGATTGTTTATACATCTCAAATGAAATCTCATAAATTTTCAAATGTAATTAAATTCAATCAATTGTATTTCATTAAATGCATACAACAATAAACAAATATTAAGAATTTGTCTAAATAAAGAAGTTTGAAGCATTCAGTGTCTTCTTGTGCCTTCAGCACCTTCTCTGAAAGGCAATGATGCATTTCTCATATACAGAAAGTAACAAAGGTTTCCCTGCCTTAATTAGAAAATCAAGTGATTATGAAATCAGATGAGCTCTCATCTTGATTACTTGAAAACGTATTTTTAAGTTTTTGGCGATGTGCATTTCAAGCCATTTATATATAGAGGTTAATCTAGAAAACGTTATACTATAAGAAAAGGGTAATCTTCTCCAAGTGGTATGTTTTTCTCTGTGAAACAAATTTGCCACTAAGAAAAACATTGGAAAATTTCACAGAGCTAATTATTATATTTTACTGAAACTAATTAGTATGTTTTATTTGATATATTTTTAAATAATACCACAATGAAAAAGATATATCAATCTAGCCTTAACATTGTAATCTTCATGTATGTCATATATTTTTATTGTATCCCTCTTTGACCTAAATGGCTGTCTGAGATTTCTCCAAACATCTCTCAAAATAAGCCGAGAAATACCTTTTTTCCGACACTGGGTAGCATTGCTCATATCTTAGACTAACCCATCATGCATATGTTTATTATATCTATATCGGTTAGTTAAGAATTTTGGTTAATATCTTTATTTCTAAACAAAATCTTGAAATGATAATTTGTTGGTAAAGTTACTTTTACATGGAAACAATGTGTTGGAAGTTTTCATTTTATGCTGTTCTAAAATTCCAGCAGCTTACTTGATAAACAATCATAAAATATGTCCCAATATCCCAATATATCATTATATCAATTAGAATGGGGTGTATGTATCACTGTATGTAGTCATGGTGATATATCTATAAGGAAATGGTGTGTATGTATCACTGTATGTAGTCATGGTGATATATCTATAAGGAAATGGTGTGTATGTATCACTCTATGTAGTCATGGTGATATATCTATAAGGAAATGGTGTGTACCTACCACTGTACGTAGCCATGGTGATATATCTATAAGGAAATGGTGTGTACCTACCACTGTACGTAGCCATGGTGATATATCTATAAGGAAATGGTGTGTACGTACCACTGTACGTAGCCATGGTGATATATCTATAAGGAAATGGTGTGTACCTACCACTGTACGTAGCCATGGTGATATATCTATAAGGAAATGGTGTGTATGTATCACTGTATGTAGTCATGGTGATATATCTATAAGGAAATGGTGTGTACGTACCACTGTACGTAGCCATGGTGATATATCTATAAGGAAATGGTGTGTACATACCACTGTATGTAGCCATGGTGATATATCTATAAGGAAATGGTGTGTACCTACCACTGTATGTAGCCATGGTGAGACTCCAGAAGCCTGAAATTTCCCCACCAGTTCTCATGGATCTTTTGTATGTAATCTCCTGAAATTAGATAACTCCACACTCAAAACCAAACCTGAGCTATGAGTCTTTCTCTGTTAAAGGAACTTCAAACTCTTTAACTTTTGAAATTGGATGTTTGTGTCCAAAAATGACACTATGGTAATCCAACAGCTATTAATTGTCAGGACCAATCTGGCCCAGAATTTATAAATCAAAATTCAAAACCTTGAATCAAACATTTAAAAAAATATTTTTGAATTTCGATTGTGATGATATCAGGTAAAAAAATCAAAATAAGTGAAATTTCAATATTCAGTGAATTTAACTTAATGAACTTTTCCTTTTAAAACACCAAGACTTTTCTTAGATCATCATCATTTGCTAAATGAATTAAAACATGTCACATGTGCCTAGAATTCTCTGATGGCACTAAGGCTTTTTAATCATGCACTCTACATTTTTTTTAGTGAAACAACAATCAGATCATTTGACAAAATGAACAAAACATGAAAATTTGACTTGTTTGTTGTCATTTTTGACACACTCTTGATTCGTGATTCTGGATGTGTCACCTACCGTCTGGGTGAGACTTGATCTGCCCTGTGTAGAATAGCAGGTTTTCTTTCAGACTTGGGTGATCCTTTTTCCCCTACACACAACACATTTTTTTGTGAAAATAAATTTGTTGACATTTCAAACTTCAAACTGATATTTCACAATAACTATGTACAAAATTACATCATGTCTGATGGTATAGTGAAGATGTAGTACTTGTGAAACCTACACAAATTACATGAGTATTATAAAACACTTGTTAAAAAGAAATGTCTGCTTTCTTAATTCAATTTCTGCAAGCATGAAAACTCATTTCTAAGGCATGCTATTACACAGATATTATGATACTAGGCATTTGGTTTTTAGATGTTCTTTAAAGATCTTAAAATATTTGTAGCCTTTTTTGTAAACTTGAAACTGGATCAAAGGATTTCACTTGAACAAACTTAGTAGCCATTCATTCCAATATACTACAAATCTAATATTACTACCCTGTTCTCTTGGTTAAAAAGTGAAAATTGTTTTTAAAGGGATACAGTACACTGTCAATATACCATTTAACTTTATTTTGTAAAGTTATTTATAAAATTTATCTTAATACAAAAGAACAAAATGGACAATTTAATCATCTAATTAAAACTAAACAATGGGAATAAACTAGAATCCTAGAAGTCTGTAAATATTACTTACTGGGTATCCCTCTCTGTACTGCTGGGTGTCTTTATCACTCCACTTTCTAAAGAATGATGCACCAAATATGTGTCTACCTCTTCCTACCTGCAACAAATATACAACTTGATCTGTCATAGCTATAAGTATATATTTCAAAGCTTTCTTCAGTCATTGATTTGAAAAGGCGCTTTTTTCTATTGAAGAAATGCGGTACAAGAGACAGCTAGTGTTTTTAATAACCAACTACCTCAGATCTTACTCAGTGATGTTCATAAAGGAAAATAAAAAAACAAATGACAAATAACTTCAAATTCAGGTGTAATATAAGTCGCATACAATCATTTCCAGCAATTGATATGTTTTACCTGACAAACGTAATAAACATGCTGTATGGAAACTGTCTTCTTTATGCTGCTTGCTCTAAATCAAAATCGGGGAGGTAACTGTATTTTTCATGTACCAGATTTATTAGTGGTAGTAGTAGGTAGTTGATTGTGTGGCCATTTTTGTTCATTAAATTACCCCATCTTAATGCTTTTATTTTTGGAAAAAAAATCCTCAAAATAATCGGTAAGGTCATGATGAAGTTGACAATGTGTGACTTCACAGTTTTTGGAGTAAAATATTTGTACGAGGTTGAAGATTACTATTTGGACAATCTCCAATTCATGTCTAAAAACCATTAACTTGCTTTACATGATGTGCGATTTCCTAACAGTTACCACATTCATATCATGAAACCATTATGAGTTGGGATTTGCTTAAACATGAGAACATTAATAATTTTTGGCAGGTGTACAGAAATCGATTTGCATTTCCCTGATAACTTATAAATACAAACACATGTAAGGGTGTATTTCAATAAATCAATCTGCTATACCTGTATATCTTAAACATGTCTCGTTCAGGAAAAGGCAACTGAAATGTTGTCTGCTACATTGTACCAGAACTTAAAGTCAGAGGGATAACACTTTAATTTCATACAACCAAGAGATTGGAATTCTATAGGAACATAATTGATTCTCTATATAGTAGAGGAACTTAAAAAGATACCAGTGACATCAGAATGATGAAATACTCTGTGAAAGGAATTACAACCTTCTGTTAATTAAACTCATTTGTATTAAATACATATACAGGCACAGATTCGTGTACAAATGTACTTTGCTTTGATGATATTCTGTGTTTTGGGTTTCCTTGACACCTCTGTATTACTTCGAAATTCCGTTAATGCTCTCAGTTTGGTAGCTACCTTGCCATGAACGAGTGATAAAATACTGGTTGGTTACTATTGCGCTAAGGTTAGCAACAACGAAACAGCTTTCGGTTTGACTGGTTCACAAATCATTTAGCATTTACCGCACGTTTTCTGTGTGTCGGCGACTCATCTACGCTCATATTGTTGCCCATTGTCGTCTGCTTGAATTTGTCTTTGTAAGATACTGCTCCTTTAGACGAGGAACTTTTAACTTCACGGCTATTTGATTTAATGGACATTGCACCATCTACTGGCTTGCAAAACAAAAACGAAACAGGAAGTTTACGCTTGATTTTAGAGTTTATAGTTTCGTATGCATCAATACTTTCGTTTCATATGTAATATAATGGCGCCCGTATATATTAATTTTACCTCAGTCCACTTATATGACGATTAGATCCATTTGTTTAGATTACAGTTTAAAATCGACCAAAGTGATGTTATTTTCGTATTTAGTGTTAGCTCTGTAAAGATGGCAGCCTCCATGTTAGGTTCACTGAAGGTTAAGCCGGTTCCGTGTCGTCTTCAATAGTGCTTAGTTTGATGACATACCGGCATCACACAAGATGTATTCAACTAGTGTGCAATTTTTACATCGCACCATATTTAGTGGTCACACTGTTTCTCCTGTCATATCGCGGTTCGTATCAAGCTTGTTTTATCCGGTTTTTCAGACCTTTACGTTACCAGTCTCAGAAGTTCTTCCTGACCTGTTATATGCAGGTTTTATTGGAATTACATTTGTATTCATAAACCAATACATGGATGTAAATCCTATCAAATGTATGTAATTAATCGTTATTAAAATCTAGATATGAAATACTATATGTATGTAGGAGTTGGGAGTAAAAGGTCGCCTTGCTGATGGAAATTTCCCTGTAGTCAAGCGATAGAGTGCCCGACTAAAGACCCTTCTGTCGCTGATTCGAATCCTAGCGGTAGCAGGGAGTTTTTCATTACTCCTTCCTATTACAGATTTTGTGCTTTTTACCTAGTCCTAGGGTAGAACCTATAGGAGATTGAGATGCTTCCTTGGAGATGTTGAACCTGGGTTTTCGTCGTTTTTCGGGATTATAAATTTAAGAAGGAGGGAGCAGTTTGGAAGTTGAGAGTACAGGTTGCTTTACTAGCCTCAGCTAGTGGGAATTTCCCTTTAGTCAAGTGGTAGAGTGTCCGGCTAGAGACCTTAGGATCGCTAGTTTGAATCCCAGCAACAGCAGATATTTTTCATTACTCCTTTCTGTTACAGATTAGGTGTCATTGACCACTTCCAGGGTAGAGGTTATAATAGATTGAAATGCTTTCCTGGAGATAAAAAGCTGGGTTGTTATCTTTGGGTCCAAAGACTTTGTGAAGGAGGGAGTAATGTGTAAATTGAGAGCACATGTTGCCTCACTAACCTCGGCTAGCGGGAAATTTCCCTTTAGTCGAGCGGCAGAATGTCCAGCTCCAGACTGAAGGCAGGGTGTTCTTCATTACTACTTCCTATTACGATAGTCTGTCTGTTTGCATTGTGAATCTGCAATATCTGTCAAAAGATTCTTGTGATGTTGAACCTCTAACATTGTTGGAGTAGTCCATGCTACATCGGTTTTTAGGGTAGAAAGAGCTTTTCAGGCTTTATGCCAGTTAAGCTGCTTGTGGTTGTTTCGTGGCCATCCAGCTGATTGTCCTGTTCTCTAAGAATCAATTGAACAAGCTTGTCCCATAGATAACATGTTACACATATGTATGGTTTACAAGTATGAAAAAATTATTGACAACCTGGGATACACAGCATGTCTCATTGTCAGGTAGATTGTAACCTACATACAATGGACATTGTATCTTTGTCAATTAAATGTTAATGGTGCATTTTCTGTGATAGATTTTATCATCAAAAATGCTTTAACCTGAGAGTACCAGTTAAAATGTGTCAAGAAGAGCTGCCTTTCAGATGTTCTCATAAATCAATGTAGAAAAAGTCTTTTCCACCTTATTTTTTTTTTTTGGTAAAGTTTTTATTAATCATATAAAAACTGCTGCAAGAGATCAGTGGAATAGTATAGAATTGGGCAATTCTGTCAATTTGTAAATTCTGCAATTTGCAAATACAAGCTGTGTTTTGTATGGAATTTAAAATGACTTAAACATTTCATGATGGTGAATGTAACATATGTCATAGTAGCTAGAACAACTTGGTTGTATTCAGTAGTTCTAAACACCTTACATTGTATCAGTATTGTATATAGTACATATTGTCATAGTTTTCTCATTATTAACTTCTACTTACAGGTACTCTCAATGCAGTAAGTATGGGCGACAATTTTTTCAGTGTCAAAGAAATATCACAAAACAATGGACAAAGCTTCACAACAGATCAGGACCAAATAAAATCTGGTGTCAACAGTCTTCACCAAAGTCACAGAGAACAATTTCCATTGGACACAGAACTTTTTCTATAAGTACTTCAGTAACTAGGAAGTTACTTAATATCAATGAAAAACATGTGAATTGCTTAATAGGATTAGTCAGCCTCGGAGGCTATGTGACCTGGACTCTAAACAGTACCAAAGTTTACTGTAAAATAAAGAATCAGAAGTCAAGATTGGTCGGGTCTAGGAATATAGACAAGTCAAGCCAACAGCCAGAATTTGATTGGAAGACATTTTTCCGGTTATTACGACCAGACTTATTGTATCTTATTTCAGCAGTTGTAGTAAGTAATTTACCTTCTCTCTAGAATGTAAAAGAGATCAAATCTATCAGTATTTTTGATATTTTTTTCTTGCGTTTATGATGACTTGATTGAAATTGTTAAATCAGAATTTTCATTGGGCTCAGTTTTCCTTGTTTTTCAAGACATCACTGTTTTGTGCACATTTGATTCCATTTTATATATAGCACTCTAAATGTAATTATACCTATTACTAAAGTTTGTGAACATAGAAGTTCATGGATAGATATATAACACTATAAATGTAATTATACTTATTAGTAAAGTTTGTGAACATAGAAGTTCATGGATAAAGTGTACCTTCAGACTCCATGATTCTGAATATCTGTTAAAGGTAAAATATTTCTTAAATCTTGACTAAAGTTGTTACTCTTCATATTTTTAAATAAACACAATATTTACAAATGTACACGCACTATCTGAATAGCAGAAATATTAGCACACGGTAAGTTACAGAATATCTAATGTCACTGTAAGGCTAAATATTGGCACAAATGTTATTGAACAATCCATTCCATTTCACTGCTCTTTTTCAGTGTGCTGTTGCTGCAGCAATTGTTAATATCCAGATTCCTTTGGTGCTGGGAGAGATTGTCAACATTGTCTCCTCCTTCACACAAGATGTGGCCAGGGATTTTATACAGGAAATCCGTCAGCCAGCAATCAAAATGATAGGTTATTATGCTGTACAGGTAAGACATCTGTAGTATACGTATACTCTCTCATTATCTGTCTTCCTGATTTCTCTGTCCATTTCTTCCACTGGAGTCTAAATAACTCTGTTTTGATGGGACAAAAGTCGAAGTCATAATAATGACTTCTATTCAGATACTTTGAACTTCAGACATAGGTTCATTCCCCCAATCTATTGGATGGTGGTAACTTAAGGAGCAGACTCTGGACATAAAGAGTTTTTATTTCTTTATTTTGTAACCAACATTGATTGTGATCTGTATATGGATATGTGGGTGTGCCATCCCAATGCATTTCATATCTGATTGTAATATCATTATGTACTCATGTGTCACCACATTTGTAGTCCTGAATCTGTGACTTAATACCTTAACATTCCTATTCTGACATACAGTACCTGTTTTACACACTTGCAGAGTGTCCTGACTTGTGCCTACCTTTCCTTACTGTCCACTGTGGGAGAGAACATGGCAGCCAGAATGAGAACATGCCTTTTTGATTCCCTTCTCAGACAAGATATAGAGTTTTTTGACAAACACAAAACAGGAGAGCTGGTTGATAGGTAGGTAAAATCGAAATGGTGGTCAACAGTTAGGTAACGGAACAGGGGTATTTGTCAACATAGTCAACTTGTTAACATAGAAGAGAAGTGCTGGTTAACAGTTAGGCAACACATATATATCAGGAATGCTGGTCAACAGTTTGGCATCATAGAGTAGAACAGCAGTGCTGGTCAACAATTAGGCAACACATATATATCAGGAATGCTGGTCAACAGTTTGGCATCATAGAGTAGAACAGCAGTGCTGGTCAACAGTTAGGCAACACATATATATCAGGAATGCTGGTCAACAGTTGGATAAAGAACAGGAATGCTGCTCTAATGTTATGTAACATGGAATAAGAGTATTGGTCAATAGTTTCATAACATGAAATCAAAATGCTGGTCAACAGTTAGGCAACATTAAATCTGAGTGCAGGTCAACAGTTAGGCAACATAGAGTAGAACAGCAGTGCTGTCAACAGTTAGGCAACATTAAATCTGAGTGCAGGTCAACAGTTCAGCAACTTAGAGTAGAACGGTAGTGCTTGTCAACAGTTAGGTAACATAAAAGCGGAAGAGTTCACAGAAATTGGGTTACAGGGAGTAAGAGATCTGGTCTTAGTTCAGAACATGAGAGTTAACTCATTAATTTTCTGTAGATTGAGTCAGCATTTTCTGTTATTTTTGCTTCAGGTTAACATCTGACATTCAAGACTTTAAGAGTTCATTCAAGCTTTGTATATCTCAGGGTCTAAAAGCCAGCACACAGGTAGGTTGAAACCCTCTAAAGTCTAACTCACTTTTCTATTTATTTAGTCTTCACAATAGACATACAATAATTATGTCATTCCTTTCTTTTACCAGTTTACATTGTCATTTCTAGATAATGTCTTTTGTTAGGAATATCACTGATTTGGCCAATTTAAATCTGTTTTGTTGCTGATAGACTTAACTCCTGATGTTGAGAACAATTTTGTTCTAGAACTGTAATTATAAATTGTACGTCATAACATTTACAGAATGTCTTGATTCTCCATGTCCACTTATCTTATACCAGGTACTTGTGTAAGTTTACATAAATCCTTGCATGATTCATTCAGGAATTGGTTATTACAGGCAGTTGGATGTGTGGGCTCGATGTTTGTTATCTCACCAAAACTGACAGTTGCCATGGTGACTATCCTGCCCGCCATTGTAGGTATTGGTACTCTGATGGGATCTGGCCTGAGGTCATTGTCAAGGTCAGCCCAGGAACAGGTAAGATGGTGACCCAAATGTCAATGTCAAGTGTAGAACACATTAGATACAAAACAATGTCACTGTGAACCAAATGTCAAGGTCAGCCTTAGAATGATTAAGACGTTGACCAAAATGTTATTGTCAGGTAAATGTAGAACTAGACACTGATCTGATGTATTTATAACTATAGAACTAGACACTGATCTGATGTATTTATAACTATAGAACTAGACACTGATCTGATGTATTTATAAATATAGAACTAGACACTGATCTGATGTATTTATAGATGTAGAACTAGACACTGACCTGATGTATTTATAACTATAGAACTAGACACTGACCTGATGTATTTATAGATATAGAACTAGACACTGACCTGATGTATTTATAGATATAGAACTAGACACTGATCTGATGTATTTATAAATGTAGAACTAGACACTGATCTGATGTATTTATAACTATTGAACTAGACACTGATCTGATGTATTTATAGATATAGAACTAGACACTGACCTGATGTATTTATAACTATAGAACTAGACACTGATCTGATGTATTTATAGATATAGAACTAGACACTGACCTGATGTATTTATAACTATAGAACTAGACACTGACCTGATGTATTTATAACTATAGAACTAGACACTGACCTGATGTATTTATAGATATAGAACTAGACACTGACCTGATGCATTTATAAATATAGAACTAGACACTGATCTGATGTATTTATCACTATAGAACTAGACACTGACCTGATGTATTTATAGATATAGAACTAGACACTGATCTGATGTATTTATAAATGTAGAACTAAACACTGACCTGATGTATTTATAACTATTGAACTAGACACTGACCTGATGTATTTATAACTATAGAACTAGACACTGACCTGATGTATTTATAGATGTAGAACTAGACACTGACCTGATGTATTTATAACTATAGAACTAGACACTGATCTGATGTATTTATAGATATAGAACTAGACACTGATCTGATGTATTTATCACTATAGAACTAGACACTGACCTGATGTATTTATAGATATAGAACTAGACACTGATCTGATGTATTTATAAATATAGAACTAGACACTGATCTGATGTATTTATAGATGTAGAACTAGACACTGACCTGATGTATTTATAACTATAGAACTAGACACTGATCTGATGTATTTATAGATATAGAACTAGACACTGACCTGATGTATTTATAACTATAGAACTAGACACTGATCTGATGTATTTATAACTATAGAACTAGACACTGACCTGATGTATTTATAGATATAGAACTAGACACTGATCTGATGTATTTATAACTATAGAACTAGACACTGACCTGATGTATTTATAGATATAGAACTAGACACTGACCTGATGTATTTATAACTATAGAACTAGACACTGATCTGATATATTTATAACTATAGAACTAGACACTGATCTGATATATTTATAAATGTAGAACTAGACACTGATCTGATGTATTTATAAATGTAGAACTAGACACTGACCTGATGTATTTATAACTATAGAACTAGACACTGATCTGATGTATTTATAGATATAGAACTAGACACTGACCTGATGTATTTATAAATGTAGAACTAGACACTGATCTAATGTATTTATAAATATAGAACTAGTTACTGATCTGATGTAATGACATTGCAAAGAGAATTCTGTATTTTCCTGTAGTTGGCAAAATCGACAGCATTGGCAGATGAAGCCATTGGTAATGTGCGAACTGTTCGTGCCTTTGCTATGGAAGATAAAGAAAACGAGTAAGTGTGTCTCCCATCAGGAATCTTTATGTACAAATCACTTCAACATTATTAACAACCATCCAGAATTAAATGTATTTTATTACAAATCAGACCAAGGACATCAAAAACATCAGGATTTGCTGGAAAAAGACTTATTACTTGTTATAGTGTGTAGCATGTGTTTAAGTTGTTGGATCTGTCAAACCTTTTGTTTAGTATATGTGGGTCTGTTATAGTCTGTTAAAAGTCCCTGACCCCAGACTTCTCCAGCTGGAGCCTGAAATGCCTATCATATACACAGCACTGAGAAATCTGATGTGCTACCCACTGCGAGAGCTTTCTGTCTAGTCTCTGTTAGGTACTTAGTAACATGTGAACTTTTAGGTAAAATTTGGAGCCAAGTAACATCACAGTAACATCATCTCCAAATGTCTTTCTGACAAGAAACCTCAGAGAAGAATTCAGAAAGGAAATAATTTGATGTAGTTTTGACAGGATAGTGTGTGAGAAAAAGAGTCATCTGTTACCCATGTCTATTTCAAATAACTTTATCTCAGGTGACAAATATTGTTATTCTATTCTATACATTAAAACATGTAGAAAGCACTGCCTTCAATGGTTGTAGGTTGTACTCAAAGGAAGTGGAGAATGCACGACTCCTCAACATAAAACTTGGATTTGGTATTGGATCATTCCAGGGACTAGCTAACTTTGCACTGAATGGTATGTACAACTGACAGCACTGTTATGTCAGCACTGAATGGTATGTACAACTGACAGCACTGTTATGTCAACACTGAATGGTATGTACAACTGACAGTACTGTTATGTCAGCACCGAATGGTATGTACAACCGACAGCACTGTTATGTCAGCACCGAATGGTATGTACAGCCGACAGCACTGTTATGTCAGCACCGAATGGTATGTACAACCGACAGCACTGTTATGTCAGCACCGAATGGTATGTACAACCGACAGCACTGTTGTATCAGCACTGAGTGTTATGTACAACTGACAGTACTGTCACCTGTTCATAGTATCAGCTATTAGTTGAATTGTCAGACCTGTTAATATATCCTCACGAACAAAGTCAGGAGATATACTAGAATCACTCTGTCTGTCTTACTCTGTTGTACATCCCTCCATCAACTGGCTCCTCTCACTTTACTAGGTTGATTTAAACAAATATTGATAGGTTTGAATTTTATATCAATTCAGCTGTGATTTTTTTTAATCATTTTTGCAGATTGTTACATTGGTATTAGAACTAATGTGTTTGATAACCTTAATCAAAACAATGGGGGCCTCTGATACATTGTTTAGGACAAGCACTTGTGGTGGTATTAGTTATCATTGTGATATATTCAGTTTTAACTTTCTCCATTCACACCTGTAATTTACACCTGTAATTAATCTGTCTCCACAAACTTTAATAAAATGAAGAATCTGAAACTGGAATATTACCTTTACAACACTTGAAGTTCTCTTTGACATCTGTTATTTATGTTGTACAGGTATTGTACTAGGCACCTTATTTACCGGTGGATGGCTAATGTCCCGACAGGAAATCACCGCGGGTAATCTGATGTCATTCCTGGTGGCTTCACAAACTATTGAAAGGTGAAATATTAACATTTAAATTGTAAAATAGATACTTTTAAGTGTATTGAATGATAAAATATCTACCATCAACTGTTTAATTGTCATTGTAAATAAATAACTTGTGTAAACTGTAATTGCATTTGTAACTGTAAGATATAATTAACTTAAATACGTCCCCCATTTTCCTTGTTATCAGGTCACTTGCCCAGATGTCACTGCTGTTTGGAAATGTTGTACGTGGCATGAGTGCTGGGGCAAGAGTATTTGAGGTAAATTTGGATATCAAAAAATAACCTGATATTAGAAGTAAATGTATCGAGTGTGAAGAGGTTTTGCTGTGGTTGATCTATACAGAACATTATTATTTTTTGTAGTTTATCAACTCTGTACCATCCATACCATTAAAAGGTGGCAAGAAGATTGCCTTTCACACCCTCATGGGGAATGTAGAATTTCAAGATGTCAGTTTCTCCTATCCTACTCGAAGTGAACAGGTGAGCATCATTATAAAATTTTGTATGTCATTTTATTGCGCCGGTGCTCCAGGACATATTGCACTTAACCAATTGAATATCATTTCTATTTGATAGTATACCATTAAACAAGATCAGCCTCTCACCTTAATATCTAGGTCAACTTCTCTTGCACCAATATCTAGGTCAACTTTTCAAGCACTAATATCTAGGTCAAGATCACCTACACCAATATTTCGATCAACTTCTCCTGCACTGACATCTAGGTCAACATCATTTCCTTTCCAGCAGTCAAAACAATATAATTGTAATCAAAATCTGCATGTATTTTAATAAATGTTGTATTTCTTGTCTCTACACATCAGACTGTCCTGAAGGATTTCAATCTGAAGATAAGGTCTGGAGCAGTAGTGGCCCTTGTTGGACTCTCTGGAGGAGGTATGTTGGATCTTTTTCATTGACTCTTGAGACCATAGGTCCATTCTTTGTAAGGCTTTATGAAGGAGGAATGGTCAGTCCCTGGTTTGACTCCTATGGTGGCAGTTTAGTTCTTTAATAGAACTTATAGAGGAGGTATGGTTAGTCCCTGGTTTGACGCCTATGGTAGCAGTTTAGTTCTTTAATAGAACTTATAGAGGAGGTATGGTTAGTCCCTGGTTTGACTCCTATGGTGGCAGTTTAGTTCTTTAATAGACCTTATAGAGGAGGAATGGTTAATCCCTGGTTTGACGCCTATGGTGGCAGTTCAGTTCTTTAATAGACCTTATAGAGGAGGTATGGTTAGTCCCTGGTTTGACTACTATGGTGGCAGTTTAGTTCTTTAATAGAACTTATAGAGGAGGTATGGTTAGTCCCTGGTTTGATGCCTATGGTGGCAGTTTAGTTCTTTAATAGACCTTATAGAGGAGGTATATTTGTCCCCTGTTTGTCTCCTGAGTTGGCGTTCTATGGCAGACTTTATGAAGGAGGTATGTTTTGTGCCTCCTTTGACTCTGGAGGTGGTGTTCTTTGGCAGACTTTATGAAGGAGGTATGTTTTGTGCCTCCTTTGACTCTGGAGGTGGTGTTCTTTGGCAGACTTTATGAAGGAGGTATGTTTTGTGCCTCCTTTGACTCTGGAGGTGGTGTTCTTTATGAAGGAGGTATGTTTTGTGCCTCCTTTGACTCTGGAGGTGGTGTTCTTTGGCAGACTTTATGAAGGAGGTATGTTTTGTGCCTCCTTTGACTCTGGAGGTGGTGTTTTCGGCAGACTCAATAGAGGAACAGTGAACAATTAAAACAGAAAACTCAATGAGTTGTCAGGTGACCAAAGGTTCCATAGTCACAAAACACATATTGCATTTTCTTTGCATTTCTATGGTAGGATATACATCTGCCAGTATATATCAAGGAAACAGAAGATAGGGAGCATTTGATTTAGCAATTCTTATATCAAAATCTTATTTGTCGTTTGAGTTGTGATAAAACTTTAAACTTTTGATCAAAAAGTACTAGCTAGATAGTGTGACACCATTGCCCGCCGAAAGACTTTGTAGGATTCATTTCCCACAACAATCTGATGTCTGATTCCAGGCAAGTCCACAGTGGCTGTATTGTTGGAGCGTTTCTATGACATCCAGAAAGGGAAGATAACTATTGATGGATACGACCTGAAGGATCTGGACCCAACTTGGCTCAGAGGCAGGGCCCTGGGATATATCAACCAAGTAAATACTATTCTAGTTTATTTACAAATTTGTAATTACAAATGTGGAAGGGTAAATCAGAATTATCTTTGATCTCGAGGGCATAAAATGAGTATGCATTTCTGGTCGTCAGGATCACCATAACTATTCGCAGAAAGTCACTAAGTAATTTGATTCTAATAATCAGAGTTATACCCCTTTGAATGGTTATCAGCCATATTTTCACTTCATAGTGTCAGATTTTGATCCTGTACATGAATGGTAAAGCTATGCTTACACTTCTAGTCCAGTTACTTTTATAGAAATTAATTTTCAAAAACCGTAATCATTTTGAATTTTACATGTCCAGAATAGTGTAACCTACCTTTTATTTGTTGTGAATTTTAATTCATGACATATTTTATTGTTTCGCACTTAGTTTCCTACTGCCTCTCCGCTGTAAAGAAAGAACATTTTCCCCGTCTAATTCATAACCAGGAAAATTAATTATCTTCATTTGGTACCTGACATTTATTACCTGAAATATATTTCAGGAGCCTGTTCTGTTTGCAACCTCAATCATGGAGAACATCCGATATGGAATGCCAGAAGCTTCTGATGTTGAGGTAAGGAAATATCTGAAGATAATATAAGCTAATTACTCTATTGCAAAGGATGTGTTAATGTTCTTAGATAATGTATTTCTGAATTTTTCCATTATTATAATGGACTTTCATTTTCCTGTACTTAAGGTGATAGAGGCTGCCACATTGGCCAATGCCCACGATTTCATCACCAAGTTCCCTGACGGGTATAACACAGTATTGGGGGAGAGGGGTGTAACGGTGTCTGGGGGACAGAAACAGAGGATAGCTATCGCACGTGCTCTCATCAAAAACCCTTCCATCCTCATCCTGGATGAGGCTACCAGGTAAGATTAGCCATCAAACATACTCTCTTTTTAAAAAGCCTCAAAACTAATCCTTGATGAGATTGCAAGGTATGGATAGCCATCAAACACACTCTCATCAAAAAGGACTCCAACCTGATTTTTGATGAGGTTTACAGGTAAGGATAGCCTTTGAACACACTCTCATCAAAAAGGCCTACAACCTAATCCTTGATGAGACCTCCATGTAAGGATAGCCATTTAACACACTTTCATCAAAAAGGCCTACAACCTAATCCTTGATGAGACCTCCATGTAAGGATAGCCATTTAACAAACTTTCATCCTGATGCAGATACAAGTTAGTTATGTCAGAAGAATCCATGTCAAAATTTTTCATTCTTAACATTTTTTTGTTTATCTCTGTTGTCATGTAGCAATAAATGTAATTAATTACAGTGCACTGGATGCCGAGTCAGAGAGGATTGTCCAGGAGGCTCTAGATAAAGTAATTAAAGGTAAGTCAGGTCACATAAAAGTCACTGTCACCATGTCTTAATTTATACCATTCAAGTTAAACTTCGTGATAAAAGAAACAAAAAGAGAGAAAAAATGCAAATGTGCCTCACGTTTGCTTTTCTACCACTGTGTATCATAGCGTTAAATGCTTTATTCTTTTTTACAAATATAATTCAGGTAAGGTTTTAGCACATTAAACACTTTTTTGTTCTCATGTTTTGTATTTCTAGGTCGGACCACTCTAGTCATAGCTCATCGTCTAAGTACCATCCGAGATGCTGATGTGATAGCTGTTGTATCCGGTGGGAAAATTGTGGAGGTAAGGAACTATTAACAAATTGGTCAAACAGACATAGGTATTTTATTTACCTTTCACATTTATATATAGAAATACACAATGCACAATTAAAGGGATTGGCTTATACATTGTCCTTTATTGGGCACTGGATGGTAAGATGAACATCATTTTCCACTTGATCCTCTCAGAAAGTATTACAAGGCACCAAAGGTCAGATTTTGTAATCTCTCTTTATATTTGGCTCATCCCCAAGTGTTGTATAGAGTAGAATAGAAGTTTTTATAACACAACCAGTAGCAGATTCGAGTGTGAAGTTTTGATGACTACACTGTTACCTTCATCAGACAAATGACCGGTTTGAATGTAAAAGCACTGATGTATTTAGTGTATGAGACCATCTCGTACACTATGTACATTAGTGTTAGTATGGTTCACACGGGTCATTTGTCTGATGAAGGTGGCAGTGTAGTCATGGAACCATCACACTCTAATCCTATACTGGTTATGTTATAAGATGAAGGTGACCGTGTAGTCATCAAAACGTCACACTAATCTTCTACTGGTTGTGTTACAAGATGAAGATGACCGTGTAGCCATCAAAACGTCACACTCTAATCCTCTACTGGTTTGAATATAAGAACTATTTTCTATTGACATTACCAACTTGAAGAAAACATTACAGAGTTATATTAAGTGAAGGTCTGTTTGTGTATTGTGGAGTTATATTAAGTGAAGGTCTGTGTATTGTGGAGTTATATTAAGTGAAGGTCTGTGTATTGTGGAGTTATAAGTGAAGGTCTGTTTGTGTATTGTAGATGGGAGACCACAAGAGTCTTAAGAAGAAGAAAGGTTTGTACTGGGAACTGATACGCCAACAAGAAATTGAAGAGGAGATCAACGAGTTTCAGAATTAAGCTTGCTTTCTTGATGGAGTTTGAAGGATACTTTTCTTGATCAGAAGGACAGAAATTCTCTACATATCCAATATCTTTTGTACACAAAGTGATGCAAATTATATATAGGTCCAAAATTGATATTGATAATCTGATTTTGATCACAATTTCTCTGATCATATCAGGAAGAAAAAACAACATCTTCCTGATTTTGTGATTAGGTTGATTATGGTGATATACTGTAGTGGGGCGTTACACGGACTGATGAGTGTATGTCAGTGTGGACTATACATACACGGACTGGTGAGTGTATGTCTGTGTGGACTATACATACACGGACTGGTGAGTGTATGTCAGTGTGGACTATACATACACGGACTGGTGAGTGTATGTCTGTGTGGACTATACATACACGGACTGGAGAGTGTATGTCAGTGTGGACTATACATACACGGACTGGTGAGTGTATGTCTGTGTGGACTATACATACACGGACTGGTGAGTGTATGTCTGTGTGGACTATACATACACAGACTGATGAGTGTATGTCAGTGTGGACTATACATACACGGACTGGTGAGTGTATGTCTGTGTGGACTATACATACAAGGACTGATGAGTGTATGTCAGTGTGGACTATACATACACGGACTGGTGAGTGTATGTCTGTGTGGACTATACATACACAGACTGGTGAGTGTATGTCAGTGTGAACTATACATACACGGACTGGTGAGTGTATGTCAGTGTGGACTATACATACACAGACTGATGAGTGTATGTCAGTGTGGGCTATACATACAAAGAATCTATTATAGTTGTCATTACACAGGCTGATGAGTGTATGTCAGTGTGGGCTTTACATACAAAAAATCTACTATAGTTGACGTTACACAGACTGATGAGTGTATGTCAGTGTGGGCTTTACATACAAAAAATCTACTATAGTTGACGTTACACAGACTGATGAGTGTATGTCGGTGTGGACTATACATACCCAGACTGATGAGTGTATGTCGGTGTGGGCTATATATACAAAAAATCTACTATAGTTGACGTTACACAGACTGATGAGTGTATGTCGGTGTGGGCTATATATACAAAAAATCTACTATAGTTGACGTTACACAGACTGATGAGTGTATGTCGGTGTGGGCTATACATACAAAAAATCTACTATAGTTGACGTTACACAGACTGATGAGTGTATGTCGGTGTGGGCTATACATACAAAAAATCTACTATAGTTGACGTTACACAGACTGATGAGTGTATGTCGGTGTGGACTATACATACACAGACTGATGAGTGTATGTCGGTGTGGGCTATATATACAAAAAATCTACTATAGTTGACGTTACACAGACTGATGAGTGTATGTCGGTGTGGGCTATATATACAAAAAATCTACTATAGTTGACGTTACACAGACTGATGAGTGTATGTCGGTGTGGGCTATACATACAAAAAATCTACTATAGTTGACGTTACACAGACTGATGAGTGTATGTCGGTGTGGGCTATACATACAAAGAATCTACTATAGTTGACGTTACACAGACTGATGAGTGTATGTCGGTGTGGGCTATACATACAAAAAATCTACTATAGTTGACGTTACACAGACTGATGAGTGTATGTCGGTGTGGGCTATACATACAAAAAATCTACTATAGTTGACGTTACACAGACTGATGAGTGTATGTCGGTGTGGGCTATACATACAAAAAATCTACTATAGTTGACGTTACACAGACTGATGAGTGTATGTCGGTGTGGGCTATACATACAAAAAATCTACTATAGTTGACGTTACACAGACTGATGAGTGTATGTCGGTGTGGGCTATACATACAAAAAATCTACTATAGTTGACGTTACACAGACTGATGAGTGTATGTCGGTGTGGACTATACATACAAAAAATCTACTATAGTTGACGTTACACAGACTGATGAGTGTACCGCCGGTATGTCGGTGTGGACTATACATACAAAAAATCTAGTGTGTATTTAAATCTAACAAATATTTAAGACGTATGCTTGATTTATTTTTTGTTTTATATGAGAGGAATTAAAATATTGTGTGATTTCACATTTTTCTGTTTGTTATTCAGTTTTAAAAATTCAGGAAATTTACTTAAACTCAACATGTAGAGTTTACACCTGGCAATGAATAAAACCTCAGCAAATATCAAATACCTCACTATCACCAGCCTTCAGGTTCTACAACTACCACTATACTGGTTGTCCCATTAACCACTTACCACTAATCTGGTTGTCACACTATCTAGTCACCACTAATCTGGTTGTCCCACTCTCCAGCCACCACTAATCTGGTTGTCCCACTCTCCAGCCACCACTAATCTGGTTGTCCCACTATCTAGTCACCACTAATCTGGTTGTCCCACTCTCCAGCCACCACTAATCTGGTTGTCCCACTCTCCAGCCACCACTAATCTGGTTGTCCCACTCTCCAGCCACCACTAATCTGGTTGTCCCACTCTCCAGCCACCACTAATCTGGTTGTCCCACTCTCCAGCCACCACTAATCTGGTTGTCCCACTCTCCAGCCACCACTAATCTGGTTGTCCCACTCTCCAGCCACCACTAATCTGGTTGTCCCACTCTCCAGCCACCACTAATCTGGTTGTCCCACTCTCCAGCCACCACTAATCTGGTTGTCCCACTCTCCAGCCACCACTAATCTGGTTGTCCCACTCTCCAGCCACCACTAGCCACCACTAATCTGGTTGTCCCACTCTCCAGCCACCACTAATCTGGTTGTCCCACTCTCCAGCCACCACTAATCTGGTTGTCCCACTCTCCAGCCACCACTAATCTGGTTGTCCCACTCTCCAGCCACCACTAATCTGGTTGTCCCACTCTCCAGCCACCACTAATCTGGTTGTCCCACTCTCCAGCCACCACTAATCTGGTTGTCCCACTCTCCAGCCACCACTAATCTGGTTGTCCCACTCTCCAGCCACCACTAATCTGGTTGTCCCACTCTCCAGCCACCACTAATCTGGTTGTCCCACTCTCCAGCCACCACTAATCTGGTTGTCCCACTCTCCAGCCACCACTAATCTGGTTGTCCCACTCTCCAGCCACCACTAATCTGGTTGTCCCACTCTCCAGCCACCACTAATCTGGTTGTCCCACTCTCCAGCCACCACTAATCTGGTTGTCTCACTATTTTAGAATGTGATGTAATTTACTTGGATTGACTAAGATAGGTGTTGTTGGTGAAATAGAAGACAAACTTTCAGAACACTGGATTTCTTCTTGTACATTTTTCAGGGGTCTCAATGAAAACCCTAATTATTTTTCTTTTAACTACCAAATTTGAGTTTGAATTAAGATTCTGTTGGCATGCTGGTTTTTCTATGTTAATGTTTGACCATCTTGACCAATTTTAGCCCAAGTCACATTTGGATTAATCTTCACCGGTTGACTTTGCAAACATCACTTGGGTTGACGACAACAGGTTACCGTAATACAGAAACTGATATTGACACAAGATATATATCCTTGTTCAATCCCTTTAATTCAGTTTCAAAGATAAAAAGAAAACTCAACAACAAAGTAGGTTCCCCTATTTTTAATTCCAAATGTCAAAAGAACATTTGTAGTACTTTGTACTTAATCTAATCATTTACATTATAAATTAACAAATGAAAAAGCATGGTGTAAATGTAGTGAAATCACATATCATCACATTAATTAACAAACAAATACTGAGTATTGCTAAAGCAATACACATCCCCTACTGGCCCCAAAATGTTATTACATTTTCTAAGAGTGTGATGATGAGAATCCCTCGAGGATGAAGTCACTAGGATGCTGATGGTTTTCTATAAGAAGTAATCTGGACCTGGATCAATGAACACATATCATTGCCTAATGTTAATGGAAAACAACTGAAGTACAAAATAAGTACAACAATATTGTTTTCAATCATCAACAATATAAAGTTTATAGACTAAAAACAGTAATTTGTAGGCTTACTCAGTGTAGGAATGTGATCCATATTACAATGTAACAATTCCTTGTGCCTTATCACAACGAAACTGGTAATTCCTAACCTTGATTTTAGTACAGAAACCTTGTAGAATCCTGAATATCTCCTGATCAATATATATACATTATCACTCTGAAGTCTAGCCTCAATATCCCATATAAAGTTGTAGATTACAGATTACGAATGCAAAACTGTGCTTCTTGCAATATCTATACAGTTTTGTAGGTATTGTAATTTTACTCTCACAAGTAGGAGATAACTATTATTTACATGTAACTAAGTGATACTTCTCTGTAGATTGGTTTGTGGAGCCTAACACCAGCTACATCACACTGATAGTCTACAGAATCTAGAGTTCACATTAAGTTGTGTCCATTGCTGCAGAGAATTATCTAAAACAACTTCCTCATACATCTACCATTAGATCTAGGCTTAGATTAGGGTTCCATCACTTGCCATCCTCGATATTTCATGGGTCACAATTACTTTCACTCTCTACACCCCTGCAACATGTCATTGCAAAATGAAAAGGTTTCATGTGTGACATCTTGTAGAAAGATACAAAGACTAGGTTGACCCTTTGATGTACATTGCACATATCTTGAGATCGCATAATAGTATATTGTAATGGCTTTGAAGTTGGGTGTTGCTCCTTTGCCATGACATGTTCCAGGGGTTACGATCACTTTTGCTCTCTGCACCCTTGGAGTATCGATGATGTTCATTCGCATAAAAACTATTTCAGTGAAGACCTAACCAGACATTCATCAGTATTTACTGTTAGTCCTGTACCCTTCAGTGTAACACAGAATTTTGTTTGAAGATCTATGCTTCATACTATGACGAACTTTATGATTTTGTCTTTCTGCAGAAGTTGGGTTTAAACATGTTTGAAAAAGGACATTCAGCTTTAATCTTTTCATTCTGCCATGCGAGGTTACTCTTATTCAGCATTATGATTTAGTAGTCTTATTTCAGCCTTGTGAGTCGTTTGCCTCATTTGACCTCAGCTGTTAGTCTCAGAGGATTCAGATTTGTCAGCTGGCTGCCTCATTAATCTTGTGAGTTATCAGTCTCGTATGATCTAATATGAGTTATCTGTGTTCCTTACCCTCTGAGAACTCTAACCATGTAAAATATTTGTTTGATTTGACCTTGTGAGGTATTACTTTCATCCAACCTTATTGACCTCATTTGACCTTTGGAGGCACTGGTCTATCATGCCATGTAAGCTGTTAGTTATGTTCCCCTTCACAAGTGTAGAATGCATTGTGAATCAAATTGCTTTTGAATTCCAATCTGTCTGAAGTGATAGGTTCTCCTTTTTGCATGAACAGTACATCCAAAACGACTCCTTGTTTTCCAAGCAACTCATCAAGTGTGGAGCGAACAGAGGTATTGGTGTAGATACGAGAGAGCGAAGAGAACCTGGACATGTCACTCATCATCTTCATGACTGCCTGGTCACCCATGGGACCTCGATACCAAGTTGTATCACCATCTACACCAGAGCACATCGCGCGGGACTCTAAGGCCCGCTGGAAGAATTCATTACAACTTAGACTTAACTTCTGTAGGTACTTGGACAGACTTTGAACAGGGCACCTGGGACTGTCAGCAATTTCATACATTCGTGAATACCAATACCAGTCTTTCATTTCCGAGTAGACTTCTTGTTTTGGTAGCTCTGTCTCATGGTTCAGATGATAGTACTGTCGGCCAGCCTTATCAACCTCCAACAAGAAAGAGTTCTTGGTCAGTGCCCACATTGCTTTGTTACCACGGAGACCAAAGTGAAGCACAATGTCCAGCCATACCTTCTTTTGAAGTCCTACTGGGAATGAAGTGTGTAGAATCTTAGATGACATCAACTTGTTTAGATCTGCGAGTGAGATTGGCACAGTCTTTGGGGGCCTGTCCCTGTTCCTCTCCTCTGTAGATTTGCGGTTCATGATTCTGTTAGAAGTGGCAAATGCAGGATGTTTGAGTATGGTACTCCATTGTTTCCTTCCAGGAGGAAGCGACAAAAGGTAACGGTTGAGGCTGGCCCTAAGCCCAAGCAGGCTAGTCCTTGTAAAAGGTTTATCATCCTTTGTTCGGGCATGGAGGTAGAATTGACAGAGCTGGTCATTCAAATCGGCTTCTGACATTGTCTCAAAATCTGGTAAACATCCATTGGATCGGAACCATCCTGAAACATACAATTCAGAAATTCTTCTATTGAACATGTAGCAGATTTCTTTTCCAGTACTATCCAATGATTATTTATTCAAACACGGTACCAGCATAACTTCAATGTGAATTAAACAAAAATGTCTTACAGGGTTTCACTGGAAAAATAAGCATGCAAAGGCAAAAACTATTAATCTATGTGACACCTGAAAGGTAACAATGAAAAATATGCCCAAAAGATTTCAGTGATTTCTCCTATAGCAATTTAATAGACAAACATCCATGTAACCTCAATAGGATACAAAGTTCTTAACACAAGAATAGAAAAATTTAAGAACTAGGTCTTCCCCCATACCACTATCATCTGAAACCTGCTTGAAGAGAAAACTGTCAGCAGTGCTACATCTAAAACATTCAAGGTTCCAGTTAGTGAACAATAAGGAACATGTACTCCTCTCCCCAATACATTGTCTTGAAGGACTCAGCATTGTAAACATACATATACAATTACAGATGTGACACTGCATAAACACCATAAAAGTGTTAGATCACCTTTTTTATAAACAAGTGATTTAGTGGAGAAATGGCAATCAAAATCTATTAAATAGTTTTTGAGATACGGTGCAGCCCCTATGGATTGATTTTGGTATCAGGAATGAAGTTGGTCCATCAGTCCATAAAGCTGTATAATTAGATCTGAAATGTTCTAACAATAGTTCTGCCCTTTCATTGGTTCTCTGTCTTTGTGGAAACATCCTAAGATATAAATAAAGCAAGGTCACTGTCACACGTCCTCTGGCCCCGGTCATTGTTTTAATTAGAGTCCTCTGGCCCAGGTCATTGTTTTAATTAGAGTCATCTGGCCCCGATCATTGTTTTAATTAGAGTCCTCTGGCCCCGGTCATTGTTTTAATTAGAGTCCTCTGGCCCAGGTCATTGTTTTAATTAGAGTCCCCTGGCCCTGGTCATTGTTTTAATTAGAGTCCTCTGGCCCCGGTCATTGTTTTAATTAGAGTCCTCTGGCCCCTGTCATTGTTTTAATTAGAGTCCCCTGGCCCCGGTCATTGTTTTAATTAGAGTCCTCTGGCCCCTGTCATTGTTTTAATTAGAGTCCTCTGGTCCCGGACATTGTTTTAATTAGAGTCCTCTGGCCCCTGTCATTGTTTTAATTAGAGTCCTCTGGTCCCGGACATTGTTTTAATTAGAGTCCTCTGGCCCAGGTCATTGTTTTAATTAGAGTCCTCTGGCCCCGGTCATTGTTTTAATTAGAGTCCTCTGGCCCTGGTCATTGTTTTTATTAGGAGTCCTCTGGTCCCGGACATTGTTTTAATTAGAGTCCTCTGGTCCCGGACATTGTTTTAATTAGAGTCCTCTGGCCCAGGTCATTGTTTTAATTAGAGTCCTCTGGCCCCGGTCATTGTTTTAATTAGAGTCCTCTGGCCCTGGTCATTGTTTTTATTAGGAGTCCTCTGGTCCCGGACATTGTTTTAATTAGAGTCCTCTGGTCCCGGACATTGTTTTAATTAGAGTCCTCTGGCCCAGGTCATTGTTTTAATTAGAGTCCTCTGGCCCCGGTCATTGTTTTAATTAGAGTCCCCTGGCCCTGGTCATTGTTTTAATTAGAGTCCTCTGGTCCCGGACATTGTTTTAATTAGAGTCCTCTGGCCCAGGTCATTGTTTTAATTAGAGTCCTCTGGCCCCGGTCATTGTTTTAATTAGAGTCCTCTGGCCCTGGTCATTGTTTTTATTAGGAGTCCTCTGGTCCCGGACATTGTTTTAATTAGAGTCCTCTGGCCCCTGTCATTGTTTTAATTAGAGTCCTCTGGTCCCGGACATTGTTTTAATTAGAGTCCTCTGGCCCAGGTCATTGTTTTAATTAGAGTCCTCTGGCCCCGGTCATTGTTTTAATTAGAGTCCTCTGGCCCAGGTCATTGTTTTAATTAGAGTCCTCTGGCCCCTGTCATTGTTTTAATTAGAGTCCTCTGGTCCCGGACATTGTTTTAATTAGAGTCCTCTGGCCCAGGTCATTGTTTTAATTAGAGTCCTCTGGCCCTGGTCATTGTTTTTATTAGGAGTCCTCTGGTCCCGGACATTGTTTTAATTAGAGTCCTCTGGCCCCTGTCATTGTTTTAATTAGAGTCCTCTGGCCCTGGTCATTGTTTTTATTAGGAGTCCTCTGGTCCCGGACATTGTTTTAATTAGAGTCCTCTGGCCCCTGTCATTGTTTTAATTAGAGTCCTCTGGTCCCGGACATTGTTTTAATTAGAGTCCTCTGGCCCAGGTCATTGTTTTAATTAGAGTCCTCTGGCCCCGGTCATTGTTTTAATTAGAGTCCTCTGGCCCAGGTCATTGTTTTAATTAGAGTCCTCTGGCCCAGGTCATTGTTTTAATTAGAGTCCTCTGGCCCAGGTCATTGTTTTAATTAGAGTCCTCTGGCCCAGGTCATTGTTTTAATTAGAGTCCTCTGGCCCAGGTCATTGTTTTAATTAGAGTCCTCTGGCCCCGGTCATTGTTTTAATTAGAGTCCTCTGGCCCAGGTCATTGTTTTAATTAGAGTCCTCTGGCCCAGGTCATTGTTTTAATTAGAGTCCTCTGGCCCAGGTCATTGTTTTAATTAGAGTCCTCTGGCCCAGGTCATTGTTTTAATTAGAGTCCTCTGGCCCTGGTCATTGTTTTAATTAGAGTCCCCTGGCCCCGGTCATTGTTTTAATTAGAGTCCTCTGGCCCAGGTCATTGTTTTAATTAGAGTCCTCTGGCCCCTGTCATTGTTTTAATTAGAGTCCTCTGGTCCCGGACATTGTTTTAATTAGAGTCCTCTGGCCCCGGTCATTGTTTTAATTAGAGTCCTCTGGCCCTGGTCATTGTTTTTATTAGGAGTCCTCTGGTCCCGGACATTGTTTTAATTAGAGTCCTCTGGCCCCTGTCATTGTTTTAATTAGAGTCCTCTGGTCCCGGACATTGTTTTAATTAGAGTCCTCTGGTCCCGGACATTGTTTTAATTAGAGTCCTCTGGCCCTGGTCATTGTTTTTATTAGGAGTCCTCTGGTCCCGGACATTGTTTTAATTAGAGTCCTCTGGCTCCTGTCATTGTTTTAATTAGAGTCCTCTGGTCCCGGACATTGTTTTAATTAGAGTCCTCTGGCCCTGGTCATTGTTTTAATTAGAGTCCTCTGGCCCCTGTCATTGTTTTAATTAGAGTCCCCTGGCCCTGGTCATTGTTTTAATTAGAGTCCCCTGGCCCTGGTCATTGTTTTAATTAGAGTCCCCTGGCCCTGGTCATTGTTTTAATTAGAGTCCCCTGGCCCCGGTCATTGTTTTAATTAGAGTCCCCTGGCCCTGGTCATTGTTTTAATTAGAGTCCTCTGGTCCCGGACATTGTTTTAATTAGAGTCCTCTGGCCCAGGTCATTGTTTTAATTAGAGTCCTCTGGTCCCGGACATTGTTTTAATTAGAGTCCTCTGGCCCAGGTCATTGTTTTAATTAGAGTCCCCTGGCCCCGGTCATTGTTTTAATTAGAGTCCTCTGGCCCTGGTCATTGTTTTAATTAGAGTCCTCTGGCCCCTGTCATTGTTTTAATTAGAGTCCTCTGGTCCCGGACATTGTTTTAATTAGAGTCCTCTGGTCCCAGACATTGTTTTAATTAGAGTCCTCTGGTCCCGGACATTGTTTTAATTAGAGTCCTCTGGTCCCGGACATTGTTTTAATTAGAGTCCTCTGGTCCCGGACATTGTTTTAAATAGAGTCCTCTGGTCCCGGACATTGTTTTAATTAGAGTCCTCTGGTCCCGGACATTGTTTTAATTAGAGTCCTCTGGCCCCTGTCATTGTTTTAATTAGAGTCCTCTGGTCCCGGACATTGTTTTAATTAGAGTCCTCTGGCCCTGGTCATTGTTTTAATTAGAGTCCTCTGGCCCTGGTCATTGTTTTAATTAGCATCTCTGGCCCTGGTCATTGTTTTAATTAGAGTCCTCTGGTCCCGGACATTGTTTTAATTAGAGTCCTCTGGCCCCTGTCATTGTTTTAATTAGAGTCCTCTGGTCCCGGACATTGTTTTAATTAGAGTCCTCTGGCCCCTGTCATTGTTTTAATTAGAGTCCTCTGGCCCTGGTCATTGTTTTAATTAGAGTCCTCTGGTCCCGGACATTGTTTTAATTAGAGTCCTCTGGTCCCGGACATTGTTTTAATTAGAGTCCTCTGGCCCTGGTCATTGTTTTAATTAGAGTCCTCTGGCCCTGGTCATTGTTTTAATTAGCATCTCTGGCCCTGGTCATTGTTTTAATTAGAGTCCCCTGGCCCCGGTCATTGTTTTAATTAGAGTCCTCTGGCCCTGGTCATTGTTTTAATTAGCATCTCTGGCCCTGGTCATTGTTTTAATTAGAGTCCCCTGGTCCCGGACATTGTTTTAATTAGAGTCCCCTGGCCCCGGTCATTGTTTTAATTAGAGTCCCCTGGCCCTGGTCATTGTTTTAATTAGCATCTCTGGCCCTGGTCATTGTTTTAATTAGAGTCCCCTGGCCCTGGTCATTGTTTTAATTAGCATCTCTGGCCCTGGTCATTGTTTTAATTAGAGTCCTCTGGTCCCGGACATTGTTTTAATTAGAGTCCTCTGGCCCCTGTCATTGTTTTAATTAGAGTCCTCTGGTCCCGGACATTGTTTTAATTAGAGTCCTCTGGTCCCGGACATTGTTTTAATTAGAGTCCTCTGGCCCTGGTCATTGTTTTAATTAGAGTCCTCTGGCCCTGGTCATTGTTTTAATTAGAGTCCCCTGGCCCCGGTCAGTGTTTTAATTAGAGTCCCCTGGCCCTGGTCATTGTTTTAATTAGCATCTCTGGCCCTGGTCATTGTTTTAATTAGAGTCCCCTGGCCCTGGTCATTGTTTTAATTAGAGTCCCCTGGCCCTGGTCATTGTTTTAATTAGCATCTCTGGTCCCGGACATTGTTTTAATTAGAGTCCTCTGGCCCTGGTCATTGTTTTTATTAGGAGTCCTCTGGTCCCGGACATTGTTTTAATTAGAGTCCTCTGGCCCCTGTCATTGTTTTAATTAGAGTCCTCTGGTCCCGGACATTGTTTTAATTAGAGTCCTCTGGCCCTGGTCATTGTTTTAATTAGAGTCCTCTGGCCCTGGTCATTGTTTTAATTAGCATCTCTGGCCCTGGTCATTGTTTTAATTAGAGTCCCCTGGCCCCGGTCATTGTTTTAATTAGAGTCCTCTGGCCCTGGTCATTGTTTTAATTAGCATCTCTGGCCCTGGTCATTGTTTTAATTAGAGTCCCCTGGTCCCGGACATTGTTTTAATTAGAGTCCCCTGGCCCCGGTCATTGTTTTAATTAGAGTCCCCTGGCCCTGGTCATTGTTTTAATTAGCATCTCTGGCCCTGGTCATTGTTTTAATCAGAGTCCCCTGGCCCCGGTCATTGTTTTTATTAGGAGTCCTCTGGTCCCGGACATTGTTTTAATTAGAGTCCTCTGGTCCTGGTCATTGTTTTTATTAGGAGTCCTCTGGTCCCGGACATTGTTTTAATTAGAGTCCTCTGGCCCCTGTCATTGTTTTAATTAGAGTCCCCTGGCCCTGGTCATTGTTTTAATTAGAGTCCTCTGGCCCCTGTCATTGTTTTTATTAGGAGTCCTCTGGTCCCGGACATTGTTTTAATTAGAGTCCTCTGGCCCCGGTCATTGTTTTAATTAGAGTCCTCTGGTCCCGGACATTGTTTTAATTAGAGTCCTCTGGCCCCTGTCATTGTTTTAATTAGAGTCCCCTGGCCCTGGTCATTGTTTTAATTAGAGTCCTCTGGCCCCTGTCATTGTTTTTATTAGGAGTCCTCTGGTCCCGGACATTGTTTTAATTAGAGTCCTCTGGCCCCTGTCATTGTTTTAATTAGAGTCCTCTGGCCCTGGTCATTGTTTTAATTAGAGTCCTCTGGCCCTGGTCATTGTTTTAATTAGAGTCCTCTGGCCCTGGTCATTGTTTTAATTAGAGTCCCCTGGCCCCGGTCATTGTTTTAATTAGAGTCCCCTGGCCCCGGTCATTGTTTTAATTAGAGTCCTCTGGCCCTGGTCATTGTTTTTATTAGGAGTCCTCTGGTCCCGGACATTGTTTTAATTAGAGTCCTCTGGCCCCTGTCATTGTTTTAATTAGAGTCCTCTGGTCCCGGACATTGTTTTAATTAGAGTCCTCTGGCCCAGGTCATTGTTTTAATTAGAGTCCCCTGGCCCTGGTCATTGTTTTAATTAGAGTCCTCTGGTCCCGGACATTGTTTTAATTAGAGTCCTCTGGCCCCTGTCATTGTTTTAATTAGAGTCCTCTGGTCCCGGACATTGTTTTAATTAGAGTCCTCTGGTCCCGGACATTGTTTTAATTAGAGTCCTCTGGCCTCTGTCATTGTTTTAATTAGAGTCCTCTGGTCCCGGACATTGTTTTAATTAGAGTCCTCTGGTCCCGGTCATTGTTTTAATTAGAGTCCTCTGGCCCAGGTCATTGTTTTAATTAGAGTCCTCTGGCCCCGGTCATTGTTTTAATTAGAGTCCTCTGGCCCCGGTCATTGTTTTAATTAGAGTCCTCTGGTCCCGGACATTGTTTTAATTAGAGTCCTCTGGCCCCTGTCATTGTTTTAATTAGTCCTCTGGCCCTGGTCATTGTTTTAATTAGAGAGTGTAGAACATGGACATCCTTTATCAGTATTTCCTACTTGTTACACTGTGTTTCTACACAGATTCCATAATATACTTTTTTGTGTTTTGTCTTGTGTTTGTGCTAGAATCTATTGTCACCTATAGTAACCGATCAATGACAGAGTTACGTACCCTTGATGAAGTTAACATCTCGAATGGTTCTCTTCCGTGTGCCGACGAGGTAACGGTGCCCAGATGGAGATGTGGTCAGCTCTGGTGTCTGTGATGTCACATCCACTAACGACGTGTCATAATGACTATGCATGACCATCTCATCCTCTGTTACAAACATAAAGAATCATGGAACAGTTAATATCTTACAATTTAGATACGGCTAAAATCTTAATTCATTTCAACATAACCATTTCAAAATCTTTCACCAAGATTAACATAATGGTGAATTTGTGAAATAATTTACTAGATGTGAGACCATCTCCATCTTCTGCTATGAATGACCATTCATTAAAAACACCAATGACCAAAGGAACTAACAGTAAATTATCTCCCCACTTCAACAGGTCTGTTAGAGTATTGACCAAACTCTCTACTGTTAAATGTTTTAAACATGACAAAATAAAACATTGCTTAATTACCCACCTGTTACACCACACAAACTTTGTTGATAAGTCATTTGCTGTGAAATGGTGTTGGCATAATTACCAAATAGGATATTAAACACAATCACCAATTCCCCCCAAGTAAATATTTCTATACATTACTTTTATAAGGACACAGAATTTTCACAAGTACTCAATATAAATCTTCAAATTATTTTTCAACTGTAACAACCAATCACAGAGAAAGACTAGATACAGCAGCATGCCATGTCAGGTGTCACAGGTACAGGGCTGATCTTGATTATACCAGCTTGTTACCCGTTGTTGAGGGGGTATTTTAAATGAGCCTGGATGACTCATCTCGCCCATCCCTTGTTTAGATCCAGTACTTCTTCTAAAGAACCATACAGCACAAGTTCAGAATAAATGACAAGAAAGATGTGTCTTTGGTAAGTTGTTCACATCAGACATTAAGTTTTTATTAAAGTTCACATTTCACTGTAAAGTGGAAATTTTCATGCTTTAATTTATTAAGAAAATGATTTTTATATATCTTGAATTGTCCTTCAGGAGTATCAAACTTTATTTAAGTATATCTAAATAATTGTTCATTAGATACTAGAATTCTACTAACAAGAGATAATACCATCTGTTTGAGAGCTCAGTAGATTTATCGCACTTCACAAATTATATATGAATTCTTTAAAATATCTAAGAAATCAATAGAAATAAATCCCCCACAAAAATAAAGGACTTTATAGTATACACAGGTGGATCTCACTCACTAGTAGTGATTCAATTACTCCTTTCCTTCCATTTCAGAATTGAAGAATTTCAACCTCTCCAACCTCCCCCTTAAAGTTTTTTGTTTTGCCAGCTCCAAATCATTTTAGAGTCAATTTTTTTACCTTTCCTTTTTGGAGTCAGTTTTCTTACTTCCCCTCCAGAAGAAATCACTGATGAGCCTTCCCTGTCAGTTCTCAAATTGTTTTTATAATGACATCACTCCAGTCTTCTCTGGCCTTGTCTAGTAAAATTTTGTTCATTATATTACACCATTATAAGGAGAAATCCACACTAAAACTGGTTAAGTCGTGTTGATTTCAGAATAATACATTTTCACTGTGTTGGACAGTCTTTTGTCTACACTCCAACCAAAAACTAGCGTGACAGGAAGTGGAATTTTCTCAGTGACTACACATGCTTATGTTGTGAAGTCGATCAGAGTCAGGATTTGCTTAAATGTGTGTACCTGGTAAATTGTTGTCATGTTCCGTAATAAATTTCTCAAATGAAGGTGTAGTATTGAGTTTAAATAAGTCATATTTTTACTTTTTCAGAATTGGTAACCATGGTTATATATTTACATATAAGGGTGTATTTGTCATAACCAATCTGCTATATCTGTATATCTAAAACATGTCCTTTAATTTCAGTTTAAAAAAGGCATATTAACTTTTCTACTACCCAGCTCAGAAGTACCCGGAGTAAAAAATAGAATGAATATAAAATTATGATTCATGATCCAAAATCAAAAAGGTTGAAAACTGCATCAAACTTGGCTTGCCCAATACTGAGATCAGCCTAAAGGTGACTTACACTGAATGGAACCCTAGTCACAAGTTCACACTGGAAACAGTTGCCATGGAAGCCTGAATTTGGCGAGATCAAGAATAGCAATGCTTTGCAATGTCAGTTTTGATGAATTAAAAAATTCTGATAACATAATGTAGATGCTAAACAGCCATTTGAAATTTGCCAGGATTTTCAGTTATCAATTAAACATTTTCATTGTCAACTTTAGAACAAGCGATGAGGCACAAATATTTAATATTAAGATCAAAATATATTACCAGGTTCAGTGAAGGACTGCACATGTCAGAAGATATTTGAATTAAGGTCTACAGCAAGATGAAGAATCTTGAACAAAATTGTATCCAAACTGAACTCAACATTCAAAGTAGTGAAATTTTATACCAAAATATTCCTGTCGTTGGTATAACAAGAGGCCTAGATGGCCTGTATTGCTCATCTGAGACATTGAATATGTGTGAAAGACATTTTCATTCCTTTGTCCAGCTTCATGCCAAGAATCTTTCAGTCAAATGACTTTTGGCCTTCTTCTTATTGAAAATAAGTTGTTTGAAGGTTTAAACAATTTCACCATTATGACTTTAAATATGGGTCAAGGTCATATCTTTCTGTAGACATTATCAGCCTTTATGTCAGGAAACTTCTTGGCCTTTTGGCTGCTGAACAAAAGTCATTTAAAGGGAAAATTGACACCATACAGAGGGAGGATAGAGCTAAAAGATTAAGCATTTTACAACAAATATCAACAAGTCATCATACTTTTTAAACACAATGTTTTTAATCAATAATGACAACACCTTAAAAAAAATAGGCGACAACCTAACACTACATCACGAAAGCACAACAGTGAAGGCAAACATTTCTATGCAATGTACAATTATTGTTTGAATTTCCTATGGAAGATGAATAAAGCATAATTTAACATCAATCCATGTCGAAGAGTTAGCCATCAATCCTGTGGGTGTCTTGAACTCTACCAGTTCTAATTCACATTAAATTGTAGAGGGTAACATTAACCATATACTTCCCTAGAGACATTCACTATTGGTTATTAACAGCTATTACATTGAAGTGTTCCTAAATCACACAACCTATCACTATACAGAACTACTTGTATAGATGGCATTATGAACCAAACAGCTTCTCTGATACATTTCATCTGATGTGGCATGTGCCTGGTTAAATCCAAACATGATATCCAGATGTTTGGTCTTCTGTAAGACGAGACTATTAATTGTGGCTTTGACACATGTGTTTGTGTATTTGTGGGACAGGTCAGCCTCTGCAGACATATCTGCCATCATACGCATAATGACCTGGTGCCCCATTGGCCCTCTGTACCACGGCATATGGTCCTCTACACCCTGTAGAAATTTGGCATCAACAATTCTTTGAAAAAACTCATTCCTTGCAATGCTGAGTTTGCTGAGATACAATGACAGACTTTTAACGGGGCAAGTTGAATCGTCAGGTAGTTCATAGAGTCGTGAAAACCAAAACCAGTCCTTCATCTCCGAGTACAGTTCTTGTTTAGGAAATTCAAGTTCATGATTCAAGCGGTAGAATTGTTTCCCGTGCTCGTCTTTCTCTAGGACAAAGGAATCTTTTGACAAAGCCCACATTGCCTTGTTTCCACGGAGACCAAAGTGAATGACCAGGTCTAGCCATACCTTTCTCTGTAGACCGTGAGGACACGTGATATCTAATACACCAGAAGTCATCAACTTGTGAAGGTCACTCACAGATATTGGAATGCTCTTTGGAGGTTTGTCCCGACCCTTCTCCTCATTTGATTTTTGTGCCATAATTCTGTTTGAGGAAGAAAACATTGGATTTTTAAGGATGGACTGCCAGACCTTCTGATCTTGTGGGAGAGACAATAGGTAACGGTTCAGACTGGCTCGTAAACCTAGTAGACTGCTTTTTGTGAACTTCTTTTCCTCTTTAGTGCGGGCATCTGCATAAAACCGGGTAAGTTGCTGATTCAATTCAGACTCATCCATAGTCTCAACATCTGGAGACAAACCATTTGCACTGAACCATTCTGAAAAGGACAACCAAGAAAAATAAGAGTTATAATTCTGGTATATTTATCAAAGCACAGAATAGTGATGAATACGATGATAAATCAGAACTTAATACAAAGGTAAAGAATAACACACAACAAACATTGCATAAACTCTCGGCATACACTCACCCTTTATAAAGTTGACATCTCTTATAGTCCGTCTGCGGGTGCCCACCAAGTACTTCTGGCCAGTTGAACAGACACCAATATCCGATACTGGTATGGATGCGCCCTGCTGGTTCAAATCGTAGTGACTGAGCATGACCATCTCGTCTTCTGTGATGATATATAGAAAATGAAAAAGTATATTTAAACAGCAGAAAACAAACAAAGTACTACGTAACACGACATACCAGTCATTGAAATCCAAGTTGGGACCAGTAATGTGCAATAATGTTTTTCAATAAAGATTTACAAAAATCATTCAGAAAATATGGAAAATAAAAATTTCAGATGGTTTGTTTGAATAATGAGATTCAAACACTGGCAATATCCCCTTCCGTAAAAACATGTATTTGAATCAAATACCACTTATAAATGGTTTTTGTGTGGTAAATACCTTATAAACATTTCAATATCTTGGCTGAACAATATTTTAAGGAACTTAAAAACGTTTGTTTTCCTTAACCTTGCAATTATGAATTATTTGTCGAAACTTCACGATGCTGAATGTTAGATCATCACAATGTTTTAATAACATTCTGTGAATTGTACATCAATGTTTGTAATGTTTACACTCAGCACTGACTTTTCCTATCAACAAGATTCTACTAATCATTGCTTAATGTTTACAATCATCATTACCTTTTCTATACTGGGTTAAAGAATTGTATAAAATCGTTACCTTTCCTATACTGGGATAAAGAATTGTATAAAATCGTTACCTTTCCTATACTGGGTTAAAGAATTGTATAAAATTGTTACCTTTTCTATACTGGGTTAAAGAATTGTATAAAATTGTTACCTTTTATATACTGGGTTAAAGAATTGTATAAAATTGTTACCTTTTCTATACTGGGATAAAGAAATGTATAAAATCGTTACCTTTCCTATACTGGGTTAAAGAATTGTATAAAATTGTTACCTTTTCTATACTGGGTTAAAGAATTGTATAAAATTGTTACCTTTTATATACTGGGTTAAAGAATTGTATAAAATTGTTACCTTTTCTATACTGGGTTAAAGAATTGTATAAAATTGTTACCTTTTCTATACTGGGTTAAAGAATTGTATAAAATTGTTACCTTTTATATACTGGGTTAAAGAATTGTATAAAATCATTACCTTTCCTATACTGGGTTAAAGAATTGTTACCTTTCCTATACTGGGTTATAGAATTGTATAAAATCGTTACCTTTCCTATACTGGGTTAAAGAATTGTTACCTTTCCTATACTGGGTTAAAGAATTGTATAAAATCGTTACCTTTCCTATACTGGGTTAAAGAATTGTTACCTTTCCTATACTGGGATAAAGAATTGTATAAAATCGTTAACTTTCCTATACTGGGATAAAGAATTGTATAAAATCGTTACCTTTCCTATACTGGGATAAAGAATTGTATAAAATCGTTAACTTTCCTATACTGGGATAAAGAATTGTATAAAATCGTTACCTTTCCTATACTGGGTTAAAGAATTGTATAAAATTGTTACCTTTCCTATACTGGGTTATAGAATTGTATAAAATCGTTACCTTTCCTATACTGGGATAAAGAATTGTATAAAATCGTTACCTTTCCTATACTGGGATAAAGAATTGTATAAAATCGTTACCTTTCCTATACTGGGTTAAAGAATTGTATAAAATCGTTACCTTTCCTATACTGGGTTAAAGAATTGTTACCTTTCCTATACTGGGTTAAAGAATTGTATAAAATCGTTAACTTTCCTATACTGGGATAAAGAATTGTATAAAATTGTTACCTTTCCTATACTGGGATAAAGAATTGTATAAAATCGTTAACTTTCCTATACTGGGATAAAGAATTGTATAAAATCGTTACCTTTCCTATACTGGGATAAAGAATTGTATAAAATCGTTACCTTTCCTATACTGGGTTAAAGAATTGTATAAAATCGTTACCTTTCCTATACTGGGTTAAAGAATTGTATAAAATCGTTACCTTTCCTATACTGGGTTAAAGAATTGTATAAAATCGTTACCTTTTCTATACTGGGTTAAAGAATTGTATAAAATCGTTACCTTTCCTATACTGGGATAAAGAATTGTATAAAATTCGCTACCTTTCCTATACTGGGATAAAGAATTGTATAAAATCGTTACCTTTCCTATACTGGGTTAATGAATTGTATAAAATCGTTACCTTTCCTATACTGGGATAAAGAATTGTATAAAATCGTTACCTTTCCTATACTGGGATAAAGAATTGTATAAAATCGTTACCTTTCCTATACTGGGATAAAGAATTGTATAAAATCGTTACCTTTCCTATACTTGGTTAAAGAATTGTATAAAATCGTTACCTTTCCTATACTGGGATAAAGAATTGTATAAAATCGTTACCTTTCCTATACTGGGATAAAGAATTGTATAAAATCGTTACCTTTCCTATACTGGGATAAAGAATTGTATAAAATCGTTAACTTTCCTATACTGGGATAAAGAATTGTATAAAATCATTACCTTTCCTATACTGGGATAAAGAATTGTATAAAATCGTTACCTTTCCTATACTGAGATAAAGAATTGTATAAAATCGTTACCTTTCCTATACTGGGTTAAAGAATTGTATAAAATCGTTAACTTTCCTATACTGGGATAAAGAATTGTATAAAATTGTTACCTTTCCTATACTGGGATAAAGAATTGTATAAAATCGTTAACTTTCCTATACTGGGATAAAGAATTGTATAAAATCGTTACCTTTCCTATACTGGGATAAAGAATTGTATAAAATCGTTACCTTTCCTATACTGGGTTAAAGAATTGTATAAAATCGTTACCTTTCCTATACTGGGTTAAAGAATTGTATAAAATCGTTACCTTTCCTATACTGGGTTAAAGAATTGTATAAAATCGTTACCTTTTCTATACTGGGATAAAGAATTGTATAAAATCGTTACCTTTCCTATACTGGGTTAAAGAATTGTATAAAATCGTTACCTTTTCTATACTGGGATAAAGAATTGTATAAAATCGTTACCTTTCCTATACTGGGATAAAGAATTGTATAAAATCGTTACCTTTCCTATACTGGGTTAATGAATTGTATAAAATCGTTACCTTTCCTATACTGGGATAAAGAATTGTATAAAATCGTTACCTTTCCTATACTGGGATAAAGAATTGTATAAAATCGTTACCTTTCCTATACTGGGATAAAGAATTGTATAAAATCGTTACCTTTCCTATACTGGGTTAAAGAATTGTATAAAATCGTTACCTTTCCTATACTGGGATAAAGAATTGTATAAAATCGACCTTTCCTATACTGGGATAAAGAATTGTATAAAATCGTTAACTTATACTTAAAGAATCATTACTATACTGGGATAAAGAATATAAGAATTGTATAAAATCGTTACCTTTCCTATACTGGGTTAAAGAATTGTATAAAATCATTACCTTTCCTATACTGGGATAAAGAATTGTATAAAATCGTTACCTTTCCTATACTGGGATAAAGAATTGTATAAAATCGTTACCTTTCCTATACTGGGATAAAGAATTGTATAAAATCGTTACCTTTCCTATACTGGGTTAAAGAATTGTATAAAATCGTTACCTTTCCTATACTGGGATAAAGAATTGTATAAAATCGTTACCTTTCCTATATTGGGATAAAGAATTGTATAAAATCGTTACCTTTCCTATATTGGGATAAAGAATTGTATAAAATCGTTACCTTTCCTATACTGGGTTAAAGAATTGTATAAAATCATTACCTTTCCTATACTGGGATAAAGAAATGTATAAAATCGTTACCTTTCCTATACTGGGTTAAAGAATTGTATAAAATCATTACCTTTCCCTTACTGGGATAAAGAATTGTATAAAATCATTACCTTTCCTATACTGGGATAAAGAATTGTATAAAATCGTTACCTTTCCTATACTGGGATAAAGAATTGTATAAAATCGTTACCTTTCCTATACTGGGTTATAGAATTGTATAAAATCATTACCTTTCCTATACTGGGATAAAGAATTGTATAAAATCGTTACCTTTCCTATACTGGGATAAAGAATTGTATAAAATCATTACCTTTCCTATACTGGGATAAAGAATTGTATAAAATCGTTACCTTTCCTATACTGGGATAAAGAATTGTATAAAATCATTACCTTTCCTATACTGGGATAAAGAATTGTATAAAATCGTTACCTTTCCTATACTGGGATAAAGAATTGTATAAAATCGTTACCTTTCCTATACTGGGATAAAGAATTGTATAAAATCGTTACCTTTCCTATACTGGGTTAAAGAATTGTATAAAATCATTACCTTTCCTATACTGGGATAAAGAATTGTATAAAATCGTTACCTTTCCTATACTGGGATAAAGAATTGTATAAAATCGTTACCTTTCCTATACTGGGATAAAGAATTGTATAAAATGTATTTAAGTGAATAGCACCTTCACAACAAATAGTTGAATTATTACTTTCCAGATAAAACAGACTTCTTAGACAATCAAACGCTATCTATCACAAGACAGATGTCTAAGAATTCTCAGTAATTTTAATCAAATTTTATCAGGAAACAGATTGTTACCCTTTTTTCAAATATACAGGTAACTTAAACCTCATCATCCAAATTTCTCTAACTTCTAACATCTCAACAACACATCTTTAATTTTTTTCTTTGCTCTGTATTATCCACCTTTACAGAGAGGTCACGTAAATAAATCTGACCTTTACAGAGAGGTCATAGTAATAAATCTGACCTTTACAGAGAGGTCACATAAATAAATATGACCTTTACAGAGAGGTCATAGTAATAAACCTGACCTTTACAGAGAGGTCATATAAATAAATATGACCTTTACAGAGAGGTCATATAAATAAATTTGACCTTTACAGAGAGGTCATATAAATAAATATGACCTTTACAGAGAGGTCATATAAATAAATCTGACCTTTACAACAAGGTCATATCAATAAATCTGACCTTTACACAGAGGTCCTATCAATAAATTTGTTATTTACCAATAGGATACAGCTATAAACATAGCCATTGCTCCAACACTTTTCTGCCCGGTGAAAATCATGCTATCCCTTATTCAAGTGATACAAAGATCTTGCCAGAGCTTGGTGAAATGAAAAATCCCTTGATTTGTGTCATAACTTGATTTGTACAAATGATACCACACTCCCCTTTCTAAAATACAATATGACAACATAAAAGCTTGTCAAATATAAATATGTGATCTTTGATGTTCCTTTCCTTAGTAGTTACATGTCAGGATCGTTTTAACTTAGAAGGCTTCGATCTATATAACTTGTCATAAATGTTACAGTTACCAACCTTATTTGATTATCATAACACTTTAGAGTCCCCTAAAACTAAAACATACAACATAAAGATTGTACTAAACTCATAAACAACCAATCATATATGGCTTTCAAAAAAAAATATTGAATACCGACCAAAATTATGATAGACTTCTTTCAATTTTCTATGACCGCCATGATGTGGTCAACAAACAATGATAATCCAAAGCGTTAGAAATCCACAGTCAGTTACAACCACAGAAAGAAAGGTGATTTGATGTGTATTTTATACAAGTGTTTTGTGAAGACAGCACCACTGGTACTTAATCAACATTTTGTTCATCTTCTGGCACTATGACTTACAGCTAGTAACCAAAAACATCCAATTTGTTCTGAAATTTGTCAGCAAGGACATCCGGAATTCATATTGTCATACATTACCCAGTACATATGTACTACACTAGTGAGATGCCATTGTTATCATATTTGTCTGCTCATCAGAATCCATGTTGAGAACCACAATAACAACAAAACCATCTCTGTTTAACACAATATTTTACTAGAAACATATTTACAGGAACTGTTCAGCATTTAAAAGGCAGAAAACATTTGTAAGAGATGTTCTCCTCAAGGGAGATAATTATTAAACATTTTGTTTATTTCAATTATTTCTTTTCAATTTACTCTATACACTCAATTTCACATTGTCCATGTCTGCTTGAGATGTTTCTGGATTGGACACTTTCCCTTGTGATTATTCATCTGGTAGGTTAGACATGTACTTTACACACACAGATAAAAATGGATTTTCCATACTTCTGGATTCTTCCTTGGCACAAGATTAATACATACAGCAGGTAAGAGATAGATCCTTCAACTTTATACTGGTCTCATCAAGTGTTCAGACTAAAGATGGATCTATTCACTTAAATGAGACAAATTAAATTGTATATATACATATGTATATCCCTCATTCACCCTACCTGGGATCAATCCTTAAAAAGATCTAATAGAAATAATCAAAAACATTTTAAAACTGAAATGAAAACCCTAAATCACGTTTCAGAGAAGTACCTGATGGACACACCTGAACCTTAAAACCATTAACTAATTACACAACATAATAAATGTAGCAACATGTGTAAACTTCCAGCGCTTAAAACAACATCTTTTCATGTACAAGTGTTCCATTATTATGTAATAAAAAACACATACCTACTAGAGATCACCAAAACAAAGGTGTGAACTAAATAACCATTAGAGATCACCAAAACAAAGGTGTGAACTGAATAACCATTAGGTATCACCAAAACAAAGGTGTGAACTGAATAACCATTAGAGATCACCAAAACAAAGGTGTGAACTGAATAACCATTAGGTATCACCAAAACAAAGGTGTGAACTGAATAACCATTAGGTATCACCAAAACAAAGGTGTGAACTGAATAACAATTTGAGATCACCAAAACAAAAGTGTGAACTGAATAACCATTAGAGATCACCAAAACAAAGGTGTGAACTGAATAACCATTAGAGATCACCAAAACAAAGGTGTGAACTGAATAACCATTAGGTATCACCAAAACAAAGGTGTGAACTGAATAACCATTAGAGATCACCAAAACAAAAGTGTGAATTGAATAACCATTAGGGATCACCAAAACAAAGGTGTGAATTGAATAACCATTAGAGATCACCAAAACAAAAGTGTGAACTGAATAACCATTAGGTATCACCAAAACAAAGGTGTGAACTGAATAACCATTAGAGATCACCAAAAAAAAAGGTGTGAACTGAATAACCATTAGGTATCACCAAAACAAAGGTGTGAACTGAATAACCATTAGAGATCACCAAAACAAAGGTGTGAATTGAATAACCATTAGGTATCACCAAAACAAAGGTGTGAACTGAATAACCATTAGGTATCACCAAAACAAAGGTGTGAACATTCTGTTTGCACTTCCTCTGATATATTTTGATAATGAAATCTTAATAGCTCTAAACAAACCATTCTAGATATTGAATAATATAGAAGAGCCAACAGAGAGACACTAAGGACCACCATTTAGTAATTATGTTTGTAAGCCTTAGTTCAAATATATGACATACAGACACCTATAATAAATATCCTTTTAAAGAATCTTTATTATGGTTCCATACATATACTTAAGGGTGCTTATTTTAAGCAGAGAAAAAACAATATGTTTCAAATAAAGTTGTTAAACAAATCCCTTGTCGATTTTATGACTTCATTAGAAACAGTCACTTTTTGCTTTATGCTTTTAATATTAATTGTGACAATTTAAACCATCCAAAATAGCAAATTTTACGGCATATTTTTAAACAAATATAACAATTTGAATTGGAACAATGAGCTGACCATTGCCAGTAAATATTTTATTTTACAACAACAAAGGTACATGTACTACACAAAACGCATGGTTTTCCTGGGTCTGACATCTAATCCAGACAGATGATGGCATCACCCTGGCTGTATCTATCCTTGTAAAACGTCTTATGTAGGCATGTGCTTTGCTTTTCTAAAACAGCATCGTCTTGGTGTACAGGTCGTGAGTATGACAGGACTTTAATGTCCATGTTCAAACCTAGTTCACTCAACATTTCCTCCCCTGTAGCCCGCATGCAGATGTTTGTGTACACGCGTGACAAAGCAGCCTTCTTGGAGATTCCTGCCATCATTGTGACAGCATTTTTATAGCCCAGCCCTCCGCTGTACCAAAAGCGTGCGCGACATTCACCCTTCTCGTTCACCAAAGGTTTCTGGAAGAATTCAGGATGTCCAGAATCTAACTTTGACAAATATAACACAAGACTCTTCACGGGACAATGTGGACTGTCCTTCACCTCATACATACGAGAATACCAATACCAATCCTTCATCTCCGAATGCGTCTCCACCTTGGCAATGATCTGATCCATGTTCAGATGGTAGTAGACCTTGCCATTTCCATCCTCCTCCTTCTTGAATGTGTCTTTGGTGATAGCACCAGCAGCAAATGAACCTTTTATTCCAAAATGAAGGACCAAGTCAGTCCAAACCTTTCTCTGGAGACCTGCAGGGTTATTTGTAGTCAGTGTATCAGAAGACACCAATTGTTTAATATCCTCTTCAGTCAGGGGAATCTTTTTGATGACCTTTTCCCTGCCTCTTTCATCTTCCATCAGCTTCTCCAGGACACGATTTGATGACATAAAACTTGGATCTTTGATCATGGATATGTCTTTCAGATGAGGACATGCTGAGTGTAGATAGCGGTTAAGACTGGCTCGTATACAGACAAGAGTATTTCGCGTGAACTTTTTATTGTCTTTCGTACGCCCGTTCTGATAGAACTGTGCAATGATCGAGTTTAGCTGAGTTGTGTCCATCTCTTCCAGGTTAGATGGCAGTTTTACAGACTGGAGCCAATCTATAATCAGACAAAATCATGTATGACCAACTCAAAAGATATTGAGAAACCATTCCCTTGATTTAAATAGATCTTTATCAATCAGATCAGAATTTTGATGGTACTTTTATATTGGCTAATAAATAAATGTAAACAAAAGCTGATGAAAATTAACAGGAAGAGAATTAAATCAAAATGTAGATCACCTCGTTTTTTCTTGTATCGAAGTCCACATCAGTTTTATAATATCTTATACAAATGAAACCAATTAAAACTTTCACACAAGATGTTTCACATTCACAAAGAGAAAAACTAATTTTCTGATTCTGTGAACCTTACCTTTGACAAATTTGACATCTCGAATTGTACGTTTCTGGGTTGCAGGGAGGTAGCGCTGCACTGAGGCTAGGTTCGGAATAACAGTCAGGGTTAGCGGTGCTGTAACCATGACTGGACTTATAGGCGGTAATGAGGCTGATGGAAATGTTGTTGGGTTGGGTACTCGTTGCTGTGATTCAACCCCTGTTAAATAACCAAACATATAGTCTTAGGAATCAGGTAGACATCACAGCCATAGTAACCAAACATATAGTCTTAGGAATCAGGTAGACAGCCATAGTAACCAAACATATAGTCTTAGGAATCAGGTAGACAGCCATAGTAACCAAACATATAGTCTTAGGAATCAGGTAAACATATAGTCTTAGGAATCAGGTAGACAGCCATAGTAACCAAACATATAGTCTTAGGAATCAGGTAGACAGCCATAGTAACCAAACATATAGTCTCAGGAATCAGGTAGATATCACAGCCATAGTAACCAAACATATAGTCTTAGGAATCAGGTAGACAGCCATAGTAACCAAACATATAGTCTTAGGAATCAGGTAGACAGCCATAGTAACCAAACATATAGTCTTAGGAATCAGGTAGACAGCATAGTAACCAAACATATAGTCTTAGGAATCAGGTAGATATCAGGTAGTAACCAAACATATAGTCTTAGGAATCAGGTAGATATCAGCCATAGTAACCAAACATATAGTCTTAGGAATCAGGTAGACAGCCATAGTAACCAAACATATAGTCTTAGGAATCAGGTAGACAGCAATAGTAACCAAACATATAGTCTTCAGGATAGATCAGGTCACAGCCATAGTAACCAAACATATAGTCTTAGGAATCAGGTAGATATCACAGCCATAGTAACAAACAGTAACCAAACATATAGTCTTAGGAATCAGGTAGACCAAACATATAGTCTTAGGAATCAGTAACCAAACCAAACATATAGTCTTAGGAATCAGGTAGATATCACAGCCATAGTAACCAAACATATAGTCTTAGGAATCAGGTAGATATCACAGCCATAGTAACCAAACATATAGTCTTAGGAATCAGGTAGACATCACAGCCATAGTAACCAAACATATAGTCTTAGGAATCAGGTAGATATCACAGCCATAGTAACCAAACATATAGTCTTAGGAATCAGGTAGATATCACAGCCATAGTAACCAAACATATAGTCTTAGGAATCAGGTAGATATCACAGCCATAGTAACCAAACATATAGTCTTAGGAATCAGGTAGACAGCCATAGTAACCAAACATATAGTCTTAGGAATCAGGTAGATATCACAGCCATAGTAACCAAACATATAGTCTTAGGAATCAGGTAGACAGCCATAGTAACCAAACATATAGTCTAGAACAGGTAGACAGCCATAGTAACCAAACATATAGTCTTAGGAATCAGGTAGATATCACAGCCATAGTAACCAAACATATAGTCTTAGGAATCAGGTAGACAGCCATAGTAACCAAACATATAGTCTTAGGAATCAGGTAGACATCACAGCCATAGTAACCAAACATATAGTCTTAGGAATCAGGTAGACAGCCATAGTAACCAAACATATAGTCTTAGGAATCAGGTAGATATCACAGCCATAGTAACCAAACATATAGTCTTAGGAATCAGGTAGATATCACAGCCATAGTAACCAAACATATAGTCTTAGGAATCAGGTAGACAGCCATAGTAACCAAACATATAGTCTTAGGAATCAGGTAGACAGCCATAGTAACCAAACATATAGTCTTAGGAATCAGGTAGACAGCCATAGTAACCAAACATATAGTCTTAGGAATCAGGTAGACAGCCATAGTAACCAAACATATAGTCTTAGGAATCAGGTAGACATCACAGCCATAGTAACCAAACATATAGTCTTAGGAATCAGGTAGACAGCCATAGTAACCAAACATATAGTCTTAGGAATCAGGTAGACAGCCATAGTAACCAAACATATAGTCTCAGGAATCAGGTAGACAGCCATAGTAACCAAACATATAGTCTTAGGAATCAGGTAGATATCACAACCATAGTAACCAAACATATAGTCTTAGGAATCAGGTAGACAGCCATAGTAACCAAACATATAGTCTTAGGAATCAGGTAGACAGCCATAGTAACCAAACATATAGTCTTAGGAATCAGGTAGACAGCCATAGTAACCAAACATATAGTCTTAGGAATCAGGTAGATATCACAGCCATAGTAACCAAACATATAGTCTTAGGAATCCAAACATATAGGGAATCAGAGATATCACAGCCATAGTAACCAAACATATAGTCTTAGGAATCAGGTAGACAGCCATAGTAACCAAACATATAGCCATAGTAACCAAACATATAGTCTTAGGAATCAGATAGACAAACATATAGCCATAGTAACCAAACATATAGTCTTAGGAATCAGGTAGACAGCCATAGTAACCAAACATATAGTCTTAGGAATCAGGTAGACAGCCATAGTAACCAAACATATAGTCCATAGTAACCAAACATATAGTCTTAGGAATCAGGTAGATATCACAGCCATAGTAACCAAACATATAGTCTTAGGAATCAGGTAGACAGCCATAGTAACCAAACATATAGTCTTAGGAATCAGGTAGACAGCCATAGTAACCAAACATATAGTCTTAGGAATCAGGTAGACAGCCATAGTAACCAAACATATAGTCTTAGGAATCAGGTAGACAGCCATAGTAACCAAACATATAGTCTTAGGAATCAGGTAGATATCACAGCCATAGTAACCAAACATATAGTCTTAGGAATCAGGTAGACAGCCATAGTAACCAAACATATAGTCTTAGGAATCAGGTAGACAGCCATAGTAACCAAACATATAGTCTTAGGAATCAGGTAGACAGCCATAGTAACCAAACATATAGTCTTAGGAATCAGGTAGACAGCCATAGTAACCAAACATATAGTCTTAGGAATCAGGTAGACAGCCATAGTAACCAAACATATAGTCTTAGGAATCAGGTAGACAGCCATAGTAACCAAACATATAGTCTTAGGAATCAGGTAGACAGCAAAAGTAACCAAACATATAGTCTTAGGAATCAGGTAGACAGCCATAGTAACCAAACATATAGTCTTAGTCTTAGGAATCAGGTAGATATCACAGCCATAGTAACCAAACATATAGTCTTAGGAATCAGGTAGACAGCCATAGTAACCAAACATATAGTCTTAGGAATCAGGTAGATATCACAGCCATAGTAACCAAACATATAGTCTTAGGAATCAGGTAGACATCACAGCCATAGTAACCAAACATATAGTCTTAGGAATCAGGTAGATATAGTAACAGCCATAGTAACAAACATATAGTCTTAGGAATCAGGTAGACAGCCATAGTAACCAAACATATAGTCTTAGGAATCAGGTAGATATCACAGCCATAGTAACCAAACATATAGTCTTAGGAATCAGGTAGATATCACAGCCATAGTAACCAAACATATAGTCTTAGGAATCAGGTAGACAGCCATAGTAACCAAACATATAGTCTTAGGAATCAGGTAGATATCACAGCCATAGTAACCAAACATATAGTCTTAGGAATCAGGTAGATATCACAGCCATAGTAACCAAACATATAGTCTTAGGAATCAGGTAGACAGCCATAGTAACCAAACATATAGTCTTAGGAATCAGGTAGACATCCATAGTAACCAGCCATAGTAACCAAACATATAGTCTTAGGAATCAGGTAGACAGCCATAGTAACCAAACCAAACATATAGTCTTAGGAATCAGGTAGATATCACAGCCATAGTAACCAAACATATAGTCTTAGGAATCAGGTAGAGATCACAGCCATAGTAACCAAACATATAGTCTTAGGAATCAGGTAGACAGCCATAGTAACCAAACATATAGTCTTAGGAATCAGGTAGATATCACAGCCATAGTAACCAAACATATAGTCTTAGGAATCAGGTAGATATCACAGCCATAGTAACCAAACATATAGTCTTAGGAATCAGGTAGACAGCCATAGTAACCAAACATATAGTCTTAGGAATCAGGTAGATATCACAGCCATAGTAACCAAACATATAGTCTTAGGAATCAGGTAGACAGCCATAGTAACCAAACATATAGTCTTAGGAATCAGGTAGACAGCCATAGTAACCAAACATATAGTCTTAGGAATCAGGTAGACATCACAGCCATAGTAACCAAACATATAGTCTTAGGAATCAGGTAGATATCACAGCCATAGTAACCAAACATATAGTCTTAGGAATCAGGTAGATATCACAGCCATAGTAACCAAACATATAGTCTTAGGAATCAGGTAGACAGCCATAGTAACCAAACATATAGTCTTAGGAATCAGGTAGAAATCACAGCCATAGTAACCAAACATATAGTCTTAGGAATCAGGTAGACACAGCCATAGTAACCAAACATATAGTCTCAGGAATCAGGTAGATATCACAGCCATAGTAACCAAACCTAAACTGATTTATCATGACAATACATCTTAGCCACACAAAATCAAGTGTACATAACTTATTGTGGCAATGTCTTACAAAAGATAACAGAAGGATTGTACAAAAGATATGCAGAAGGTATCCATGGATACTAAAGCCAATCACAGACACTTTCATAGTGTAAACACTTAATTGTTGTAATCTGGACAAATCTAGGACACCCCAGTCATATTACACTGTCAAATGGCTAACCACTAATTTAAAACTGAATGTCAATTAAGCAGCAATAAGTATGTTAGGAACAACCATTGCTTGCAAATGTGACTGAAATCTATTGCACTTGACACATCTCTCCAGTTTCAACACCTTGACCAACAACACTCCTGCCACATTACATCATTCCAGTCCCTTAGATCAGGTTTAGTATAAACTGATGTATAAGTATATGGTTATAAAACTGGGTTACCACTGTAAGCATCAAGGTATGGGCTGTGAAACCAACATGCCTCACCAATAGCATAAATATGTTCATCACTACTTGTCTATCATAGTATTCTTCTGGTGTAGGGATTTCAACAGCTCTTTGTTATAGATCCACATCTCAAAAAGTGGAGACTACCTCTTAATGATAAATCATGATAACAAGATGTTTGTCAGTCATCCCCAGCAGTTGTTCATGTAAGGTAAAGGTTAAGTTAAGATAGATAAAAACATGAAAAATCTTTCATTCCAAATGCCTATCCTACTTCAGAGATGTTAAGCTCTAACTCTGGTCTCTAATCTAAGGTAAATATTTCAGTAAATGAAGTGCACCAGAATCATCTCTTTTTAGAGAAATCAGCAGAAATTTCACAAGATCAATCATATTACGTCCTGGTGTAAGCTCTCTTTTTCCTACGAATGTAATGCTGATCCTGACAGTTCAAGACTATTGTTCAGCTAATAACATGTTAAACGAATGTTGATGAGTCATTAAAGATTAACTAATTGATACTTTTACATTATTTCAACAACTCTGTTTAATGCTTTACACAAACAAGATTTAGTCATTGCGAACACGTAAGGAGTTAACCATGTTATTTTAACGATAGTTTTGAACAACCAGGCCCTTGAAGTACCAATGGTGACAGATAGTTCAATGACTGGGCAAAAATTGACATGGTTTAACAGTAGTTCAATGACTGGGCAAAAATTGACATGGTTTAACAGTGTAAAGGTTTGAAGTAGCTATTAACTCTAGGAATGACATGTGCATATTATGTTTTTAGAATATATAAGGATACATATGCATCAGAATAAACAATTGAACAAGATCACATTTTATATATTTTATTGTCAACAGGAATCAAAGTTTGTCATCACATTTTCTTATTTTAAATAATTCTATGATAATTAATTTGCCGTAATTATTCCAAACCAATAAGTGTCTTTCCTCTCATGGATATCTTAGATGACTTTTGCCTTGGAATTTTACAAAAGAAATGGAACAAACAAATCAGGAAGAAAAAAATAGACATATGTACAGATTTTCAAACATCCATCTGATCCTGGCAGGTACATGACATTACAGATGACTGATCCCACACATTTACCAGTTGTGTTTTTTTGTGCTGAGCTGAAGTAACAATACAACACACACTCAGAATAGGGTATGTCTGGCCATCTATTCCAGAGTAAATCAATGTTGTTTAAATGTTTGGTATAAATCAATGTTGTCTGAATATTTGGAATAAATCAATGTTGTGTGAATGTTTGGAATGAATCAATGTTATGTGAATGTTTGGGATAAATCTATGCTGTCTGAATGTTTGGAATGAATCAATGTTGCTGAAAGTTTGGAATAAATCAATGTTGTCTGAATGTTTGGAATAAATCAATGTTGTCTGAATGTTTGTAATAAATCAATGTTGTCTGTTGGGATCTAGTGTCTGAGACTTATAAAAAGTAATACATATTAGAACATAATTAACACATCAAAAATAACTCAGATCTGAGAACAGAACAACTCTTGATGATAGAAGATCTATCCATACTGATTTGGATCATAGATTGCAAAACAAACTTCTTACATGTTTGTAGAGTCATTACAATTCCTACAAATATCAGTAACATGCACTATAAAACATTTTATGGATGGCATGACTGCTCGCCTTCTGTTCATCATCAGATAATTTGGGTCCAGATTGAGACAAGCTGGGGAACATGGTATCAAATGTGAGGGAACATTCTAACAACAGTTCATTAATGGTAGAACGAACAGAAGTGTTAGTATAAACACAGGACAAGTCTCCATCTTTGGAGATATCACTCATCATACGGGTGATGGCCTGCAGCCCAAGTGGCCTCTGGTACCAGGTTGGTAGGAAGCTCCACATACCAGCATCCATAGGGCGCTGGAAGAGGTTGTGATCAGTGTCGCACAGCTTGGACAGGTACCATATCATACTTGCTACAGGACAATAAGGGGACTGTGGCACTTCATACATACGGGATGCCCAGTGCCAGTCTCGCATCTGCGTGTAGGTGGCAGCCTTCCCTATCTCAGCATCATAATCCAAAGTAAAGTAGCGCAGTCCTCTATTGTCAGTGCGGAGGACAAACGAATCGCGACTCAGAAGCCACATAGCATGGTTACCCTTCAACCCAAAATGGAGGACAAGATCTATCCACACTTTTCTCTGTAGTGATACAGGGTTTGTCGTCGCGGTGATGTTACTGGAGGTAAGTTTTGCTCGGTCATCAGCAGATAAAGGTATAGACTTCAACAGCTTCTCCCGCTGTCGTTCCTCCATATTTCTCTGGTCCAAAAGGTCATTGGATGAAGAAAACGCACTATTACGTAGCAGGTTCTGCCATCCAGCTGGTCGTTCTGGCAAGGACACCAGGTAACGATTAAGACTGGCTCTGTAGTTGGCTAGTGTGTGTCTGGTGAACTGCTTGTTCTCTCGTGTCCGTACCTCACTGTAAAACCGCATCAAAGCATCATTTAGTTCCTGATCACTCATATACTCAATGTTGTCCGGGATTTCTTTTGATCGGAACCATGCTGAAACAGACACAATGTGACATATTGATAATTCATTAATGTAAATTTCTTTCAGAGGTCGCAGAATTTTTCTTGTAGATAGAACCAATCAAGTACAGATTAGTAAATAAAAATCACTCAATATTGTCTTTAATGGGTAGTCAGTTAGCAATTTGATTATTAACTTCAGTTAACATACCATTTACCAAGGAAAACATTTACAATTGAAATTTAAAGCTTAACAATACCTTTGATGAACTTGATGTCACGCTCTGTCCTTTTCTGTGTGGCTGGCACATACTTCTGAACTGGCCTCTGGACACTGTATTGATTGGGGAGGATCTCTTGGTTAGGTAGTGGAAATGTGAAATCCTCATCGCCTGTTAAATGTCAGGAATAACATCAGCTATCTGTCAACATCTGTTAGTATTGTATCGGCTCACCGCTACACTTGTAACCATGGTAAACAAGACCTACGCTCAGTATTGACACCATGTATCTGATATATTACAACACAATAAATTTATACATATCCCAGCAGTACTGAAGTAATGTAAACAGGTTTAGTAACTCAACGTTTTCATACAATGTCAACTGACCTTGTGTTACAGAGTGTAAACAGATTGTGATCAACTGACCTTGTGTGACAGAGTGTAAACAGATTGTGATCTACTGACCCTGTGTAACAGAGTGTAAACAGATTGTGATCAACTGACCTCGTGTGACAGAGTGTAAACAGATTGTGATCAACTGACCTCGTGTGACAGAGTGTAAACAGATTGTGATCAACTGACCTTGTGTAACAGAGTGTAAACAAATTGTGATCAACTGACCTCGTGTAACAGAGTGTAAACAGATTGTGATCAACTGACCTTGTGTGACAGAGTGTAAACAGATTGTGATCAACTGACCTTGTGTGACAGAGTGTAAACAGATTGTGATCAACTGACCTTGTGTGACAGAGTGTAAACAGATTGTGATCAACTGACCTCGTGTAACAGAGTGTAAACAAATTGTGATCAACTGACCTCGTGTAACAGAGTGTAAACAGATTGTGATCAACTGACCTTGTGTGACAGAGTGTAAACAGATTGTGATCAACTGACCTTGTGTGACAGAGTGTAAACAGATTGTGATCAACTGACCTTGTGTGACAGAGTGTAAACAGATTGTGTGTGACAGAGTGTAAACAGATTGTGATCAACTGACCTTGTGTGACAGAGTGTAAACAGATTGTGATCAACATGAAACACAAAGTTTTTTAAAAGACAAAACTTATGATATAATCTTAAGCAGATGCATCAAAACAAACATATCCCCATTTGAAAATTCCTTGTGGCTCAAAGTGATGTAAACTTCAGAGTAACAAGGGAAATTCAACAACAACCAACATTCCAAAAATTTCACTTCAAATTGACCTCTCATTTCCTTTAAGCCAATCAAACTTCTCCCTTTAACCATTGATAATGTAGAAGCTTGAACCACTTTTCAAGTTGTTCAAAGATTCAGATCAGGATTTTTTTATCCGTGCAGATTATCTGTCAAAATGATTTTTTATCTGTGTAGATTATCTGTCAAAATGATTTTTTATCTGTGTAGATTATCTGTCAAATTGATTTTTTATCTGTGTAGATTATCTGTCAAAATGATTTTTTATCCGTGTAGATTATCTGTCAAAATGATTTTTTATCCATGTAGATTACCTGTCTGTGTAGATTACCTGTCAATATGATTTTTTATCCTTGTAGATTATCTGTCAAAATGATTTTTTATCCGTGTAGATTATCTGTCAATATGATTTTTTATCCGTGTAGATTATCTGTCAATATGATTTTTTATCCTTGTAGATTATCTGTCAAAATGATTTTTTATCCGTGTAGATTATCTGTCAATATGATTTTTTATCCGTGTAGATTATCTGTCAATATGATTTTTTTATCCGTGTAGATTATCTGTCAATATGATTTTTTATCTGTGTAGATTATCTGTCAATATGATTTTTTATCCTTGTAGATTATCTGTCAAAATGATTTTTTATCCGTGTAGATTATCTGTCAAAATGATTTTTTATCTGTAAATTATCTGTCAAAATGAATGTTTATCCGTGTAGATTATCTGTCAAAATGATTTTTTATCTGTAGATTATCTGTCAAAATGATTTTTTATCCATGTAGATTATCTGTCAAAATGATTTTTTATCCGTGTAGATTATCTGTCAAAATGATTTTTTATCTGTAGATTATCTGTCAAAATGATATTTTATCCATGTAGATTATCTGTCAAAATGAATGTTTATCCATGTAGATTATCTGTCAAAATGATTTTTTATCTGTAGATTATCTGTCAAAATGAATGTTTATCCATGTAGATTATCTGTCAGTGATTTTTTAACCATGTAGATTATCTGTCAAAATGATTTTTTATCTGCTTAGATTATCTGTCAAAATGATTTTTTATTGAATCCTGTGTACATAGCTGAAATTTACCAAGTCTTTATATGACTAGTAAATACAATTGTTAGTTGAATCAACAGACATCTCGGGGAGCAGCTTTGGAGTTTAAAATCAACAGGAGAATTGTGGATGTGAATGCAAATGAAATCTTACTCATCATTCTTTATAAATATCCCCAGTTAATTAAGAAGACCGTACAATGTGCCAGTTGAATTAATGTTAGGACATTATAGTTGATCCTGTAGACTGAATATTTCACATTTCTTGACAAAGATTCTGACATTAATGATAAATGATTTCCCAGGGGAGACGAGGGAATCACAACATGTCTTTTAGATTGTCATGATCATTATCTTTGTCTGGCAACTTTTGTCAGATTATGTCATGTCTCCAATTTCAACAATTTCAACTTCAGTTATATACCTGACCGTTACAGAAGGCCACCAAATGTTTTGGGTTGCTATGACAACATATTGGCGATTTGTAAGTATATCAGTGATCATACATCATGAAAATTATTCAATCAAAAATTCTTTTTTTTTTTTTTTTTAAATCACCATCATGAAACTGGAGTCCGAGTTCATTTTTAAGAGTTAAGGTTAAGAAGTGAGATGCTGAACTTGCTATACCTGGGCAAATCATCAGTATATCTACCTGGAAAACTTGATAAAACTGTCCTTCTCACAAATAACATAACACCATGGATAAGACCAAGTATAAAATAGAACATGGACAGTCTGTTGTAACAGTTTAAAATTTTACTGTTAAACAAAATAATCTCATGCTTCCTTGGTACCAGAAATTATTGATGTATAGAGACCAGGTTCAGGTTAAGAATAAGAATGATAATGGATTAATTACCCAGGTTCAACCAATAGAATGACTCTACGGCCTCCTTACTGCTGCATAATTAAACATGTTGCCACAGTTGGCAGTTGTAGAAATAGTCTAAAGAACACATCAGACAAATATGTATCTGATGATTCAGGAGGTAAAGATCTCCACTCCAGACAGTGTTGGTAGAAGATCATCACACCATGGAAAAGGTTCATTTTTCTGTAAAATTATCACCGAGAATGGTCCCTAGAAAGAAGTATTACTACCTGGTCTGGTTGTCTGGGTTCTAAAGCAAGACTTAGATTTATCTAGAGAGCATGCTGTATAATATACAATAAGGTAGCTAACACTAGCAGACAAATACCCCACCTAAAAAGGATGGTGGGATAAACCAAACAAGCAGGGATCTATATATAATTCTGACAGTGTCTTTTTCATATATGGACATTGAAAGTACAACTGATTCTTCTGACATCATACCATTGGGTAACAGTAGGGTCGTCCTGATATATCCACTAAGTCTTGGGGAAACCTGATTCTTCTGACATCATACCATTGGGTAACAGTAGGGTTGTCTTCTGACATCATACCATTGGGTAACAGTAGGGTCGTCCTGATATATCCACTAAGTCTTGGGGTAACCTGATTCTCCTGACATCATACCATTGGGTAACAGTAGGGTTGTCTTCTGACATCATACCATTGGGTAACAGTATATCCACTAAGTCTTGGGGTAACCTGATTCTCCTGACATCATACCATTGGGTAACAGTAGGGTTGTCTTCTGACATCATACCATTGGGTAACAGTAGGGTCGTCCTGATATATCCACTAAGTCTTGGGGAAACCTGATTCTTCTGACATCATACCATTGGGTAACAGTAGGGTTGTCTTCTGACATCATACCATTGGGTAACAGTAGGGTTGTCTTCTGACATCATACCATTGGGTAACAGTAGGGTTGTCTTCTGACATCATACCATTGGGTAACAGTAGGGTCGTCCTGATATATCCACTAAGTCTTGGGGAAACCTGATTCTTCTGACATCATACCATTGGGTAACAGTAGGGTTGTCTTCTGACATCATACCATTGGGTAACAGTAGAGTCGTCCTGATATATCTACTAAGTCTTGGGGAAACCTGATTCTTCTGACATCATACCATTGGGTAACAGTAGGGTCGTCCTGATATATCCACTAAGTCTTGGGGTAACCTGATTCTCCTGACATCATACCATTGGGTAACAGTAGGGTCGTCCTGATATATCCACTAAGTCTTGGGGAAACCTGATTCTTCTGACATCATACCATTGGGTAACAGTAGGGTTGTCTTCTGACATCATACCATTGGGTAACAGTAGGGTCGTCCTGATATATCCACTAAGTCTTGGGGAAACCTGATTCTTCTGACATCATACCATTGGGTAACAGTAGGGTCGTCCTGATATATCCACTAAGTCTTGGGGAAACCTGATTCTTCTGACATCATACCATTGGGTAACAGTAGGGTTATCTTCTGACATCATACCATTGGGTAAAAGTAGGGTCGTCCTGATATATCTACTAAGTCTTGGGGTAACCTGATTCTTCTCATAGCATTGAAAAGTGATAACGTAAAATAAGAAAGATTTTCAATGAATTTTAATGAAATACTAAAACTATAAAAACATGTCTATCTTGTTCACTTGTCATCCATCATGTTAATTTGTCACAGAATGACCAACATGCCACTGTAGCAATAATGGTTCATCACATGTTAAATAACATTCATACCTCAACAGACTCCGTTATACAACACTACAACATTAAAAGCCAGATTGTCTAGGACTTAGGAAAACTAATATGGTGATTATCTGTTATATTTTTGGTCCTACTGATAATCTTTAACATCTATTTTAACAGATAATCCCAACATGAATGGATTTTTTGATAACTTTGATACTGGGAAATACTGTCAATTATATCACAACCTATAGTTTGGATGGGAAAATATTTCTGTATCTTTTAATGAAAATGACGTCTAGTTTTACACATTAATCTTGATTTGATATCTCTTCATAGATTCACTTGAAACAAATTATAAAGGTTTTGTATGGGGTATATTTAAACAAAATCATCACTATTGGACAATTATTTCAACTGTTCTGATGATATTTAACAATAGCGTGATTGAATAGGGATATCTTGATTCATAATATCGGAGTTTATTGGGGCCCTATAACCATTCTGGTGTATTGTAACAACCTCTATGCACCAGTTATGACAGCATCCTTGTTAATGATCAAACTATCTCCATATATGTGCTAGATGACAAAGAATTATATTTGATCATCACATCATCCCCCAATGTATCCGTGGAAGATGACACAGAGTATGATATTTGATCACAACATCATCCCCCAATGTACCTGTTAAAGATGACACAGAGTATGATATTTGATCACAACATTATCCCCCAATGTAGCTGTTAAAGATGACACAGAGTATGATATTTGATCACAACATCATCCCCCAATGTATCTGTTAAAGATGACACAGAGTATGATATTTGATCACAACATCATCCCCCAATGTACCTGTTAAAGATGACACAGAGTATGATATTTGATCACAACATTATCCCCCAATGTAGCTGTTAAAGATGACACAGAGTATGATATTTGATCACAACATCATCCCCCAATGTACCTGTTAAAGATGACACAGAGTATGATATTTGATCACAACATCATCCCCCAATGTACCTGTTAAAGATGACACAGAGTATGATGTTTGATCACAACATCATCCCCCAATGTAGCTGTTAAAGATGACACAGAGTATGATGTTTGATCACAACATCATCCCCCAATGTAGCTGTTGAAGATAACACAGCGTATGACGTTTGATCACAACATCATCTCCCAATGTAGCTGTTGAAGATAACACAGCGTATGACGTTTGATCACAACATCATCCCCCAATGTAGCTGTTGAAGATAACGCAGTGTATGACATTTGATCACAACATCATCCCCCAATGTAGCTGTTAAAGATGACACAGAGTATGACGCTTGATCACAACATCATCCCCCAATGTAGCTGTTGAAGATAACACAGTGTATGACATTTGATCACAACATCATCCCCCAATGTAGCTGTTGAAGATAACGCAGTGTATGACATTTGATCACAACATCATCCCCCAATGTAGCTGTTAAAGATGACACAGAGTATGATATTTGATCACAACATTATCCCCCAATGTACCTGTTAAAGATGACACAGAGTATGATATTTGATCACAACATTATCCCCCAATGTAGCTGTTAAAGATGACACAGAGTATGATATTTGATCACAACATCATCCCCCAATGTATCTGTTAAAGATGACACAGAGTATGATATTTGATCACAACATCATCCCCCAATGTACCTGTTAAAGATGACACAGAGTATGATATTTGATCACAACATTATCCCCCAATGTAGCTGTTAAAGATGACACAGAGTATGATATTTGATCACAACATCATCCCCCAATGTACCTGTTAAAGATGACACAGAGTATGATATTTGATCACAACATCATCCCCCAATGTACCTGTTAAAGATGACACAGAGTATGATGTTTGATCACAACATCATCCCCCAATGTAGCTGTTAAAGATGACACAGAGTATGATGTTTGATCACAACATCATCCCCCAATGTAGCTTTTGAAGATAACACAGCGTATGACGTTTGATCACAACATCATCTCCCAATGTAGCTGTTGAAGATAACACAGCGTATGACGTTTGATCACAACATCATCCCCCAATGTAGCTGTTGAAGATAACGCAGTGTATGACGTTTGATCACAACATCATCCCCCAATGTAGCTGTTAAAGATGACACAGAGTATGACGCTTGATCACAACATCATCCCCCAATGTAGCTGTTGAAGATAACACAGTGTATGACATTTGATCACAACATCATCCCCCAATGTAGCTGTTGAAGATAACGCAGTGTATGACATTTGATCACAACATCATCCCCCAATGTAGCTGTTAAAGATGACACAGAGTATGATATTTGATCACAACATTATCCCCCAATGTAGCTGTTAAAGATGACACAGAGTATGATATTTGATCACAACATCATCCCCCAATGTACCTGTTAAAGATGACACAGAGTATGATATTTGATCACAACATCATCCCCCAATGTACCTGTTAAAGATGACACAGAGTATGATATTTGATCACAACATCATCCCCCAATGTACCTGTTAAAGATGACACAGAGTATGATATTTGATCACAACATCATCCCCCAATGTACCTGTTAAAGATGACACAGAGTATGATATTTGATCACAACATCATCCCCCAATGTACCTGTTAAAGATGACACAGAGTATGATATTTGATCACAACATTATCCCCCAATGTAGCTGTTAAAGATGACACAGAGTATGATATTTGATCACAACATCATCCCCCAATGTACCTGTTAAAGATGACACAGAGTATGATGTTTGATTAACACATTAACCCCCAATGTATCTGTTGAAGATAACACAGCGTATGACGTTTGATTAACACATTAACCCCCAATGTATCTGTTGAAGATAACACAGCGTATGACGTTTGATTAACACATTAACCCCCAATGTATCTGTTGAAGATAACACAGCGTATGACGTTTGATTAACACATTAACCCCCAATGTAGCTGTTAAAGATGACACAGAGTATGACGTTTGATTAACACATTAACCCCCAATGTAGCTGTTAAAGATGACACAGAGTATGACGCTTGATTAACACATTAACCCCCAATGTAGCTGTTAAAGATGACACAGAGTATGACGCTTGATTAACACATTAACCCCCAATGTATCCGTGGAAGATGACACAAAGTTTAATTGTTACATTATTCCCATGTATTTGTGGTAGGTGACAAAGCAATTCCTTGACTGACAGAGTGGGACATCGCAGGCCTCACATTTGTGTGTAGTATACACGTACCATCCAGACTTGGTTTTCACCTTGTTAAGGCTGCAGTAGACACACAACCTGAGCTTCTTGCCTTCAGTGTGGATCATCCTATGTGTAAGACCCTGTGGTACATCAGGACCTGTTGGAAACACACCAGTCCCTGTCTGCATGTAAAGAGGTTCTATTTGTCCATCACCTGTAGCTCTAGGATCCTGAACAACTTGTGGTGGGTCCATGTATCCTATTCGGGGCTGTCCTGTGGCCGTTGGTGGAGTGAAATAATCATCGGCCATATAGGACATCTCGCTTTGTTTTCGAACCCCTTCTAGAGACGGCTGTTGCTGTCTTCCTTGAGGTGCTCTGCTTGTGAATGTCTCAGATAGCTGTTCCAATGTTCCGTGCTGACTGAACGTTTTGGTAGGTTGTGTCATTGTATTGTGTGACATATGCAGCTCTTTGATGTCATCTTGTTTGGGTCGCCGTGCTTTATGTGCTGAACCTTCTGAAAAATACATTGCAATCCTTATTATATGCTCAATAGTGCACGCAATGACATCTAGCCATGTACAAGACTGTAAATACACAACAGCATGTAACTATCCACACCAATCTTAACATTTGAATACCTGTAAAGTGTACACAATGCCATCTATGAGACAGTTCATATAGGATGCAGAATCATCTTGGTTTCTCTATATATGTGATCACTTCAGATGTAAAACTAACAGCCCAGAACAGCTTTTAATTAGTAGAAGAGTTATCTCCCTTACATCATGTGTTTCTAAAAAATTCCGCATATTTAGATTTTCTATAAGTTCCTTGATATTTACACGAAATTTCCATTTACAATGGATGAAGCTGTATTAACACCAGGTTATATTAAGGTAGTATACACAAATACAAGTGGTTGTTTAAGGATTACCTAATATTATGTGTTCTTCATTACATGTTGTGTGCATATTTAATAACCAGTTTTAAGATTCCCTCAATTCTCAATACCTATACTGGTAATTTCTCTGTAGATTTGGTACTATAGAACATCTAAACATAATCTAGTACTTAACACAAGTATTTTCTATATAGATGAAGTAGAACTTCTGTACTGGTTCTAACACATGTAATTTCTCTGTAGATTTGGTAGAACATATTTACTGGTACTTAACACAAGGAATTTCTCTGTAGATTTGGTAGAACATATTTACTGGTACTTAACACAAGTATTTTCTATATAGATGAAGTACAACTTCTGTACTGGTTCTAACACAAGGAATTTCTCTGTAGATTTGGTAGAACATATTTACTGGTACTTAACACAAGGAATTTCTCTGTAGATTTGGTAGAACTTATTTACTGGTACTTAACACAAGGAATTTCTCTAGATCTGGTTGAATTTCTGTATCGGTACTTAACTCAAGTCTATTTTGTGTGTGCATTTGGTATAACAGAACAAATGGTAAAAAGACTTACAATGATTAGAGACACAAGAAAACTTCAATAAAGAATCATTTATTTTCAATAAACCAATGTTAACTTATTTACATGTCTATGATACAACATTTTCCAACAAGAACTAATACATCTACCGCCATTTGTTACAAGGTATATATAATATACACATCTGTAACGAAGCTAACCATTGGACCAAGAAATGTCATCATAAAACCACTTGCCAAGATATAGTAATACAACACTAAGTGACACACTTATTGTAATCAATTAGTAACATATATCCCTCCCTCCATTTACCAAAATCATTTATCAACACACATATCCCTCCCTCCATTTACCAAAATCATTTATCAACACACATATCCCTCCCTCTATTTACCAAAACCATTTACTACTACACATATCCCTCCCTCTATTTACCAAAATCATTTATCAACACACATATCCCTCCCTCTATTTACCAAAATCATTTATCAACACACATATCCCTCCCTCTATTTACCAAAATCATTTATTAATACACATATCCCTCCCTCTATTTACCAAAATCATTTATTAACACACATATCCCTCCCTCTATTTACAACAATCATTTAGTAACACACACCCCTACTTCCACTTACAACAAACATTTACTAACACACAAATCCCTCCATCCACTTACCACAAACATTTAGTAACACATAAATCCCTCCCTCCACTTTCCACAAACATTTAGTAACACATAAATCCCTCCCTCCACTTACCACAAACATTAAGTAACACACAAATCCCTCCCTCCACTTACTACAAACATTTAGTAACACACACATCCCTCCCTCCACTTATCACAAACATTTAGTAACACACATATGCTTCCTTCCACTTACTACAAACATTTAGTAACACACATATGCTTCCTTTCACTTACAGCATTTATATCTAGCACACTTCTTCATTAAATTACATTATAATAATCTTCATCAACATCCATTAATCCTTCCTTGCACACAATGTATGATGTGACATTTTCACATCACACTGTCTATGATCACCTCTCCATATACATATATACACTCATTCAAAAACAATTTACAGTCCACAAAGTAAACAGTACTTTCTATTATTGCAGCTATGTAACATTTTCTTATAGCATTCTGACAGTTATCTGGTTCCAGGACAAACAATGATACATGTTGTGAGTGATACTAACACGAAAAGAAGGTTAGAAGGCATGGAACAAAGACTGCAGACAGAAGAATATAGACAAGAGGGTGGGTGGACTTATTTATCTGATTATAAATCGGTTTATTTTTATCATTTTTCTCCTTTTTTATCAAAAAATGAACATATATACAAGATTTCTCGCAAAGCTCAAGAAAAATTGCTGAAATAACAAATCCCACAACCAGAATCTAAATCAACGTTGCTGAAATACAGAACATATGTACATACTGTATCTACAACTGATATTGATGTTGTCCCCATCACCTCACTTAGGTGTCTTCCATCAAGGTCGTCACATATTTAGGATTATTCCACCTGATATAGGTGATTATACAGGTGATTGTCTTTTTTTATTTAGCATTTTTCTAATAGTATGTTCCCTAACAAAGGTATCAGTTGGGGAAATAGCATCAACAGAACTTGTTTACACAGCTCCATCTCAAATTCAGGAAAGACTGAAGTTCAATGATTTTTTAAATCTCAGAATTCAGAAAAGTGGTGATGATATTTTCAGATATCAGCAATGATTTTTGATAGAAAATATCAAGGAATACTGAGGGTATATATAATCTTGGAAACTCAATAATGGTAATTCAGAATATCTCATCTCACAGGTGCTGAATACATTCAGATTATAACTTGAAGAGATAAAGATTACTTAATTCAACACCATCCTTAACTCAAAGAAAACATATTTCTTTAAAGCAGCCACAATGGTGGCAGCTTGTTACAGGTGTTGTTACTGGTGTTAGTTTTGTGACAAAATTTCATGCTGTTACAATGGATATCTAATATGCACTATATGATGTGTGATGTACATTGATGTATAAGTGAAGGTGTGTGATGTACATTGATGTATAAGTGAAGGTGTGTGATGTACATTGATGTATAAGTGAAGGTGTGTGATGTACATTGATGTACAAGTGAAGGTGTGTGATATCTTCTACATATGATGGAGTATGTATTTTGAATATAATTTGACACTAATATTACACTTATTTAGATAGTGGAAATGACAATGTGGTATTAAATTTAATCAGAAAACATTAATACAAATATTTTTCCTTTTATAAATATTTTTCCCTTTATAATTATTTTTCCTTTTATAAATATTTTTCCTTTTATAAATATTTTTCCCTTTATAATTATTTTTCCTTTTATAAATATTTTTCCTTTTATAATTATTTTTTCTTTTCCTTGTTTTGCAAGAGCTTTATTAATATAGACTGTCAGATTTCTGTATGTAAAGGCAGACAGAATGTAGCCCATCCCGTGTCTAAGGTTATGTTTTTATTGCAAACCATCGGATTCCTGTGTCTAAGGTTATGTCGTCGGATTCCTGTGTCTAAGGTTATGTTGTCGGATTCCTGTGTCTAAGGTGGAATTTCGAATGTAAACCACCATTGCCCTGTGTATAAGATAGATTTTAAGTAAACTGCTGGTTTACTGTGTTAATAGTGGTATTTTTTAAACATAATCTGCCAGTCTTTGTATCTAGGAGGATTTTTTAATGTAGTCTGCCAGTTTCCTGTGTCTACAGAGGATTTTTGAAAGTAGACTGCCAGTTTCCTGTAAAGAGGATCTGGTGGTACACCCCAAAGCAGTTCCTATTGTTTGTACACAAAGCCACCTGGCAGTGACTACACCTATAGATGGTGTTCACACGCCAGCCTGACTTGGTTTTTGTTTTATTGGCCTGACAGAGAACACATAGCTTCAGACGACGCATGGGAGACTGAACCGGTATATGCCGCATACGCTCAGATTCTGTATCATATGGTGCAACATAGGACATAGAACCAGGCTGCTGTGGTTGCTGCATCAGATGGGATGGAAAGGATGTGTCGCCTAAATAGGAACCCAAATCAGCCTGTTCCCGAAGGCCTGCAAAGGACAAAGGGAACAAGTAATTAGTTAAAGATATTGACTATTACACTTTAATATCTTTGGTTTGTTTTCAGCCAAAGGTCAGAGAACACCCTCTTACTAACTTGGATCAAATTGAGGCAGCATAACCACGTAGTGTACAATCCAACATGAGTAATACTTTATTAACCAGAAAACGCTTGCCTTGCTCTAGTATTCTATACACAACAGTGAGGAACACTGGTATTGAAAAAAAAAAAGAGTCACTATATCATCCCCATAGGATTCACAAAGGATTTACCCATCATGCCTTTTACAGCACCACTTATGCTTCATGCCTTAGACCACAAAATGTTCAGAAATACCCATCAGACTTCAGACCACTCCTCAGTTAAAATTTACCCATCATGCCTCTGACCACATTGGGTAATGGGAAATGCCCATCATGCCACAGACTGCACATTAGATAGGGTTTACCCATCATGCCACAGACTGCACATTAGATAGGGTTTATCCATCATGCCACAGACTGCACTTTAGATAGGGTTTACCCATCATGCCACAGACTGCACTTTAGATAGGGTTTACCCATCATGCCACAGACTGCACTTTAGATAGGGTTTACCCATCATGCCACAGACTGCACATTAGATAGGGTTTACCCATCATGCCACAGACTGCACATTAGATAGGGTTTACCCATCATGCCACAGACTGCACTTTAGATAGGGTTTACCCATAATGCCACAGACTGCACTTTAGATAGGGTTTACCCATCATGCCACAGACTGCACTTTAGATAGGATTTACCCATCATGCCACAGACTGCACTGGAGATAGGATTTACCCATCATGCTTCAGACCACACTTGACATGTATTTCACCACATTGCACCACCCGATTTCACCCCAGAGATGGCCGAGTAATGTTCCTGGTGGTAAAGGAAAAAACAGCCTCTCCCTCGACACAATGGCACATGACACACCGAACACTGGAGGCGCGTGTCCACATGTAAACCTGTCCTAGTGCGAATATTGTGTGTTTTGCAGTAAACACACTTGTATCGTTTGGACTCTGGTGTAGTCATACTTTCATGGACAACATTATTGATGACAAGATCACGAGCATACTGACGTCCATCTGAGCTAAAGAACGGACCGCTTGCCATCGGTAAGAATGCTTTCGTAGAACGACCTTCTATATTCTGACTTCCAATACCTGAAAGGGAGTAAAAGAAAATAGTCACAACCTTGACATAACCTTGAAACACAAAGAATATATCACCAGAGATCAGTAAACACCTTCCACCAATATGTCTCCAGCTGCTGACATAATTAATCAACACTTCAGCAGTGTTTCCTTGTCAGCAGTGATGGTGATAATTGTGATTGTCTCCTGAGATCTAAATTGTTATTATTATTGAGGTCCTTCGGTTAGGTTCACTTTATCAATCATGTATTGTGTATTAGTGTCCAGCATCTTATTAGAACATTAGAACAACAGACTGCCAGATCCATCTGTCTACACCATGGATCTTCAGCCCAATCATCTGACAGTCATTGGTCACATGATACCACCAGACTGGGCCCCTGTATTAGAAGTCTGTAGACGCTGGAAGTATTGTTGATGGTACTGGAAGAAACAGCCCCGACCCCGACACAAGGGGACATCACACACAGAACATTTGAGGCGAGTATCTACGTGCCAGCCAGACTTGGTGCGTACACTGTACATCTTGCAGTACACACATTTGAACTTCTTCCCTTCAACAGTAGGCACACTGGTGTGGACAACACCATCGATGACAAAGTCACGACCATAATGCCGTCCCTCGGACCCACCAAACTGACTGGTCATGTTGGGGTCCTGAGAGTGGCCTTCTAAATAAGGACCTCTGAAATCTGAAATGGATCAAAAGAGAAGGTCAGAACCACTAGGCACTGTTTGTCTGAACTCCATATGATACATGTATAAACTGTAAAACTTGTGAACACCTTACAGATAACACCATACCAGATCACTGACCAACAACTTTAACAGGAAAACACTCCATTCACCCAACATTTCCTCAGTTACTGAGTGGCTGATCTCTGGAATGGTTTCTGATGTAGATACTGTTTTACAAGTGGAGAAGTGGTCAGATGTACACTAGTAACAAAATTATCTTTCAACTGCAATTGAAATGGAGTCAGGGCACTTTACATTTATACATTGGAATGACATAGAGGCTACAAATCTGCATACATTATGTAACCACATGAATACTTATAGATAGAAACCAAGTGATAACAGACATCATATCTTGTGGAGTGATAGAAAGACTTTCTACTAAATTTGTGTGATACTGATTCTTTCCAATACAACTATTGATACAGATATCCTTGGAGTCTGGGCAAGCTGTTTTGGATGAAATTTCCCAACAATTAGGCTAGGTACGTTAGGCTTGGTACTGGTATATAACCAATGTGTCTGCAGTTCATTCATACTTTTTTCTGTTGTATGTAGAATTAGCAGATCAGATTTTGTAGGTCAGTACTAAAGGTTCAAGTGTCAAAGGTCACACATGAGAAATGGAAAGTTTGTGTTCTGGACATCTGATGAACCAACAGATTCACTTTATATTCCGAGTGCAGTCAAAGGTGATATCAATTTCTTAATCTGCTAATATTTAGTGCATCAGTACATATCTGGTAAGGTTACAGGGTCAGAGGTCATATTTCCTCCCTCAGTAAATATTTATATTAACAGGCACTGTACCCGATTAGATATTGTTGTCACAGGCCGAGGTTAAAGGTACAATGGTTCCATTGACCACATCATCAGAATGGAGTGTTTGTAAGCCCTCGTCAATTATTACTTTGAGAAATGAGTATAATTTAGATGATAGATTACGCATGTTGTCTAAGCAACAAGATTAATTAATACATCTTTTATTTCCGGTTACACATCATACTAATTAAAGTGTTATCAATATTTTGGGTGAATACTAAGTATATGATACTACACAAAATCAACAGGAATGTCAGATGTCTATGTTCTGTAGTATAAAATACAGATTCTATATAGACCCACTAATTTTCCAATACAAGGATTACAACAGACCTGCCACCAAGCAGTTTAGTGTATAAAACTTCATTGTACTGATGAGATTAGCCTCACATAATGTTCACAATTCAATGATATACTTCAAGTGTTAGTGAAATAGTTTTCTACAGATATTTTTTTCAACAAGCCAGCTCCCTGTTGAATCTTCATTCCTACATCAGTTTTTCCTGAGATGAAATAGGAACATTTGATTTCGAGGCACAGAATTCCTCATGGAAACGCTGGAAGCATCCTCGTTCCCGACACAGGGCCACGTTACAGACAGAGCACTTGAGACGTGTGTCGACGTACCACCCAGATTTGGTGCGGACACGCTGAATTTTACAGTAGACACACTTGTATTTCTTACCACCTACAGATGACACACATCTGTGAACTAAAGAATCATGTACAAATGTTAGCTCAGAACCTGACTGCCGTGTGGTATGGGAGGCCTGGCTTATAGCTGAGTAACTATCCTGGGTACTCATGCCCGGAAAACTGGCAAGGCTAAAATACGGGTCATTAAATTCCCGTGTGGAATCCTTTAAATACATATCGCCAACATCTGAAAGGGATGAAAAGAAAAGATGAGCACTAGATACATGTTATTTAAACTATCATGTATAGAGTTTAGGATGCTGTATAATTGGACATATTAGTGAATGAAATGGACCAGGAGCCCATGGCAGACTAGGACAATTTTCTGAAAGGAGATAATGGGAATCTATTATTGTACCAGTATTGATTTCTCTTCAGTATCAATATATATACATATAACATGTAACCTTCTGTATCTTTTGATGTCCTCACTTCATAGTCCTATCAAATTCACATCATTGATCAACATGTAACCAACTTCTTACATCTGATTTCAAACAAATGGCGAAAATCAATTTTACGATCTATAACATTGAACTCAAGTTCAGTGGAGCATCGTAAGCCTACAAGATGTTGGTACATGGGCAAAAAAACGTGTCATTTATATTTTTTCAGTTGGAGAAAAAAATGTTTCCGAATATTTGTGTAGTATATCAAGATTTGGAATTCCAAATGTTCAAGCATCTTTTTATTCAACAATAGAAACTTCATTTGAATACACTTCAGTTCAAATCTTACAGATGCAAGAAAAATTATTCTTTTAACATATCAGTGATACATGTTACATGATTAAAATGTGCTGGAGGAAAATCTCTCCAACTTTAAGTATGTTTGTCTTCAGCTGGCGTAAAAGGTCCATAACTTAACACACGTTTGTCTTCAGCTGTAGGAAAATCTCCATTACTTAACATATGTTTGTGTTCATTTGGAGGAAAATCTCTCCAACTTTACACATGTTTGTCTTCAGCTGGAGGAAAATCTCTCCAACTTTAAGTATGTTTGTCTTCAGCTGGAGGAAAATCTCTCCAACTTTACACATGTTTGTGTTCAGCTGGAGGAAAATCTCTCCAACTTTACACGTTTGTCTTCAGCTGGAGGAAAATCTCTCCAACTTTACACATGTTTGTCTTCAGCTGGAGGAAAATCTCTCCAACTTTAAGTATGTTTGTCTTCAGCTGGAGGAAAATGATTGACTATAGCGAAGTAGATTGGAGGAGACTAACATGTGACTGACTATAGCGAAGTAGATTGGACGAGACTGACATGTGATTGACTATAGCGAAGTAGATTGGAGGAGACTAACATGTGACTGACTATAGCGAAGTAGATTGGACGAGACTGACATTTGATTGACTATAGCGAAGTAGATTGGACAAGACTAACATGAAGTTCTTGCTTTTTGCCTCACTATGATTTCTTAATTTTCACCCGACTCTAAATTCTAGTCACTCCACACCTAGTACTCTTCGTGGTTGCACCCTTTATTGTAAAGGAGTATATTTAGGCTGCATTTGGTGATATGAATAAAGTCTTGTCCTGTCCCTGGCAATGGTATGACTAAAAACCAGTGTGTAAATCCTGGCAGTATCTGGAGTGAATTGTCCACACTGAACCCTCAAGGTCTTCTCGTGGTTTATGAGAGACTGTTACACTAGTACAAGTTTTGTTCTTAACAATAGCTTGTTTAGATACTCGTGGTTTATGAGAGACTGTTACACTAGTACAAGTTTTGTTCTCAACAATAGCTTGTTTAGATACTCGTGGTTTATGAGAGACTGTTACACTAGTACAAGTTTTGTTCTCAACAATAGCTTGTTTAGATACTCGTGGTTTATGAGAGACTGTTACACTAGTACAAGTTTTGTTCTTAACAATAGCTTGTTTAGATACTCGTGGTTTATGAGAGACTGTTACACTAGTACAAGTTTTGTTCTTAACAATAGCTTGTTTAGATACTCGTGGTTTATGAGAGACTGTTACACTAGTACAAGTTTTGTTCTTAACAATAGCTTGTTTAGATACTCGTGGTTTATGAGAGACTGTTACACTAGTACAAGTTTTGTTCTTAACAATAGCTTGTTTAGATACTCGTGGTTTATGAGAGACTGTTACACTAGTACAAGTTTTGTTCTTAACAATAGCTTGTTTAGATACTCGTGGTTTATGAGAGACTGTTACACTAGTACAAGTTTTGTTCTCAACAATAGCTTGTTTAGATACTCGTGGTTTATGAGAGACTGTTACACTAGTACAAGTTTTGTTCTTAACAATAGCTTGTTTAGATACTCGTGGTTTATGAGAGACTGTTACACTAGTACAAGTTTTGTTCTTAACAATAGCTTGTTTAGATACTCGTGGTTTATGAGAGACTGTTACACTAGTACAAGTTTTGTTCTCAACAATAGCTTGTTTAGATACTCGTGGTTTATGAGAGACTGTTACACTAGTACAAGTTTTGTTCTCAACAATAGCTTGTTTAGATACTCGTGGTTTATGAGAGACTGTTACACTAGTACAAGTTTTGTTCTCAACAATAGCTTGTTTAGATACTCGTGGTTTATGAGAGACTGTTACACTAGTACAAGTTTTGTTCTCAACAATAGCTTGTTTAGATACTCGTGGTTTATGAGAGACTGTTACACTAGTACAAGTTTTGTTCTCAACAATAGCTTGTTTAGATACTCGTGGTTTATGAGAGACTGTTACACTAGTACAAGTTTTGTTCTTAACAATAGCTTGTTTAGATACAGACTGGGCAGCCTCTAACTCTTCCTTCTACTATCCGAGATGTGTAAGCATCAATTTTCATCAAGGTCAGTTGATTTTGTTGGCAATATAAGTCAACTAATAGATACCTATGTAAGCCGTTAAAAATTGACGAAAATGCCAACGAAACTGTATTCTTCAAAAAAAAAAAAACAAAACAAACAAACAAAAAAGAACACCATGAAATTAGTTTTAAATTTACAAAACATTTGGTTTTGGAAAACTTGTTAAGACTTCACACAACAAAGTAGAGGATTATTTATATGATTTGATAGCCTCCGTCATTACTGAACATAAAAATTGATGTAAAACCCAAACAATTTCCTAGGCTATTATTGCAGGTAGCTTTTAATTTTACCTGTCAGACAGGTGATAATGGTGAGTCTTTGTAAAGTAATGTCACTCCAGTACAGATGAAATAAGTCATGAATGGATTTAAAAACAATATCAACCAGGTCATAGAACTATTAAACTTTATTTACAACTGGCAGTCATATCAATCATAAATTCACCAGGAAATTTTAACTAACAAACATTATCTATAAAATCAGCCATTTCCTTGATACATCCCTGGATAAACTTACCAGGAAACTCGTATATTTTATTTACAATAATGTTGATAAATATCTCTGGATAAACTGAAAATTTTACAATATCAACTGATCAAACAAAGGGAATCTGACCAACAATACTTGCATTAGCAGGAATTACTTGTGTTAGTGCAAATATAATGGTATACTCAAACCATTTTGACATATTTTTCTTTCTAACGAAATGTTCATGAAAACAGCTTTTACATACAATAAAAGTACAAAAAAGTAAATGTACAACCAAATCAGCTATCAGGCTGCTGAAACATTGGAAGGAACTAAAGTTCAAAATCACAATCATTTATTTACTTCTGACAGGTTACTGAAATCTCTTGTCCTGTACAATGTTTAGCTTACAAGGAGATTTCATTCCCTTCCTTCGTATCTATTTCCAGTCTGAAACCATGTAACAGATTTATAATGAGTATCAATGCTAAAGTGATGTAAATCAGAATTAATGAACGGTAAAATCTGACTTAACAAATATGAACGTGGAATTTAACTATAGGACACATTCTCCTTGTATATATACAAACACACACTCTCTCTCACTTATAATGAACATGGAAACCTTACATTAACTATTACTTGTGACAACATTAAGTGAAGATGTAGAAAGATGTGGTGGTCATCACAGTGATGAAATATAAAACACTAGTAATTACAGTTATGTACATGTTCACATTTTTGTAATTTTCTGTCACAGCTTTCAATGATATTAAGGCTCAGTGTACACAGACCATAGTACCACAAGTAAAACCACCCATAGCTGACTCAGAGTAAACAGACCACTGTACCTACAGAGTAAAAACACCCATAGCTGACTCAGAGTAAACAGACTACTGTACCTAATGGGTAAAACCACCCATAGCTGACTCAAGAGTAAACAGACTACTGTACCTACAGGGTAAAACCACCCATAGCTGACTGTACCTACTGGGTAAAACCACCCATAGCTGACTCAGAGTAAACAGATTACTGTACCTACAGGGTAAAACCACCCATAGCTGACTCAGAGTAAACAAATAACTGTACCTACAGAGTAAAACCACCCATAGCTGACTCAAGAGTAAACAGACTACTGTACCTATTGGGTAAAACCACCCATAGCTGACTCAGTGTAAACAGACTACAGTACCTACAGAGTAAAACCACACATAGCTGACTCAGAGTAAACAGACTACTGTACCTACAGAGTAAAAACACCCATAGCTGACTCAAGAGTAAACAGACTACTGTACCTACTGGGTAAAACCACCCATAGCTGACTCAGAGTTAACAGACTTCTGTACCTACGGAGTAAAACCACCCATAACTGACTCAGAGTAAACAGACTACAGTACCTACTGGGTAAAACCACCCATAGCTGACTCAAGAGTACACAGACTACTGTACCTTATGGGTAAAATCACCCATAGCTGACTGTACCTACTGGGTAAAACCACCCATAGCTGACTCTACCTACTGGGTAAAACCACCCATAGCTGACTCAGAGTAAACAGACTACTGTACCTACAGAGTTAAACCACCCATAGCTGACTCAGAGTAAACAGACTACAGTACCTATAGGGTAAAACCACCCACAGCTGACTCAGTGTATACACAGTGTACCTCATTAATGACACACAGGCTGTACTTACTGGGTATAACTGCCCAAAACAAGATCAGGGTATATACTAACTGTACAGGTTAAAACTACGAATACCATCCCTGGATAAAGAGGTATATAATTATATCTACATATCACCTGGAACTTCTGGGTAAAACCATCATTGCAGTTCCAGAATAAATATACAGATATCTAGAGAGAAATCCACAACATGCGAGATTGAAGTTAAATTAACTTCATAAATCTCACTATGTCTCGTGATCTAAATTGTTACCTAATATGGAGAAAAAGGAGCTTCAATTTAGTGGGAAAAACTTCCAGAGGCTTGACCAGGGTCCGGTCCAAGATTCTGTCCTGGGTTTTGTCCAAATAAGGACATTGATAATTCAGATACGAGAGCCTTGTGGAATCCCACAAAACATCCTCGGTCGAGACACAGTGGGACCTGACAGATATTACAGCTATGGCGGGTGTTAATCTGCCAGCCAGATCGCGTCCGCACCTTTAGCAGTTTACAGAATTTACAGATGCGCTGTTTCTTGTTTTCTGCCCTGACGCTACGGTGGATCTGACCATTGAACACCACCTCTGTAATAGGAGGGGGTTTTTTATAACCGGGGATGTGGTGTGGAGGCAGGTGCTGGTGGAAGTCACCTGTAAGAACAAGAGGTCAAAGGTTATTGACAGGGCATCAATGCATCCTTATATTACACGCAGAAAATCACATGACCATAATACAAAGGAGTTGCTTACATTCAGTGGATCTTGGATTTTAGGAATGATTCTCCCATCAAAAACAAGAATGTGTTCATTCCCAGTTAAAAACAAGGAAACCAAATATCTCAGTTTTAAATTGCACTGTCAATAAAAAGTGTATATATCATGAATATAAAAGATCTCGTATTAATCCAAATTTAGGTAATTTCTAGGTTAATGTGAGGTAATTTAGAACTTTTGATTTCTGTTTTAAATATTACATAAAAACAATTACGAGTTATCAAAATCCTAATCATTTGTTGCTTCTTGATATCCCTAATGTACTATGTTCTAAATGCCTGTGTATATATAACTTTCTACTTGACCTTGATTAAGTGTGTACTGACACAGAGAAGGTTCAATCCATTCTAACTACACTATAATCTATCAGAACTAATTGATGCTTACCCAAATACCCTGAACATTTAAAACATTTTCCTCACTTGTCTGCTACATTGACCAAATAATAAAAATCATATTAAAAACATTAATGTCTGGTACCCGTAGAGAGCAGTTGTAAGATATACTAATATTCTTTGGCCCAAACTAGAATCAGACAATAACTCCGAGACAGCTAGGTGTCCAAGCCACTCTAAACCAATTCAGCTAAGACCATATATTCATTTTAATTGTGAAACTGGCCAGTATTTGTCAGAGCTTTGATTGAGCTGGGCTACAAGACACAATTGCCTGAAGATGGGATTTTCACTTCTTCAGCAGAATTTGATTAGTACAACTTTGATTTTGATTGTCAAGAGAGCAGTCTTTCAAAAATTAGGCTTGTAAGCAGTTATTCTGCAACAAAAAACTGTTCAGCCTAAATTGAGATTGTAGTCGGAACTTTGTTGCCTAGCCGACATGACTTGCTGGTTGTGATGATGAAACAGCAGAAAACAGCCACGTCTTTTACACAGAGGCACCTTACACACTGAACATCTGAACATGGTGGTCACACGATGTCCAGCCCTAGTAGTCACTTTCTGTAGCTTACAGTATAGACATTTAGTGGTGGTGAGACTTTCCGACTGGACACACTCATGTGTCACGCCATTAACATCTATCTTTGTATGAGCATCTGCATATGCATCAGATATCAAACGTGTATCAGGTTTGGGTTGTATTGCCCCCTGGTGCTGGAAGGGGAGATAACTGTCAACAGCATGCCAATCTAGAATATATCTGGGGTCTTCCACCTGTGTGAACCCTCTGGGGTCTGAAAGGAGAGAACACAGTATGTAAAGACACAACAGATATATTTTACTATTGGAGATGCTTAGTAGTTTTAGTAATGCAATTTATGTGAAAACTAAAACATTGCACAATGTCACTGACATCTATGGTGGTATGACTCTAAAAGTAGCAAAGTTTTCATAACTATGATGCCTCATTAGACCCAACCTTTTCACATTTATCAACTGAAACAATCTTCGCCTCATTAGACCCAACCTTTTCACATTTATCAACTGAAACAATCTTCTTAAGCCTCAAAAATTGTCAAACACCTGATATCAAAACAAGATGATTCAATAAATACACTTATACTAAAAAAAATATCTCACTGAATTTCAGAAGAGAATTTCTACTCCAGTATCACCTCCGAGTGTATCAGCTATAATCAAGGTCTCCAACTTGATGAATTCAAGTCTTTCTAAAGATTTAAGTCAGTGCCCTCCATGTTTTTTTTCCTCGGCAAGCCAGCTATCCTTGCACTGTATTCTACCAGAGCCATCAAAGTCAGGCAGTGATCCCTTGTATCTGCTGTTCCACCGCCCAATACTAATTTTAATTCACACATCTCAGTCTTTAGCCAAACTTCATTATGAAACTTTAATGACATAAGTGTCCAAGCTTAGTCAGTTTGATATTTCCTTGTTGTGACTTACTGAAGGTTATCTCCAGAATTTGTATACATTTTCCTGAACAAAGTAACATGAAACAGTTATTCTCAATGTATTACCAGTCAAACTTTCATTTTTGATTATATTTAAGTTGAAGTAAGTTGATTCTTCTGGCTGAAGATTGTCTGTATTTTCTCTGTAACAACAAGTCAGATAAACAGTATTGTTTACATCTATAACAGATCATCATCTTCATCCTCCTTTATATATTATTGCCTTTTCAACCTTGTGTCAAATTCAAACCATCCCTTGGTGATCTGCTCTTGATTCCAGTAAACAATTTCCTTTACTAATGGTCACCAGCCACTAGCTGCCATCCCCTGTAGTTCCTGACAACATCCTAGAGTGGAACTGAACAAAACAGCCACGCTCCTTACACAGTGGAATTGTACACACAGAACACCTGAAACGTGTTGTAACCCGATGCCCTGCCTTGGTACGCATCCCAGTGTGTTTACAGTGTACACACATTGTAGTTGTGTAACCCTCCGATTGGACACAATGGTGGGCTATGCCCCTCACCATGACAACACACGGTTCCTTAACAACCGGTCCCAAATGGAGGCGCTGCGGCGAAGGAACAACATTCCTTGTGGTATTCAAATCTATCATCGTACTGGGGGGATACCATTCTGAAAGGGACAAAGAAAACTGAGTTATCTTCCCTTGGTCAAGGCAAACTTGAGAGATCTTCCCCCTTTATGTCAACAAATGCAGTAGGTAGGATGAAATCAAAAACTACAAAATGTTCTAATACTTTTTTATATACTTTTTTCTGGTACATTCGGTTTTTGTTTTGAAATGATAATCCCTGATGACCTCGAATAAATTGGATACCTGGTTTTCTCTGGTGTCAATATCGCTGCAGTGATTTTTCCGGTTGGTCAGATATCAATATTTAATAGTTGCACCAACTATAACTCCTTATCGTCCTGTTTTATAAATCATATCTAATACAGATTAATAATACACATCGTGGTCCTGGAGTCAAATCCAAAGTATTTACAATACAACACATGCGAGAGTTTTCAGTCAAAACACAAAACCACATCAATAGACTCACTGGCTCATCATATCCACAACTAAGGAGGATTTCATTAGCTTTTATTTGGGGAAGAACAGAGGTAGGCTGTTCGGTTTATCTTCTCCCCCAGTTGCCTTGCATGCCTCTGTGTGACATTTATACTCGTATTCTGACGATAAATTCTTCCCACATTTTGGACACTGTTTGTCCACTATGGTGTGTGTTGCCATGTGTTTTTGTAGAACAGAGTTTTTGATAAACCCTTTCTTGCAGTAACTACACACAAATTCGTACTCAAATGTATGGTAAGCTATTTCATGTCTCTTCAGACTCTGTTTTGTAGTGAAAGACTTCAGACATTCTGTACAGACATAGGACTTTTCTCCTTTTGATAATGTCTGGGAACTCTGAAATGACATTCCTGAAGAATTCTGGTTCCAGTTTGGGTTTTGAATTTGTTCTTCCATCATGGCTGCCCAATCCAAAGTTTGGGAGGAGGGGTCAAACGTCCCCTGCCTGCTTGGCGTCATCATCATAGAAACATTTCCCTCATCCATTACCATTGTCGTTTGCTGGTGGCTGACTGCAGCTTTTGGAAAATGAGTCCTTGGCACTGAAAATAACATGTTACAATTGCTTTAGAAAGGCATCTCTGACATGTAGGATCTTTAAGCCAACATGTTCCTGAGGATCAGGATAATCAAATTAAGGCAGGTGATTAAGAGCATCTCCCTAAATAGTACATACTGTGAATTTATCACCAATAATATTTCAGGAATATATCCTTCAATAATATTTTAGGAATATATCCCTTTTGTCTCAGAAACACATCTCCGTAAATGGTGTTTGTCACAATTCACAATAACACATCTCTTATAATGGTAATTGAAGAACACATCCCCTTCATTACACAGACTTTGAAGAACATGCAACCCTTCATGGTGTTCGAGAAAAACCATTCCCCTTGATATTTGGAAAAATACTTCCCTGTTGATATGAAAAAAGAAATGATTTGTCTCAGAAACACATCCCTCAAATTGTTATTTCATAGCAACATATCCAACTAAATGGTATTTGAAGAAAACATTGCTCTCATGTTTTTTTTTCATCACCCTAGATAATATTTCAGTAAAACAAAAAAAAAATCACTAATATTATTTGAGAAACCTATTCCCAATAATTATCTCCCCTTTATATTTGAAGCACACATTCACATAAATCATACTGTGCAATAACACATCCCTGGTTTAATAGTAATTGGGGAACATATTTCATATTAATTGTATTTGAGAAATACGTCCACACTATGGTATTTTAAGGACATAATTAATTTCAGATGTAGTTTAAGGAAATAAGGTACTTGTACAAAAAACATATCTCCTTGAATACATCTGTGGAAATAAATAGAGATTTATCAGAAGGCCAATTCATAGAAGCTGTAAAAATATTCAACCCTAGAACCTGCTTAGCACACCATAAAACACTAAGACTTTAAAACACTACGAGACCTTGAGCCCATACACCTTATAGGACATGCCTCAATCACTATAGAACCTGTCTATAAACATCGATGATCAGACCACCTTATAGAACATGCCTCAATCACTATAGAACCTATCTATAAACATCGATGATCAGACCACCTTATAGGACATGCCTCAATCACTATAGAACCTGTCTATAAACATCGATGATCAGACCACTTCTCGGTACTTAATCACTACAAGACCAGTCCTAGAACTTTACACCTTACACAATAAAATTCATCTACACTACAATGTTGCAGTCACTTTTCAGCCTACACACACACCAGTATATATACACTGTACCATATTAATATCAACAATAAGTCTTTCCCAGCAGGTAAGGAATGTTTTACTATTTGAGTACAAACTTGTAAATGACAAAGTTCAATAAAACCATAAATCAAATGTAAGATCTGATACTATATTAGAGACTTGTATGTGGGCTACTTCAAGAAAATATCTCTTCAATTAGAGTGAATACTTACATGTCTTAAAACTGTCACTTATTGAATATTTAAACAGGTAATTGGAAGTTTGTTTAAATGAGACAATCTCACGAAAATCCAGACTGGCAAATGTGTATTCCTATAACTTTCATTTCTTTTAAATGAAAATTTTGGCAGAAGTCTGAGAAAATCCTTGATGATCTACATTCATGCGGCTAAGTTTGAGTTGCATTTTTTCAGATGAGCCCTTAGTGTGTATTTGGAGAAAAAGCCTTTAGAACAGACTGGACATGTCTCTGTGCGAATGTTTGCATGTCTGCGCAGATGCTGCTCTAACAGGTAGCGTTTTGTGAAGCCTTTCTGACAGTGATGACATTTGAACTTGTACAAGCCTGTATGCTGTGAAATATCATGCAGCTGCATGCTCTGTTTTGTGGAGAAAGTTTTTCCACATTTTATGCAGTCAAATGGTTTTTTCCTATTGTGCAATATGAGGTTGGCAGGATCTTCCATTTCCAGTGGCAAATAAGTGTATTGGTTGGTCATCGTGTGTCCTTCATCTTTCATAGCTGCAAATGACATAACAATGCGTTAGAGTGTTAGAGACCAATTTGTAAAGAGCTACTTGACTATCACTGTAATCACTATAAGGAGATACAAGACTTGCCCATATTTTGCACATTCTATAATTTGGAAATACTGCGTGTGAGTTATACCAAGTTTTATCTTTTTGGACTTCTTTCTACGCCTTTTATCTTAGAATGTCTGCAATTATTTACTGGTCCACACTGATTAAACAATTTATTTCCCTAATAAAATTTTCTTTCTTGCCGAGAAAATGCAAGGCAGAATTTTGTTGTCCTTACTATGTCATTATCCTACCATAAAAGATTAACAAGTTTTAGTCTCTTGTTGTAAGTCAAATATGCTGAACAGTTCCATTAATTTAATATGGATCTAGATGTACAGTTGTGATCATATTAGCTTCCTGATGTTGTCATTTGGCTTGTCAACAGCTTATCAAACCAGTCTGATTTCTACTCACATACCAGCTGATAAATTTGATAAAAAAACCCAACAACGGATGCATATCTCATGAACAAATTGATATTTATTATAAATTCAAAGATAAATGCATTTACTTAGGCTAATTGTTTGATACAAAATATTTATAACATAAAGATCTGAACAAAAAATATACAATACTAATGTCCATCAGAGAGACTGTCTACTTTCTAGACAAAAAGATCAAAAATATTATCTAGATATGTGAACAGAAAAATAATGTCTACTTTCTAGACTGAACAAAAGGCATAGTAATGTATCTATCTGTAAACCTGAATGACATAGCACACAACATACTATATACTCATTCATTACACATTCCAATAAATCTGATCCAGAAACTATGTACATTTCAAAACTCATCAAATAAGAATGTGAGAAAATGGCCAAACCCTTCAACATTTTTACATTAATTTTTGAGAACAACTTAATCAACACAGTTTACTTATTTACATTTGGCTGCCCCATCAACCTCTGTCATTTACAGGGCTAAACACACAAAAAATACCAGTATACTGTTCCACTGAAAACTCGGAACAAAAAGAGAAAATTCTTTTCAAATTGTTGAACCCGCAAACATTGGACTCAATAGCTAACATGTGACTGACAATAAAGGCCTTAACCTTTCATAAAGGACTGTTTTAAGGGTCAGAAAATCCAGACTGCTTTACATGAACTAAAAAATGGTTTCCATAGAAACAGTATGATGTCAACTTGGAACTAACAGGACTTGACTAACAACCAAATTTTCTGTTATTACAAATTACCATAATAGAGGTCAATTCCTGCATTATCAACCTTATGCTAACACAGCACATAGACAATAGAGTAAACACTAGTTCTGACGAACTCCAGAACTCCGATATTAAATGGCTCTAATTCAAACTCTCAAGAAAAGAAAACTACTTGTTGAAATCTTCAAATGGAATGTTGATATTGAGGATAAAGTGTACTTAAGACAGCTGAGGAAAGTGTACTAAAGACAAGCATTTATATCCAGCTGAGGATAAAGTGTACTTAAGACAAGCATTTATATCCAGCTGAGGATAGTGTACTTAAGACAAGCATTTATATCCAGCTGAAGATAAAGTGTACTTAAGACAAGCATTTATATCCAGCTGAGGATAAAGTGGACTTAAGACAGCTGAGGATAAAGTGGACTTAAGACAAGCATTTATATCCAGCTGAAGATAAAGTGTACTTAAGACAAGCATTTATATCCAGCTGAGGATAAAGTGGACTTGAGGATAAAGTGGACTTAAGACAAGCATTTATATCCAGCTGAAGATAAAGTGTACTTAAGACAAGCATTTATATCCAGCTGAGGATAAAGTGGACTTAAGACAAGCATTTATATCCAGCTGAGGATAAAGTGTACTTAAGACAAGCATTTATATCCAGCTGAGGATAAAGTGGACTAAAGACAAGCATTTATATCCAGCTGAGGATAAAGTGGACTTAAGACAGCTGAGGATAAAGTGTACTTAAGACAAGCATTTATATCCAGCTGAGGATAAAGTGTACTTAAGACAGCTGAGGATAAAGTGGACTTAAGACAAGCATTTATATCCAGCTGAAGATAAAGTGTACTTAAGACAAGCATTTATATCCAGCTGAGGATAAAGTGGACTAAAGACAAGCATTTATATCCAGCTGAGGATAAAGTGGACTTAAGACAGCTGAGGATAAAGTGTACTTAAGACAAGCATTTATATCCAGCTGAGGATAAAGTGGACTTAAGACAAGCATTTATATCCAGCTGAGGATAAAGTGTACTTAAGACAAGCATTTATATCCAGCTGAGGATAAAGTGGACTAAAGACAAGCATTTATATCCAGCTGAGGATAAAGTGGACTTAAGACAGCTGAGGATAAAGTGTACTTAAGACAAGCATTTATATCCAGCTGAGGATAAAGTGGACTTAAGACAAGCATTTATATCCAGCTGAAGATAAAGTGGACTTAAGACAGCTGAGGATAAAGTGTACTTAAGACAAGCATTTATATCCAGCTGAAGATAAAGTGGACTTAAGACAGCTGAGGATAAAGTGTACTTAAGACAAGCATTTATATCCAGCTGAGGATAAAGTGGACTTAAGACAAGCATTTATATCCAGCTGAAAATAATGTTTCTCCTCTTTAAGTAGTTGTCAATCTAGCTTTTGTAACCTACAGCAAACACAAGAGGGTTCTTCAACAGATCACTCCTTTCAGACTTTTTTTTCTGTAGAATTATCAAGTGATTTTTTTCCTTCTACATGTCTTTTTCCTTGCGAATGTTGAACAGCGGAGATTTTCTTGCCCGTGTTTGGCAACATGCTGTCTGAAACGATATTTCTGATAGAAACCTTTATCACAAAGCTGGCAAATGAAAGGATAACTCTTTGTGTGTTGTGATATATCATGATACTGAAGATTCTGTTTGTAGGAAAACACTTTTCCACATTTTGGACAAATATATCTTTTATCACCAGAGACAGTAGACACTTTAGTCCTCCGTATTTGCTTGTGGGTAGTTGTGGGTTCTGAGGGCTTTGCCAAGACATTCTGGTGTGTCGTGACGCTATGTTGCTCCAGATAATTTTCCACTGTAAATGACATAATAGTGTACTTCATTAACTGATTTCTCCTCATTTTCTCCTCAACACAGATCATACAAATCCACTGAAATCAAAAGATGTTACACTGGACATACAAATCCATTGAAATCAGAAGATGTTACACTGGACATACAAATCCATTGAAATCAGAAGATGGATTGAATGTTTGGGTGTTCACTGCCAAAAGTAATGATAGATCAGGGGGATAGCCAACACTATAACTTGCCAATACAGTCTGTTTATCTGGTGACAAAGTGTTATAACATCCTCCTCCTAAATCATGGAATTTACATATATTTAGTACTAGTACACCATGACATGGAGACAGCACACCTGTTAAGGACAGAGTGCCAGCACACCTCTCTATATAATGATAAGGAGCCAGCACACCTGTCTATATGATGACAAGGAGCCAGCACACCTGTCTATATGACATGGAGTCAACACACCTGTTAAGGACAGAGTGCCAGCACACCTCTCTATATGATGACATGGAGCCAGCACACCTGTTCAGGGCAGAGTGTTAGCACACCTGTCTATATAATGATAAGGAGCCAGCACACCTGTCTATATGATGATATGGAGCCAGCACACCTGGTGCATGCATCGCTAGCAAACCTTGGGCATGCATTTCTAGCACACCTCCATACCAAGAGGATATTATATATAGATAGTGCTCAGTTATCTAATGATATCACATAGTGCTTTCACCTGTGACAATGAGCACATCAAGAGGTGGTTTTAAACTTAGAACTGTCATATTTGCATTCTGCTTTATGATAAATCATTGCTGCTGACGTGGTAAAGAACTTTCCACAAGTAGAACATATCTCGTTGTTGGAGTGGCGGATGAGATGCCTCTTCATCAGGTTTTCTCGGTGGAAGCCTTTCGGACATAACTGACACTTGTATCGGAAGTTCCCAGTATGGATTGCTATGTCATGGGTTTGGAGGTTTTGCTTGGTGGAGAAATTATGGCCACATTTGTGACAGAAAAATGGTTTAGGCGCAGGGAAGATGGAGGTATAATTTAGTGCTCCTATATCAGCCTGGCGGACTGCTTTAATGCTGAGCTGGTTTCTCTCTTGTGTTGACTTCGTTACACCCAAAGCTGCAAAGGACACAACATTGGCTTGTATTAGACTTGCAACACAGGATATAATTTGTTTTTTGATATTGAAATCAAATTGATACATGTTACACATACTCCTGAAAAATAGCGTCACAATTAAGTTTACCTCACTCCATCATTAAACATTCAACATAAAAGTGTATGTTGTCATAATGGCTGTTCATAACACTACTGTGCTTTATCCTCATATAATCCAATGATATTTCATACTTTTGTGATTAATTAAAAGTCCACCTGTAAATAAAGATGCTATGCTGAAAATCAATAAATATTCCAGTCTTTGTGAATCAGGAAGTGAAATAATCATCACTAATGATAATGCCAGCAGTAAATTATCTTCCTAGAGCCCAGTAGTCTATGTCAACTGTATATTCAACTGCACAGAAGTTGGAAGGACCCCACTTTTCAATGAAGGATTCAGTGCATACAAGCACGGAGCAACAAATTTATACACATCTAGCATCAGAATGCATGTCCTAAATTACATTTCTTCAAGTGATATCGCAGTGCATCTTTTGAGTAAAATCCTTTCCCACAATTTGAGCAAATTTCTGAAAATACATTGGCATGTTTTTTCAAATGTTCCTCAAATCTGTATCTTTGATAGAATCCTTTGTGACATTGTGGACAAGAATAGGTGAATGACCCGGTGTGTTGGGAAATGTCGTGGTACTGTAGATTCTGTTTATGGACAAAACCCTTGCCACATTTACGACAAACAAATTGTGACTTTCTACTGGACACTGTATCAGGATTCCCTGCGGGCATGCAACTCACATGGTAATCTCTGCTTGGAGCATGATTTCCCTCCACTGAAAACGACACAATATCGTATTAGTGATTTTATAATGTCAAACTAAATGTGAAAAACAGGAAAAATTCATCCATCATTAATTAATTCCATATAAGGAATATCATCAAATTCTAGATTTCTTTCTCCATGTCCTAATGTGATTAATTCCATATAAGGAATATTATCAAATTCTAGATTTCTTTCTCCATGTCCTAATGTGATTAATTCCATATAAGGAATATTATCAAATTCTAGATTTCTTTCTCCATGTCCTAATGTGATTAATTCCATAAAAGGAATATTATCAAATTCTAGATTTCTTTCTCCATGTCCTAATGTGATTAATTCCATATAAGGAATATTATCAAATTCTAGATTTCTTTCTCCATGTCCTAATGTGATTAATTCCATATAAGGAATATTATCAAATTTTAGATTTCTTTCTCCAGGTCCTAACGTGATTAATTCCATATAAGGAATATTATCAAATTTTAGATTTCTTTCTCCATGTCCTAATGTGATTAATTCCATATAAGGAATATTATAAAATTCTAGATTTCTTTCTCCAGGTCCTAACGTGATATCATGACAAGATTCAAGGTTCATATTAACAAAGTTCTAAATATCCTCAATAGATATATTTCACCACAAGAACAATCCATTATCACACTATTAATCATGGAGAGTGTTCAGCTTGCACTGATACTACATCTGTAACATGTAAAGGTCCCAGGAAGGTGTTGGTGAACCATTTCCACTATCAGGTAAATCATTTCAGTGACCAGCCTTTGTAGATATTAGAAACATATTCAGACACTAACAACATTTTTGTCAGTCATATATTTATCCATTATTGTTTTCTTTGTTGTATCAAATATCAACCACACAGAAGTCTGCAGGATTAAAGTATGTGTATGTACAGGATACAATATAAACTTGCATAATTTGCAAGATCCAACATGACTCACAATTACAGAATGCAATGTCAACTTGCACCATGTGCAGGATGCAATGTACCTGATATGAACTAACAACTGCAGGATCCAACATAAACTCTGAGTTGCTGTAGCCAATGTAAATGAACAAGTGTAGGATCCAGTTTTAAATTTGCATAATCTTGAGTATCAAACATGAAATGTGAATGCTCAACAGCTTTATAGAATCAAGCATATTCCAAATTACATTTCTTCATGTGATATCTCAGTGCATCTTTTGAATAAAATCCTTTTCCACATATTGAACACATTTCCGAAAAAACATTAGCATGTTTTTTCAAATGTTCTACATATCTATATCTTTGATAGAATCCCTTTCGACAATGCTGACAGGAGAAGGTGAATGACCGAGTGTGTTGTGAGATGTCGTGGTACTGTAGCTTCTGCTTGCGGACAAAACCCTTGCCACATTTACTACACACAAATGGTGCCTTTTTACTGGATACTGTTACGTCGGGGTTCTCTGGATTAAGGACAGAGCCAGCAGCCAGGCAATTCATGTAGTACTCACTGCTAGTGTCTGGTACACGATTGCCCTCCACTGAAAACGACACAAGATCTAATTAGCGAGTTAAAATATCAAACTGAATCTCTTGGAAAAATTTTCACATAACAGGTTTCTCTGAACTACAGTTCAGTAAGTTCAAGATATTGTTTCCTTAATAGGACATTTCATCTTGTATAATCAGTTCACCTAAATAAGACAGTGCATTTCTATTGAAAAAAAACACCTCCTTGGATGATAAATACTTGATAAGCAATACACATTTTATCTGGTATTTTCAGTTCTCCGAAGACAGTCCATTTGTGTTGGACAAAAAATGATAGCATCTGAACCTCCTTCAATGATACTTTATACATGTCACACAATTTCATCTTGGATTTTCAGTTCATCTATGACAGTCAAGTTGTGTATAAACAATAAACTTCATTTGATGATTATATACTTAGTGCACAACAGAACACCTGTATCACCACACCTGTTGACTTCATGTTATATTTCCCATGGTCCATCACAGTACATTTCATTTATAAACCTATTTTGGAATATAAGGATGCACATGCTTTACGTGATAGGTTAAATCTGTCTTTGTGAAAAATCCCTTGCGACAAATTGGACATATTTCAGATCGAACAGACAAAGTGTGTTTTTTCACATGTTCTTGAAATCGATGTTTCAGGTAAAACCCTTTGTTGCATATATGACATTTGTATGTAAAGGATCGTGTGTGCTGCGAAATATCGTGGTAGCGAAGGTTTTCCTTGCGAGTAAATGACTTTCCACATTTATGGCAGACAACAGGGGACCTCCCCAGCCCAGCTGTTACACTAAGGCTTAAAGAATCTCCCACCGTGTCTGTTGTCAAGGACTGGTAGCCACTGGTAAGGTCCCGGTTTTCATCCAAAAGTCCTTCCACTGAAAAGGACATAATAATGAATTAATGAACAGAATTATCAGTGTTCCTTATCAAGTTCCATAGTGACAGCAGTCTTCAACCAGTCCAGTAATGTTACAACACCCCATCCTCCCTCATCCAACTATGTAATTTTACAGGACAGTCATAAAACACATCCTTAACATCACAGACTCAATGTAGTCCTTGGTTCAACAGTGCACAGCCACTTCACATAACATTTGAAACTTTGTAGTTACTGGAAACATCATTGGACACTTTGTTGCCACTCAACAATAAACATTACATCTACTTGCCACTAACACTTGGTGGCCACTAGACAGTAAAACTGACACGTGGTATCCCACTGCACAGTAACACTGACAACGGGTAGTCCACTTAGAGAAACATTTGACACCTAGGGGTCAATTTTGAGCAACACTGTCACCTGGTGGTCACTTCTGAGCAGCACTGACACCTGGTGGTCACTTTCGAGTAACAGACACCTGGTGGTCACTTTTGAGTAACACTGACACTTGGTGGACACTTTCGAGTAACAAGGACAACTGATGGCCAATCCAATTAATTACTACACAAAGAATAAGTTCAACTCAGTGCCAACACAAAAATTGTTATTTTAGGATATGCACATGCCTAACATGAGATCTTAAATCTGATTTTGTAAAAAATCCTTTCCCACAAACATTGCATATTTCGGATCGATATTTCAAGGTATGCTTTTTCATGTGTTCTTGGAAGCGATATTTTTGGTAGAATCCTCTATTGCACTGATGACATTTGTATGTAAACGATAGTGTGTGCTGTGATATATCATGGTAACGAAGGTTTTCCTTGCGAGTAAATGACTTTCCACATTTATGGCAGACAACAGGGGACCTCCCCAGCCCAGCTGTTACACTGAGGCTCGAAGTATCTACCAATGTGTCTGTTGTCAAGGACTGGTAGCCACTGGTAAGGTCCAGGTTCGCATCCAAAAATCCTTCCACTGAAAATGACATAATAATGAATTAATGAACAGCATTATCATGTTCCACACCAAGACTGTTATTCTTACAGCAATTTTCCAAGTTAAACAGTATTCTTGTATCTTGACACCTTTATCCTCACAACTAATGGAATATCCCAAATCAAAAAGTTTCATACAACATTTGAAGTATATATCACTGGATGGTCTGTCTCTAAATCAGACTAATCAGACACCTAACAGGTATTTAGAAGGAGAAATCACATTTTGCTGAAAGTAAAACAACTTCACACAAGAGTTAATCTACCCCAGGTCATCATTATCAAAATGTACTATTCATCGTCATGGAAACTTCACACTTTTTTGTATGGTCCCGTAAAGCATCCAATGAGAAGAATCCTCTATGACAATGAGAACAAATGTACGACCTGATATTGGCATGTTTTCTCAAGTGTTGCTCGTATCTATACTTCTGATAAAAGCCTTTGCTGCACAACTGACATTTAAACTTGTAGGACCCAGTATGTTGCGATATATCATGATATCGCAGGGTCTGTTTATGGGTGAACTCCTTCCCACATTTCTGACACATGTATGGCTTTGACAATGTTCCTTGTGATAATATATCAAATGGATTCAGAGTTTCAACACCAGATTCTTGCATCAGTTCGCCTAGTTTGGAGTCACTTCTGAAGTTTGGCTCAACGACACCCGTCACTGAAATTGACATAATACTGTATTAATAACTGATAACAACACAAGTGGTCTAGAGAAACTCTGTTCCAAAGTGAACACTTTTTGTTTGGAAGAGACAGAGCTTCTTTTGATATAAAACAGGAAAAAATGACATTTTTTCAATGTTGAGGGTTTATTATATTCTACAAGTTTTATTAAAAAACACCCTTATCAAGAGACCTTTAGTATACCGAATAAGGTTACCATGGGCATCATTCACATTTAACTAGGTCACTATTGGTACCATAAACACAGATTTAGGTCATTGTTGGTATCATATACACAGACCTAGGTCACTATTGGTATCATATACAAAGATCTAGGTCACTATTGGTACCATATATACAGATCTAGGTCACTGTTGGTACCATAAACACAGATCTAGGTCACTATTGGTACCATATACACAGATCTAGGTCACTGTTGGTACCATATACACAGACCTGGGTCACTGTTGGTATCATATACACAGATCTCGGTCACTGTTGGTACCATATACACAGATCTAAGTCACTTGGTACCATATACAGAGATCTAGGTCACTATTGGTACCATACAGACAACTAAGTCACAACACACGCAAAAACATTGGTTATGGTTTATATCAAGTTCACTGAACCATGTCCTTCTATATCATATATAAAACTATGTCACTGTTTATTGACGTGCACAGATCTACATATCTGTAGAGACAAAGCTACTACCATATTCACATAGTTTGATTCAGAATACACTTCTTTCTGTGGTCCCTTAGTGTATACTTGGAGTAAAAACCTTTCCCACACATATTACAAATCTCAGATCTGATATTAGCATGCTTGCGTATGTGCTGTTCCAGCATGTATCTCTTGTGGAATCCTTTGTGACATAGTTCACATTTGAACTTATAAGCCCCTGTGTGCTGTGATATTACATGAAACTGCATATTTTGCTTGTTCGTGAATCTCTTTCCACATTCAGGGCAGGTAAATTTTTTTGCTCTGCGGTTAAAGGACATGCCTGGAATATGATGGCCGTGAATACTTTCTGTTGTCAGGGCAGTAGATAAGCTGATGTCGTCGTTGACATTCCCTTCAACTGCAAATGACACAATATTTCAAAATGTTAGACTTAAATATTGAAGATGTATGGATACATTATTTTCTAATGATATACCTTTATTTCAAACTAAATGGAATCTTAACTAGTCATGCATGAAAATCTAATTCTGGCCAAGGTTTTCAGCTAATTTTTGTGTATTGAAAACTTGCACACAGTAGGTCAACACAAAATCTGAGCATATTTCATTATCTATCATTCATGTTCCGCAGTGCACACAATCGATCATAAACAAAATTCCACAGCAGCCCCGATTTTCTGAGGTCTTTTTATCTCCCTTCAACTCTGTAGCCATAGTTACAACAGTGAAGCTAAATGTCATTTATAAAAGGACAGAATATTGTACAAAAGCAAGATCCATAAATTACATTAAACATGAGAAAACTATTCCACTATACTCCACAATGGTCCTTTCTTGTGAAGTTTAAGCCATATTCATTACACATACTTGGTGCCGAGAAGACATGTCACGGTGGATTTTTATCCAATCATTTAGTCATGTTAGCATCACACTTTTTCATATGTGCATTGAGTGTGTATTTTGAGAAGAATCCCCGACCACAGTTTGCACATATTTCTGTACGAATATTTGCATGTCTCATTAAATGCTGTTCCAGTAGATACTTTTTCGTAAAGCCCTTTTTACATTGATGGCATTTCAACTTGTAAGAGCCAGTGTGCTGTGCAATGTCGTGAAATTGCATGTTTTGTTTCGTGGAGAAGGCCTTTCCACATTTTCCACAGATGAACCGTTTGATTCCCGATGAAGCACGTGCTGTCGTACTGCAAACGCCAACACTAGCATATGGAAAACCAAATTGGTTGTTGTCGGAGAACACCGTTTGCTGGGTTAGACCATCCACTGAAAATAACACAGCATGGTATTAGACTTGTTTCCAGTACTTGTTTACAAAAACAAATTTTGAAATAATGTTTGTGTACAAAATCTCTTCATCCACACGTAAATGTCTATTGTATGCATGTCTGGGAAAACAACCACAAACATGATTATTATCACAATACTTTATATTGAACAATACATACAACACAAGTATTTGAAACACTATATTTATTCCCAATATGTGTACCTAACATCTACATAAATACAATGCATAAGCTGTGAAAAAGCTACATTTTGAAAATAAAAGTTTGCAGCTTTTGTTCAAAGACAACAGTCCAATAGTTACATATTGTCAAGCTAATAAAAATGTCAAGCATTCATGATACACCATTTCGGTGAATGCCATCTGGTCTGACCAGCAATACAATATGATGAGGGAACGTCCTTAAAACAGCCTCTATCACTCGACATGAATCACTGGATCAACAAAAACAGAATCTATATTCACTTCTGTAAATTTGACAGCATGGATGTTTGTAAGGTTAGACAATATCGTAATTAGAAAACTCCACTCATTTCCAATCCAGTACATTTTTAAGGCCTCGTGGGTAAACAGCTTTGTGCTGGAAATCATTATCAATCCACGTTTATTTCCCGAGAAGATGTACTCCATCATGCTATGTAGAAATAGCCACAACACACGTACTTCCGAACCACAAACCCCGATAATGGTCACACAATCGTGTCAAATATCACACCTACTCCTTACCATACAATTATTGTTTTTAGCTGAGGTCAATACAGACATTTATCAACTTGAGAGCTAAGATATAAACTAGCAGGTGTTAATATCTTGATCTATAAACATTACTAAAACAATGAATTTACTTTTATATGAGCAATGAAAGAAAGATGAGCACATTATGAAAGTTTCTCAACAATAGTTTCCCTAATCCACAACACTTATGTGACGGGGAGATGTCATAACCGAAGTTGCGAGGAAAGCTATGGTGATCATGTGTTGCGAGGTCAGTACCACAAAACACACGACTCAACACAGGATGGCTGTCCTTTTATCATAAATGTTACAGTAGTATATTATGTCTGTTTATATAAATTAATGTCTATAGGTTTTTGTTCTTATAAGTGTCTCCTTGGCTGAACCTAAGTCCTAATGAGGATTGAGAGTGTCTTCGTGGCTGGTAGGGTTCATGGCACTATGATATAGGACAAAACAGCCTCGTTTGCCACATAGAGGAACTTTACACACAGAGCACCTAAACCTTGTAGTGACGGCCCATCCAGCACGTGTCTTCACTGAATGTATCCTACAGTATACACAAGGGGAAGTTTTGTAACCCCCGGAGGGCACGCACGTGTGTTCCACGCTACCCATGATCACACTAATGTGGTCCCGGGGGGTGTAGGTGCGTGTTATCTGCAGCAGACTTGTAATCCCTGGGGTTAAGTTTTGTCCAAGATCTGTGTAAGAGTCTGAAAGCAGAACAGTAAAGGATTAGCCTAACTTGCTTTTTAGAGATTTTACACACAGAAAGGTTGTGATGTTTGTCATGCTGATGTTAAATATACGACCACTCATATCAAGTACGGGACAATTGCACCAGTGTAAGACCATATTGGAGCACACACGATTCAAAACCAAACAGGTTCACGATAGAACAGAATCAGTTCAGATTCATGGCAGACATTTTCAGCATGAATTCCTCACCTATTTGAACATCCGAGTCAAATTGAAGGTGGCATTGTTCTTTCCAAACAACTGTATTTCCACTTCCATAGTTGGATACTATTTTAGTGTATGTGAATCAACCTGTGTTGTATCACACATTTTTATCATCAGTTATAAAATCAACGTCCTTTTCATTCAATACTGATAACAGGAAACCTCTAAAAAATTCTGATCTTTGTGATTCAAATAGGGATAGCTCTATCAAGAAACATATATGTATATTAAAAAAACCCATCATAACAGACATCAGAAATGTGAAAATTTATTTGTAACTATCAAGATAATTAATAATTTCCAGCACAAATCAAGCTATTGTTTGTAAGTTATAAAGAGAAAATCAGATGGAAGTCCAATAATTACTGCATAATTATACTACCACTTTCTGTACACGGCACTTATTCAAATTTTCTAATTGGATTTATGAAGGAATGGACATTTGGTAGTGGAGTGGCAAAACGTCAAGGATTTGAAAAAGGATTAGGCATTCAGTAGTGGTGTGGCAAAACGTCAAGGATTTTATGAAGGATTTTACATATGGTAGTGGTGTGGCTAAATGACTAAGGTTTCAAGAAGGATTTGCTAAGCAAGAAGAAAAGCTGACCGACATTCAAAGAATGAGGAGGAAATCGACGAGGTATTACACTCATGCTTCACTGTGGATATTCCCTATTTCCCAGTTTTAGATAGAGTAGGATGTTCCCACTTCCCTAAAACATCATTTATTCCATTGTCAATTTCCACATGGCCAAGTATTGAAGTTTTACTGTAAATATGACTTAATTCCAAGAAGTTGGATATATAACACAGATACCTCAATTTCCTTTTGTTTTACATGATTTATATTACATGAATCAGCAAATTGTTTCATGGTCCTACGACCTCTGCAGTTTCACTTATTCCATTGTCAATTTCCACATGGCCCAGACCTCTGCAGTTTTAGATCTGTGAAGTATGACTTAATTCCCACGACCTCTGCAGTTATAGATCAGTGAAGTCAATTTCCTTTTGTTTTACATGATTTATATTACATGAATCAGCAAATTGTTTCATGGTCCTACGACCTCTGCAGTTTCACTAGATCTGTGAAGTCAATGACGTTATGGTCCTACGACCTCTGCAGTTTCACTAGATCTGTGAAGTCAATGACGTTATGGTCCTACGACCTCTGCAGTTTCACTAGATCTGTGAAGTCAATGACGTTATGGTCCTACGACCTCTGCAGTTTCACTAGATCTGTGAAGTCAATGATGTTATGGTCCTACGACCTCTGCAGTTTCACTAGATCTGTGAAGTCAATGACGTTATGGTCCTACGACCTCTGCAGTTTCACTAGATCTGTGAAGTCAATGACGTTATGGTCCTACGACCTCTGCAGTTTCACTAGATCTGTGAAGTCAATGACGTTATGGTCCTACGACCTCTGCAGTTTCACTAGATCTGTGAAGTCAATGACGTTATGGTCCTACGACCTCTGCAGTTTCACTAGATCTGTGAAATCAATGACGTTCAGAATAATTGTTGACAATAAATAAATACACTATTGTATGATACTGCTAGGTATATCTATCAATGCAGTCTCATTTCTCTAAATCTATCTGCTCTATTCAATAACGAAATCAAGGTCTGTCTTCATCAATTACATTTTCATTCTGTATTTGCAGTAACACCAACTTCAGACTCGTCCTCATTTCCCAACTTAAACACTTGTTTATGGAACAGACTGAAACAACCACGTTTGCTACATAGTGGAACTTTGCACACTGAACAGCGTGCTCTTGTGGTGACAGGCCAACCGGCCTTCGTCTTTACATTGTGTTGTTTACAGTACAAACAGTTGGTTGTTCTGTAAGGTTCCGAGGGCACACAGCAGTGCTTCTTGTTATCAATGGTTATGCTGATTGACTCCCGCGGAATTACAGTCCCCTCCCCCCACGGCCCACTCGGCGGCATGCCCATCTGGAGGGAGGGGGCCTTGTACAATGATCCCGCTGTCGGATATAAATAGGGGGCATGTTCCAGGGACCTGAAATAGTCCAAGGACCTTAATGCAGTGTCTGAAAGGTAAGAGGAAAAAACGACATTAGGCCTGCGTAGACGTACAGCTTCAAGAAATTGATAAGAACACATATGCAACAATTTTGGATAGAAATGATCATTTATATGTCTACAAAGGCCAATGTTTCATGATTCATAACCGAGATGTTTCATTGTTTCCATGACATGCACAGACTTACGACAATTGTTCAACTCCTGAGAATGATTTTGGTTCCATATACCGGGGGAAGATTTTTCTAGAAAGACTACCACACAAAACAAAACTTTAAGACATTACAACAATCCAAGGTCTCTCCAACATATTTCCTTAGAAGTTAGCATGTAGAATGTGCTTTTCTGTATCAAAGCTAGCAGTGTCAAGGTCAGCAAGTAGGACTTGCATTTTTGTGTATAACATCTTGTTCAGTTCAATCATTTTGTATAAAATTTTTTTTTATATCTGAAGTATCCAAATATGACAAAAACACAAATATTTAATCAAAAGATTTAATTCCAAAAGCGAAACATATATACAATTGTAAATCTAAATCATCTCAACGTCAAACATTTCTCATATTCTTAAAGTTGGCTTTTTATATTTATAAACGTTCTGTTGAATATCTGCTGCGAATAAATCGCTAGTAATATGATGTTCAATATACATGGGTTTATAGTTAATTATAATCTCCCACTCTAGTACACGCACGCATGCACACACACACAATCAATGTTTGCACCTGTGTAATGCCAACTGTAATCTAATGACACAAGGATATCAGATCTATCAGATACACACCTCACTCATAAACAATGTAGCTATAACTGATAATTCTAACATTGACACGTCACTTTAATATGCTGAGAAACGAACTCAACTTTTCAATCATGACTCAACATACAAAATGACAATTAAATTGAATGATCTGATGCTACGAACTCAGCACCTATAAACAGCTTAGTCAATACCCATGTAAAGTTTTACAGTCGGTACTTTGTGATATAAATTGTAAAACTTTACATTCAGAATCAAACCTGTATCGTAATAATGTATAATTCTTAATAGTCAGTAATTGATGTAGTTGGGTTGAACAGGAAAATGATTTTTAACTGACAGGTGGATCATAGAGTATTAGTTACATTGGTGTTATTGCCTTCTTTGTTAGAGACTCCTACGCGCTGATGATAGAAACGAAAACAGCCACGTTTGTGACAGAGAGGAATGTCGCATTGTAAACACTTGTGTTTAGTTGTGACCCGCCAGCCTGACTTTGTCTTCACCTGTAGCATATTACAATAAGCACAGTTCTGCGTCTTGTTGCCATATGTGCGCACAAGCAAGTGACGACCATCACCAGATAAATCGGCCACCTCAGACTTAAAGTGAGGCAGGCTTGGGCTTCCAACCACACGACCTTGATCCCTAGATGGGTCAAAGGCATAGAAATTTGAGAAAGGGTCATAGTGTTGCACAGCTTCTCCTGAAATGGTAAAGGAAGACCTAGGTTAAGTATGTTGTGAAAACCTTTCTTTAAACATATTTATATACCAAAGTCTGATAAAAACATCTAAATGTAAAAGGATGATCACCATAGTGGAACATTGATACAAGTTTCCTATAACCTCTCTGCTCTTCCTTGTTTGGAGAACTGTGCAACAAAAACAATCGTCAGATTAATTTTAGCAATCAAGCAATTTATTATATACATATTGCTTGAACAAGGAATAAATCAAACAAAATATATATAGTGATAAAAGTCTGTTGTATATATGTCGAAATATCTCTGACAGGAATTTTTAAGTACATTTAGCAACAGCTGCGAGCACAGGCTTAAATAGCCATTTTCAAGACTAGAACCCAATCTCAATTCATTTCTGGGTCATTATTTGTGATATGAAAGCTGTTCCAATGGTGAAACAATCTGAGTATTCTGCCAGTTATCAACAGAAACCGACTTGACATGAACAACCTTGCTTTCCATATCTTGTATAAAATCCACAAATTGATTTAATCAGAAAAACTAAAACTTCAGTCACTGTAATCTTGTGTGGAAAGTTTCAAGATGCTGGCTCATAAATCCCCATCGGGAAGTGTGTCCTGAATCATTTCATGGTATTTGTCAAAGCAGTCCCTCATTTTTGTATTACACAAAGCCACATCACACTTCTGGCAACGATAACGTGTGTAGATTGGAAAGCCAGACTTGGTCTTCATTTTGTTGAATGAACAATTGATGCATACTCTAGTATTTCCAGAAATAGTCCGTACCAGCTGGTGTTTCAGGGGTAAATTACCCTGCACACTTTTATCTAATGAAGTTTGATTGTTACCATAACTAGCAGTGTATTGTGAACTTTGACATTCAGTGACAATGCCATACTGATGCATGTGACTCTGAATGCCATACCAATGGGTCTGATTGCTGTGTAACGGATATCTGGGATTAGCCTTACTATACTGCGCTCCTGAAAGTAAACAACAAACATCTGTATTATATAGAGTAAGAAGTCCGACTTTAAGATTGGCACGGTAAATAAACAAACGTAATATTTACAAGGTCCTAAATAGCATTTCCATTCAGTAATGATGTCAAGACAGATAGTAAAACCTCTACTTAGAAATAATTAGGATGAGAGCATCATTAATGCTACCAGCCGTAATCAGAATCAAATGTTTGGTCAAGCAACATCACATTTTTCTGATATTCTACACAGTACAACTGTTAGTGTCACAACCAAACTGATGTGATGTCTACATCGCCACACTTCCAGAATCACTGCCAAAATTATCTGATCTAGAAAGGTACATATGGAACTGCCAGAGTCCCTACCATGAACTGATCAAGAAAGGTTCATGTGGAACAGACCCAGTCCCTACCAAACTGATCTAGAAAGGTACATGTGAAACAGACCGAGTCCCTACCAAACTGATCTAGAAAGGTACATGTGGAACAGACCGAGTCCCTACCAAACTGATCTAGAAAGGTTCATGTGGAACAGACCCAGTCCCTACCAAACTGATCTAGAAAGGTTCATGTGGAACAGACCCAGTCCCTACCAAACTAATCTAGAAAGGTACATGTGGAACAGACAGATTCCCTGCCAAACTGATCTAAACGGCTACATGGTAGAGCTACCAGAGTCCTGACCAAACTGATCTGATCTGGGCTGATGCATTGCAACACTGCTAGACGATTCCTGGGTATATTGATCTGTTTTAGGCAATTCATAATTATATTGTGACGATTTGAATTGAACGAGGTTAGCGTCCTGCCTGTCCTCAGTCATATGTGTTGATGGTATGGAGCTGGTCCTAATTGCTTCCTTTCTGGACATTTTAAAAGGGCTGTTGATATCTTGCGTTTGTTGTGCTAGCCCTGACATTTCATATTTGTACCCAAACACCCTGTGGAATGCTTGGAAACAGTCACGCTTCCCCTTACACAGAGGTACAGTGCACGCCTCGCACTTATGCCGAGTGTATACGCCCCAGCCCGACCGTGTCTTTATCTTATTGAGGGAACAAAGTGCACAGGTTCGTAGCTTGTTGCCCTCAATAGACACCATTCTGTGAGTAAGACCCTTGGAAGGGTTGGGGGCTGCGCTACCACTACTCATTTCTGATTTAACATTGGGGTCCTGCCATGAAGGCATAAGGCCCGGGACTCCATAGTGAGGCAAGGCTGTCATAGACACTTTGTCATAGCCACTCATCTCTGAAAACATAAGAAAGACCAGTATTAGACAGTTCCCTGATAACAAAGTCAATTGCTTTTACCATCTTAGTTAAAGTTATCAAAATCTTAACTTTATTTTCTACTTAAAATTCATTATAGATATCGGCTCCAAAAACCTCCACAGAATAACAGTGAATTCTCCAGTCTGATGTTGATTCCTTTTGTCCCCAACAACTATATTCCTCAAACTGAACCAAAAAGATGTAACTTCATTTTAACAAGCTGCTTCCATATTTGTGTGATCAAAGACCAACAATATCTCATGTTGAACTTGAAACAAAAAGTATCTGAAACTTCATCACAGCCTGTCCACAATAAACAATATTCAACCATACTCATGCCCCGTGCCAAAATTATTTTCTACACACGAAGTCCCTTTTAATTTTAGGAAGGACAAAGTTTTGTATAAATAACTTAAGTGTTGTAATCAGCAAAGATACAGTTTTAAAATTCCATTTTTTCACTGTGGCAACATCTGTGTTAATAAGTAGAAAAATCTTTGCTCCCTGAATCAAACAACACTGTGTCTGTAATCATGCTAACAATCCAGTAACATCTTTGTCACCATGCCCCGTGTTTTGGGACTCGGAGCCCATGTTCTGAAGTAGAAGATGGTACCGCCTGAAGCAGTCTCGCTGACGAGGTCGACACAATGGTAGATTACAGGCATTACACTTCCAATAAGATTTGATGGGTAAACCTGTGGTGGTTTTGATACCTCTGAGTTTACAGTAAACACACGGTTTGTTTGTGCTGTTTGTAGATCCTCGATCTGGTACCAGAACATGGTCACCAGACGATGCCTTGTCACTATCTTCGCACTCAAAATATCCATAATGGCTATTATCAAACTGGCCCCTGATATTGGAAGGGATGGCCTGACCAAAATGGCTCGCAGGTAGAGCACCACTAGAATGAGGCATGTAAGCCGATCCTGCAAGGATAAAGAAAGTCAAAGATCACATAAACAGGCAAGGAAAACTATTACCTTACACAGACCCAAAGTACAGCATCACCAGTGCCTACCCAAAGAGCCTCATCTACAACACACCATTGTACCAAGGGTTATCTAACAATGGTCATTAAAAACACTCCAAATCACATGTTCCACCAAACACATGCAAGACACCAAATGACCCAGAACTGCAATTTATAAGATGTTGATCTTGTCTTTGACTTTTTGGATTTTGTCTCTAGGTAACACCTAGTATGAAAATAAATGCAAATCCCACAGGAAGATGAATTACTCTCTCAAGACAGCTGATCTGTATTAGGGGTAGGGAAGGAAATAATAGGGACACAATTGTGCTCCTTCAAGTTTTTCTTGTGTTTGTAGGAGCGGCCGCATGTTACACAGATGAATGGTTTGTTCTCAGAGTGGCTACGTTCATGGTAAACAAGTCGGCTGCGACTCGGAAACTGCTTTCCACACACATGACATGTAGGTAAAGTCTGGGAGTCTGACTCATGCATTTTTTTATGAAGATGCAATCCAGAAAATGACCTAAAGCCTTTACCACATTCAACACAAAAACCTACAAAGTCGTTCTTGTGTACATCATTCATGTGTTTTTCAAGATTTTTCAGATCATCACATCGTAGGGAGCATATTTTACATTGACCAGGAATGGTATAACCCGTTCCAGTAAACATTCCTTCGGAGCTGCCCATTCCCATCTGCTCTATATCATAGAAAGGCAATGAAGAACTGCTGCCATCCACTCCTTTCTTTCCTATTCAAAATAAGAGAGAAATTATCAGAACCTGAAAGTTATTTCTTACATAACTGCTAATTAATTGACAAGTGCTTGTGTTTAACATTGACTTTGGTGTGGTCAGCCTAATATACATAACAAATTTAGCTTTGATTTTGCTGTCTCTAGCAGTAAGTTAACACTTAAATTCAGATCCTTTAAAATTAGCTTTTTATTTCATTGAAAAGTATCTCAAGACAAACTGGCCAAACAAAATTACCTTGGAACCGAATTTCAACACGCGCGCACACATGCACACACGCACGAACGCACAAACTAAGCCATACACACACAAACTAAGCCATACATCCTTCTGCTGAAGTACAATATCCAATAGAATAGCCTGTTCCTCACCAAGTAAAGGATGTGATGGCAAGTGTGACCTTTAATTATTGCTGAACTGTGATTGGTCAGGACCACTGCAGACCTTAAGGTGTACATTGAGATTCCCACGATACTTGTAACATCTGCCACATTGAGGGCATTTGAACTCCTTGACCTCTGAATGCATTTTCTTGTGTCTTTGTAAGAAGGAATCAAACTGAAAACGTTTGTCACAAATGCCACAACGGTAGTTTTTGGGATATATAGGCTTGGTCGGTACAGTCATGGTGGAAGGTGGCTTACTCTTGGAGAAATGACAGGAAATACAGATAAGAACCTCGTTATAAGGGTAGGAGGGATTTGTCTCAATTTGTACAGGACGACCCACATTTCCACAAACAAAACATGCATTGGTCACGTCCATCGGCTCTATTCTTCCCTCGCCTACAGGAAGAAAAAAAGAAAATCCAAAATAAGAAGAAAATCTATTATTTCTGTCCGAAGAAAAAGAAACCAGCTTATTATCTTCTCTACAAATCACACTACTTCACATATGTGAAACTATCAAAGAGACGCCCCCACCTTTTGGAAATAATATTTTCTACAAAGCTTTAAGTTCCTGACTTTGAACAAACATTTGTATGGATCTTCTTGATCAAAGTGAAAGTGGCAACATATTCACAGCTAGCAGAATTCCAAGCTAAAGGAATATCAATTCACCATTCCAGGTAAACAACACAGCTTCCAAAGTGTTTTCTAGTTCTAGGTTGCATGCAGCTCCTAATATGTGTATTAAGACACAAGTCATCATGTGCCTTTTGTATATAAGAATCCAATGACCACACCTTACCACAGAGGTGACATTTAAAGTGTAAGGTTGTAGTTGGCATACTGGCCACAACACTGATGTTCATCAACGAGACGATGCACACCAACACACATGGTTTTAAGGCTCAGACAGTAAGAACATATCACACCAACACACAGTGGTTTAAGGCTCAGACAGTAAGAACATATCACACCAACACACAGTGGTTTTAGGCTCAGACGAAGAACATGTCACACCAACACACATGGTTTTAAGGCTCAGACAGTAAGAACATATCACACCAACACACAGTGGTTTTAGGCTCAGACGGAGAACATGTCACACCAACGTACATGGTTTTAGGCTCAGACAGTAAGAACATATCACACCAACACACAGTGGTTTTAGGCTCAGACGGAGAACATGTCACACCAACGTACATGGTTTTAGGCTCAGACAGAAAGAACATGTCACACAAACAGACAAGACATATCTGAGGAAGGAAAGACATGGTGTAAAGGACAAAGTCCTTAATATTTGTGTCCTCTTCTTCACCAGAGATAGGACACCCCCCTCTTCTTCACCGGAGATATGACTCCCCCCTCTTCTTCAACGGAGATAGGACACCCCCATCTTCTTCACCGGAGATAGGACACCCCTCTCTTCTTCAACGGAGATAGGACACCCCCCTATTCTTCACCGAGATAGGACACCCCCATCTTTCTTCTTATTTTATTGTATCTTTAGAATTTTCATAAAACTATTCTCATCATATTTGTATTTTTGATTCCGCTAAGAAACAGCAGTTGATAAAGCCATGATCCATGGAGTCTCAACATGAAAGACTTCATACACATGGTAGACACTGACCTTGTGATCATGTTGTATTTAGTGAATAAATTCAGTTTCATTTTTACTTCCAAATTCCTTGCAAGTCTTCATGTGAAAGTTCAGGTGGAAAGCATATTTATAACATCTGCCACACCCCCAACACACAAAAGGTTTTACTGATGAGTGTGTCCGCAGGTGTCTCTGTAACAATGAATCGTACAGGAAAAGTTTGCCACATTTAGGACAACTTAAGTGTCCCTTTGATACTGACTTATATTGCGAGGGTATTTGGCAGTGTTTGCACATGACTAAGTCACTGTTGAGGTCAGAGCAGGAGATATCTGAGGGATGACAATTAATTCCACACATTGAGCACTTTAAACCTGGATCGATCCCTCGGTGGGCCCCAACTGTACCCTGAGCCCCTACGGAAGAGAGGAAAACAACATGAAAATGTGCCACTCTCTATATAATTGGTATGGAAGGCAAAATGATCGAAGCTCTTAGTGTAGTAATAGATATAGTGATTAGGACTTGGATTATGTACACATGATAAGCCAATACTATATTTTAATTGATAAAGAGAGTGCATGTTCAAAAAGACAGGATATAAATTTTACTAGTGAAAGGTGGGTGCATAGTCTTTTTTCCCCATAATGAATGGAGGGATGTTTTACAAGTGAAGCTACAACAACCTTTTCTTTCATGAAGATAAATTCTCTTTTCTCTTAATGTCACTTTATACACTTTACACCTTTTGTCTTAATGTCACTTTAAACCTTTTGTCTTAACGTCACTTTACACACTTAACACCTTTTGTCTTAACGTCACTTTACACACTTAACACCTTTTGTCTTAATGTCACTTTCTACACTTAACACCTTTTGTCTTTATATCACTTTACACACTTTATATCTTTTGTCTTAACGTCACTTTACACACTTAACACTTTTTGTCTTAATGTCACTTTCTACACTTAACACCTTTTGTCTTTATATCACTTTACACACTTTATATCTTTTGTCTTAATATCACTTTATACACTTAACACATCTTTTCTTAAGGTCACATATAAGTAAGCTTTTCTTTATCTTTAGTTACTTTATATATTATAACGAACTACAGCATAAGTGAAACATCTAATTTTATTCAAACAAAAATAATCCAACATATGAAATCTCTAATTTTAATCAAACAAAATGAATCCAACTTACAAGCTTCTGTTACAGCAAAGTATTTTCAACATTTCTAAAGAATTTACAACAATATAAATTTGAACTTTATATTTACATAATAATCAACACTTTAATATTCTGACACACAATGACAAACTTATTTTCACAGGATATCCCAGTCCAATATTTAAACACTTTTTCTCAACACCCTTTCATTACATATCAGATCTGACTTCATTATATTTATCTTTTACAATCAGTTTCTCCACACCCTAGTATAATTTATGGTGATGCTTGACCTTTCAAAGTGGTCCATCAAAATTAATAGATGGTCCATGTTTACAAATACGCATGTGTCTGGTCAAGTCAAAATTGTGTTTGTAACAACGGCCACAATCTGGACAAACACAAGATTTGACTGCTGAATGACTGCGCAAATGACGTTTAAGATGTGCTCGAGATTGAAAGCACCTCATGCACAACTCGCACCTAGGAAGTGATTCATTACCCTCGTGCATTTTCAGGTGAAACTCGTGACCTTTATCAGATTTGAAGCCTTTCTGACACGGTTCACAGTAGGCAACAAAGTCATGCATAAGTTGTTGATGAGATTTAAGCTCTGCCTTATCCCGGAGAATGGCTCCGCAGTCTGAGCACACACACCAAGCAGACATGGGGTGAAGGGTCAAGTGATTCTGTAGCAGGTCAAGCGAGGGAAAGGTCAGTCCGCACTCAGGACAGGGCTGCGTTGCCTGCTGACTAGTGAATGCCTCAATGGCCTCGACTACATGGCTCGGGGCTCTGGGCATAGGGGCAATATGTAAGCCTAGAAAAGATAATAAAATACCAAGATGTAAAAATAAAAAAAATAATTTAAACTTTCTGAAATTGTCAACACACACTTCTGTATTGATAATGCAAATACCTTGGTATATATTTTTTAATCAAATAAGCCATCAAAAAGCTTATTCAGTACAATGATGGAATTGACCAACTTTCAAACTCAAGTGGCTTTAGAAAGTCTTAATACAAGAACTCCTTGTTTCTGTTTACAGGCATAAGAACTCCTGAATCTACATAGTTGTTACTTGATTTACCTTCATTCTATTTTGATCATAATGATATAGAGGTATATTCAGGATGTTGATAATATCTTAATGGAAGATTTAACTCCTATAAACTAAGGAACGCCATAGTACACTACATCTCTATCATATTGCTAGCTGAAAATTAATGATAACAGGTGGGGAGAATCTACTTGTTCCAAACTGTTCACGACCAGAGGTTTTTTTTCTTCTTTTTTTTCCTTATGATTGAATCACACATGACTTTGTTTTGAATGAAGGGCAAGATCTTTTCTGTGTTTGTAGGCTTTGTTACAGATTGAGCAAACATGTGGTTTTTCAGATGAGTGACTTTTCATGTGACGTCTTAAGTGTGCTTTAGTCTGGAAGTGTTTTTCACAGATCCTACATTGTGGACCATTAATGCAACCTTCAGCATACATGTGCATTTTCCTGTGGAGTTCAAACCCTCGCATGGACCTGAAGCTCTTCTCACAAATATCACATTTAGCCACAATGTCGCTGCCATTTTCTGACGAGATATTAGTGAATCGGTCGTACACAGGAGTTACTACCGAGTCACTGAGAGTTGATCGATACACAAACCCCCCCTCCACACTAGAATTTAGTCCTCCATCATTTGATTTCAACCAGTTTTCCTCATTCAGGGAAGAGGATGCCATCCCTAGAATGAAACAAAATGTGCCATTAGGTAGAATAGAAGAAAAACTTTTACATGATGCTTTCATAAATTGATTTGAAGGCATTGTAAACTATTAGGAAAACTTTCTATCCTTTCTAACATTATCACTACAGGAAAGTTACAAAAGCAATAGATACATATATTTCTACAGAATTTTATGGTGGTACCTCGTGGTAAAACTGTCCCTTAATGGTACCTCGGGGTAAAACTGTCCCTTAATGGTACCTCGGGTAAACTGTTCCTTAATGGTACCTTGGGTAAACTGTTCCTTAATGGTACCTTGGGGTAAAACTGTCCCTTAATGGTACCTTGGGTAAACTGTTCCTTAATGGTACTAAGGGAAAAAGCCCTCCCTGTGATGGTCACTCAGTTCAGACATGATTTGTGCTCTCCTTGTGATAAAGCAGGTCTTTCTTGTGTTTATAACTCTTAAAACAAATCCCACAGAAAAATGGCTTTTCCTCCGAATGGCTCCGCATATGTCGCATCACATGGAAATTACTCTGGAAGAACTTTCCACATGTGGGGCATTCATGGGTGCATTTAATACTCTTAGTACCAGCTGGCTTTACCACTGGACTTTTATCTGAGGAGTGACTTTTCATATGACGCTGGAGATGAGCATTACTTTGAAAATGCTTCCCACAGATTCTGCATTGTGGACCTTCTCCTTGACCTTGAGCATACAAGTGCATTTTCCTGTGATGGTCATAGCCTTGTTTGGACCTGAAATGTTTTCCACAAATATCACATTGGGCTGTAACATTATCTGCTGGAGGGTATGTATGAGGAGGAACTACAGACTCATTAATTTGAGACTCGTAAACACTACCCCCCTGGGGCGGTTCCCTAACATCCATTTCAAGATTTAATCCATCCTCATAGGATTTCAACCAGTTTTCCTGATTCAGGTAAGAGGAAGCCATTCCTAGAATGAAACAAAATATACCATTAGGTCGAGTAAAACTGTTCTGACTAAACATTCCTTAAAGACTCTTAGGTCTCAAATTTAAGGAATATTTTTTCCAGAAAATGATTTTGAAACAAGACTGTAGAATTCTGGGAGAAATACTGCATGTGTAAATTTGTAGTCCTGATCTTCGTCTGTTTCTGTACAATGATGTTCCTATTTCAACATGGAATGACAGACTGTCACAAAACACTGTTCAATTCAGGTATGGTTACTGTTTTCCTTATGGTTAATCAAATCTTTCTTATGTTTATAACTTTTAAAACATATTCCACAGAAAAAAGGTTTCTCTTGAGAGTGGCTTCGCATATGTCTCAACAAGTGGGCATTGCTTTGGAAGAACTTTCCACAAGTTGGACACTCAGGACTGTCTGAGATTCCAATCTTGGAATCATGAATTCTCATGTGAAATTTGTATCCAGAGGGCGAGAAAAAACCCTTGTCACATTCCTGACAAAACGCCACCATACCAGATGAATGTACCTCCATTTCATGCTGTGCTTTTGACTTCCTATCATTGAAAATTCCTCCACAGATTTTGCACTTTATCTTCACAGGATTTTTTTTGGGCTTTTGATTCGACACTTGGGGATTAAGAAATAAATGTGCAGAGATATCACCTCCACCCTCACTTATAGTACCCAGTGAAGTAGGATCAAGCAGGGAGTCTTCGCCTATAAAGGAAAAGAATACAGGGAGTTAAAAGCCATATATATCCCATTTTTCATTGTCAGGGTTCTGAAGTCTAAATATTAATTAACATTTCTTTTAAAGATTAAATTTCTTTTTAAATGAATTTTGTACTAAATGCGGGGCAAAAGCTTACACATAACAATGTTTGGCCAAGGCCAATAACAGAGTCTGTCAAATCTATATAGAAATCAAAATGGCCTCTAACAAAGACAAACCCCATCGTACAGCGATATGTTGGGAAAAAAATTCTAACTCCACAACTTTTAAATCAACACACCATCATTTTGATACCGCTAAGAGTCAACATCATGCAGAGTAACACATTTAAGTTTTCGTTGGTGTTTGTGAAGGTCTTGTTTGCGTTTGTAGCATCTTCCACATTTGTTGCAGATATTTGGCTTCTGTACGGAATGACAAGTCATATGCCGCTCAAGATTAGAGAAAAATGAAAGCAACCTTGTACAGTACTTGCATTTGAACACTTGTCTGTAACCCTCAGAGGCTGGGTGATTCATGATATGTATTTTAAAAGCTTCTTGAGAGTGGAGGTCAACACCACAATGGATGCATTCACCAATTGCAGCAGTTGTTGTATGTGACGTCAAATTATGTAAATTCATTTTTTTTCCATCATCAAAAGCCAGTTTACAGATATTGCACCACCATACCCTCCCTGAAGGATTAAAATTGATTGAATACGCACTGTCTCCCTGCTCTACTTTATCTATAATGCACAAATGATTTTGTAAATCTTCTAAACAAGAAAAGCTCTCTCCACAGGAATTGCAAGATTGGCCTGTTGTGAACCTTTCTGTTGTTAACTGTGACTCTCCAATACATTCCTTGTTCATGTCAAAATGTACTGGATGACCTACAATGAAATAAAATTTTCTGTTTAAAATTGAAATACTTCTTCAATGTTTGGAAACCTAAATGATCACATATCTCAACAAACCTGGTCTCTTCTTATTCCATTTATTTTAGCCATTCCCACTAAAATCCTGGTAATACTTACAAAGTCATAACTACAATGTAGAAGAGTCGAATGTCTTACGATATCTTTCTGATCTAAGATACCCATGATACCTTACAACTCGCTGTGCTTTTTTGTTGTTTGTTTTAGTTTAGGTATAAGGAACTATATACACCTGCATTAGCTTCCCTTTTTTTTATGAAATTGTTTCTATGCCTGACATGGCTGCTACTACACAATTTTTGCGTTTGTGACGATTAAGGTCCGACTGATGTTTGTAAGACTTCCCACAATAATCGCACACTTTTTGTTTTTCAAACGAGTGGCGGTGCATGTGTCGTTCCAGATAGGAAAAGAACTGAAAGACCTTTCCACAATACTTGCACTGCAAGGTTTGTTTAGGATTATTGGAGCTGTCAGAGGGCTGATGACACAACATGTGAAGCCGAAATGCTTCTTGAGAGTGGTACTCTTTACCACATAAACTACACACATTAAACACCTCATCAATCCCACTGCTGTTTCCCATATGGCTATGAAATACAAAATCATGTTGTTCCTTCCCAGTTTTGTCCTCAAAAAACATTTTACAGGACTCACAATGAAGTTCCTTTGTACTCAAGCTTGATTTTGAAGATTGAATTTCGTGCTCTAGAACTCTCAATGCCTGTTCACAGGAATGACTTTGTAAATCTGCCACACAAGAAAAGCACAGGCCACAGGAAACACAAGACATGTTGGATGTGAACTTTGACCCCTTGGGTGATGGTCCTCCCAAACCATGGTCTTTCATGTCAAAATATACTGGATTACCTCCTAAAACAAAACAAAAATTTGTTTTGAATTTTATTTTTTTTTTTCAAAACTAAAGTTTTAATACAAGTATTTGCTGACTGTTAGAGGCTGAGAAGCTGGCCCCTGTGAAAACCAGACCTGCCTACACAGAAGTGCTGGAATATGGAAACCACCAGGACTTTTCCCAAGATTTCCTTGAAATTTTGTTGTGCATTAATTACCGTTTCAAAAGGTAATAAAACTTGTGTAATATTCCCTCCTGAAAATCTATACAGCTGAAAAAAAAACAAAGGAAGAAATATATCACCTATTGAAAGGCCACTTCTGGCCTCAACTGGACTACGACGTCCAGAGGTTGTTTTTTTTACTGCAACCTGTGCCTTTATAATTTGTGAAATGTATACTATTTCCTGATAAATATTTTTGCATTTTACTTTAATATGGGAAAATAGCACATTTTGACACAAGGAAACTGCTTTTTCTGGCTGTAAAACACAGTAAAAAATCACTGACATTAAAAGTTACTTGACAAAATCCACAAAATTCCAAAAAGTGTTCATCGACTGTAATGTGGGGTACTTAATTGACATTACAGGGGTCCAATGCCTGCTTTAAGAGGACAGGAGTGTGCTTTCAAGTCATACTTCTGCTTGTATGACTTTCCACAATTCACACAGACATAAGGTCTAGCCTCCGAGTGATTCTTCATGTGTCTACGAAGATGGGAACCAGATGTGAAAAACTTGCCACATTGAGAACATTCGTGGCAGTTGTTGGTGTTGCCCAGTGACCTCTCATGACTTTTTTGATGACATCTAAACCCCCACATGGACTTAAATGTCTTATTACAAACATCACAAGTAGCTACAATCACACTCTCATCTGAACAGTGAGTCTCATGGCTTTGTTTTTCAGCTTTGCTAGAAAATAGTAAATTACACTTTGAACAATTAAGAAACGGCACTTTGTCATCAAAGTTTTTAACACAGGGATGTTCTCGAAAATCTTCAGTACACAAGAAGAATCGTCCACATCTAAAGCAGGGAATCTCTGCACCAAGCTTGGGTGACCGATCATTAAATAATCCAAGGGACATGTCTCTGACAGGGACAGATAACTCCTGGCCTAAAAAATAAATAAATACAAGTCAGTTGTCTTCCTTGACACTGCAATGATGGAAATGTCTACATATCATGCAGGGGAACTAGACATTTTTTGTCCTTTTAATTTGGAAATCGTGAAATCACAGCCAACACCAGGGCTTAACCAAATTATTCGCTTCCTCATTACCGGCCAGGCCAACATTCACATCATGCTCAGAAATTGCAACTATTGTTCCCCTCAAATCCGTGGCGGTATTCCATTCCAGAACAAACATGTTTTTTCAAAGCATATTTGTGTTTATAGGCCCTCCCACAATTGTTACACGAGAAGGGTCGTTCTGACGAGTGACTCCTCAAGTGTCTATCCAGGTAGAACTGTGTCTGGAAAAACTTTCCACATACTTTGCATGGATAGCTAGAATCAGTAATACCAGCTGACCTGTCATGAAGTTTCATGTGGTACCGATAGCCTTGGATGGACTTGAAACTTTTGTCACAGGTCTTACAAGTGCCTGCAATGTAGTGATCAATTTGATGTACTTGTGACTCATGTAAGAAAAGAGTGTCCTCATTCAAAAAACTTAGACCACAAATATTACAAATCTTTCCATTTGACGTTTCTATAATTCCCTCTATAACACTGGACCTCAAAGTTCCGTCTTCCTTTGAACCTACAAAGACACCAAACAAAGGCCCTATAATTAAAACATCTTTTGATTTTTTATTACAGAAAAATTATGCAAATAGGGTCTTGGAGATATAAACATAACTATTTTAGAGTTGAAAATAGGTTATGTCATCAAATTCTGAAAATGCTTGAGGACAATGCCATGATAATGATTATTCACTACTTCCTTCCATAAAACTACCTCTGTCCATCCTCTTATAAATTTTTTTGATAAACAATATGTGGCCACAAAGACTAGACATTGCACACTTGACATTAATCCTCCAACTCCAGCCAAGATTATGGCTTGATAACGTATAATTTGGCATTGAAGCTGTTTATCTACCAAGGAGACACAAAATCTTTTCCAGGACATGAATGTTTTTTTAAAGCAAATTTATGTTTATATGCTCGTCCACAATCGGGGCATGGGAATGGTCGTTCCGACGAGTGACTTCTCAGATGTCTCTCCAGATAAGACAAGGATTGGAAAGACTTTCCACACACTTGACAGGAACAATTAGAATCTGTCAATCCAATTGATCGCTCATGAAGTTTCATATGATACCTATAGCCCCAACTGGACTTGAAACTTTTCTCACACGGTTTACAAGTTCCTGCAATATTCTGATGGACTTGTGCCATGTGTATTAAAAGATCATTCTTATTTACAAAACTGAGACCACAAACATTACAACATATCTTTCCATCAGGCTGTTCTATCAATCCGTCTAAAACACTTGAGGCACCACCCTTCACAGAACCTAGAAAGACAAAGCAGTGCCCTTTAAGTATATCTGCCATTGACAAGCTATTGGAAATAATTGTATACAGCCATATAAAAAAAACTAACGCCCACAAAAACTTTCTGAAGCTGATTAAATATTTATTTTGTAATATCTTGTGCAAGTAGCAAAACTTACTGGTTACACTTCAACTTAACAATGCTAATAGTTATCATTAAAATATTAGAAAAAATTTGATATATTCGTAAAACCATCAGTCCTCAAGGTCACTCCATTTTTTATTATCACACGTGGCCTCTGGATCACCTCATGAAACAATGGCATTGTGTACAACATTGTCACGGCCCCCATGTTGATGTATGTGAATACATTTGTTTATAACATGAGGCCTGATGCATTTTTAGGCCACTACTATGTTTATAAGACCGCCCACACCTTTGGCAAGAATGGGGTCGTTCTGTCGAATGACTCTTCAAGTGACGCTGGAGGTAAAACAGAGACTGAAAAAACTTGCCACAAATTTTACATTGACAACTGCCACTAGTTTTACCAAAAGAGCGTTGGTGGCTCTTCTGGTGGTAGCGATAGCCCCAAATGGACTTGTAGGTTTTCCCACAAATATTACAGGTTGCAACAACATTCTTATTCTTGTTTGATTTGTGAACAGTTCCCATATGAAGCACTTTCTCATTTTCAGTGTTAAATAAAATGCCACAGCTTTTACATAGTAATCCGGATGACTTCACATTTTTGCCTGTTGACTGGTGCGTATACAGATCAGATCCATGTATTAATGACAGATGTTTTGATTTTTCACTTTCACTGTTAAAATAAATGCCACAACTTTCACAACTCAATCTGGACATATCACTGGCTGATTCACGCATCCCCTCAATAACATAGGAGCCAAGCGTTTTTTCATCCTTGAAACCTACAAAGACACCAAACAAAGACCTGTGAATGATTTTTGTACTATTAAATGTCTGAAAGCAAACCTCAAGTAGGATATATCAAATAAGATCTGTTCACAAGGCAACATGCTTTCACTGCAGTACAAAAGGAGATACTTTTTCACCATTTTGTTTTTACTATTTATCATTTGATTAGGTATATTCTCAACCGTCCTTCATTTCTGATACACAAAACTACTAGGAACACTTGAAAAGCGACACTGATGGACTTTGAGGCCATTGTTATGCTTGTAAGCCTTCCCACACTTTCCACATTTGAACGGTTTCTCCTGAGAGTGACAGCGCATGTGACGCCGAAGGTGTGATACAGACTGACAGAATTTCCCACACTCAAAACATTTAAAGCAGTCATCTGGGCGACCAAGAGAAATAGCATGTATCTTTTTATGACACTTAAATCCCCAGAGAGACTTGAATTCTTTGTGGCATAAACTGCATGTTGCAACCACTGTCGAGTCTCCTAACCGCGACTTATCACTTTCATTGAGACAACTAGTGTGTTTGCTTTGAGGACCAGTTAAATCCAACATGCCCATATAGTTGTCCATATTGAAAGAGCTGCCTTCCATTTCTGGCATTAAGCTTTGCCCTACAAGTACAAGAATAAAATTCTTTTAATGAATTGCTATGGACTCTTTTATTCCTTATTTTTTGTAAATATTCATGGTCTGGTCCTTTTTTCTGAAACAAATAATTTTGTTACATACAAATAAATAAATGGTTTGAATGAACATTTTTTTTTTTTTTTTAAATCCTGCCAATGCCTTTGATTTCAGAGCTCTTCAATAGAGTAACACACTCCCATGTCTCAAAATGAAACTTCATTATACTACATTTTCAGCAAGGCATGAATGATTTTTCAAATCACAATTGTGCTTGTAGCCCCGTCCACATTTGTTACAGACATAGGGTCTAAGATCAGAATGGCATCGCATGTGTTGACGAAGCCGAGATTGTGTAGGAAAGAAATTCCCACACGTATCACATTTAAAACAGTCACTGGTCTTCCCTTGAGATATATCATGTTGTTTCTGGTGAGTTTTAAACCCTAGCAAAGTCTTAAACCCTTTTCCACAAATCTTGCAGAATGCTTTTACACCATGTGTTTCTGCATCATGCTGTGATTTAGCAACTTCAGTGCCAAAATCTACTCCACAAATTGGACAGAATGAGAGGCTAATGTCGAACTGCCCAATCTGGTAACCTATTCCTTGTCCAGAGTCAAAAATCGTCTGGTGATTCCCTACAAATAAAAATAAAACAACAGCTGTTTGAAAATGCCAAGATTTTCCTTTTATTTCAAAAATAATCCAAAACACATAGAGACTACAGTGTTCCTTAGAAATCTCTTTAAAGTGCCCCAACTTCACTGCATTTTTGTCATGCTAAAAAGCAAGCTTAAGACAAAACTTGACAGTTTGGAGCGACTCCTGGTATATATCATTTATTGCCTGCAGCAGAACAAGTATGCATCTTAAGATGACAGTTATGTTTGTAAGCACGTCCGCATTTACCACAGGCATACGGTCGTTCTTGTGAATGGCAGCGCATGTGCTGACGAAGCCTTGCGGAGGTAGGGTAAAAATTTCCACATGTTGTACACTTAAAACACTTGTCCAGTTTACCAAACGAAATGTCATGAATTTTCATATGACATCTATATCCCCACAATGATTTGAAATCTTTCTTACATATATCACAAGTGGCTACTACTGGGCCTTTGGCAAATTGGTTTTTGTAAACTAAACTTTCATCAACAAACTGAGAATCTGAGAATTTTAAATTGGCGACATCCACAGATCCTATAAAGCGCTCTGCATTGAAATAGGATTCCTGGTCTTCGATAACATTATTGCCTACAAATACAAGAATACACTTCTTTAAGAAACCAAAAAATTCTGATGGCATTGAAAAGTTACAAAAACGCAACACATTTTTGAAGATAATCATTTATTCAAATAAAATTCACTCAAACTGGTAACAAAAAATAATGTTAAAAAAAGGTGTTTCTCATAAATGTGGCTTTTGTACAAATGCATATTTCCATCCCCATTATTTTTCAAAGTAACTGACTACTAATAATACTAAGAACATTTCTCTTCAACATATATGAAAATGTTTTCCGGAGGTTATTTATAAAGAAGTTATGCCTGGACATACATGTATTTTTAAGTCACACTTGTGTTTGTATGAACGTCCACATTTATCGCATGTAAAAGGTCGGACTTCGGAGTGACAGCGCATGTGACGACGTAGGTGCGACACAGACTGACAGAACTTGCCACAATGCAAACATTTAAAACAGTCCTCGATTTTCCCTGCAGAAATGTTATGAATTCTGGCATGACATTTGTATCCCCAAAGTGATTTGAAGTCTTTAAAGCAAATATTGCATGTAGCAACAGTACCCCTGTCTGATATAGGATCCTGGATCTTTAATCGGTCTTTTGCTTTTAAATCGGCCAAAAACTTATCAAAACAATCTGAACTATCTTGACGAGAGCTTGTGGAATCCAGAGCTCCCACACAGTTGTAACCTGTATAAAACGTGGACACTTCTGTGACTGGAATTACGTTCTGGCCTACAAATACAAGAATAAGAATCAGGTCGTGTTTTAGCCTTCTTTGTATCAAGTTTTATTTAACATTCTTTAAAAAAAAATCAATCTGAAGTGTGATTGTTAGTATGAATGCAGTAATTTTCTGGAATATCTGCATCTATCCCCAAAACCATTGTCAAAATATTTTTTTTCCATAGTGAACAAATGCAAAAATGCAACTTCATATCACTGTGGTGTTTGTGAGCTCATCTGTATTGTTTACAGATGAAATGTTTCTCATCAGAATGACTCTGCATGTGTTGGGGAAGTCTTGTCGTGGTTGGATAAATCTTTTCACAAATTTCACATTTGAAACAGTTGTCATGCTTTCCCTGTCTTTAAATATAGCATTTGTATCCCCATAAAGGTTTCAAACATTTTCTGGCTAATGGGAAAGATAGCTACATTTCTATAATGACTGAACAATCAACAGAAACCATAAAGCAAAATCTCAAAAATAATTCAAAACCAAAGAACTGTCAGTCTGGTCTTGGTGCCTCAGGAGTGAAGTTCATCCCTCCAAACCAAACAATACCATTTTCTTTTTGAGAAGTTCCTAGTCAGGACACTCATATCTCAAGGAATATTCAAGACAAATCACAATTCCAATGTACAAGGACTCAAAACTACTAGATGTTTTCTCCAGAACAAGTATGCAACTTAAGACCACAGTTGTGTTTATAAGCCCTTCCACATTTATTGCATATAAACGGTCTGTCATCAGAATGACATCGCATATGTTGACGAAGTCGTGCTGTGGTTGGGTAAAAGTTTCCACATATTTTACAGCGAAAACAGTTGTCAAGTTTGCCATATGAAATGGCATGTATTCTGATGTGACATTTATATCCCCAGACAGATTTAAATCCTTTCTGACATATAGAACAGGTTGCTACTAATGGTTTATCAGACTCATTAATTAATTTTCCAAAACTTTCATTGGTATGATCAACACTCATGTTTGTATCCAAATTTCCCATATAGCTGTCAGCCATTATAGTGGACGTTTCCATGTCCGATGATATTTTGTGCCCTACAAATAGAGAAGAGAGTTTTTAATGACCAAAACCTATAAATAATTGTTTTCATATGAAGACCTAAAGTGCACACCCAATACAAGAAAATACATGCAAATTGTTTAGAACTCCCACTGACTATCAAAATGTCTAAGATATTAAACTGATGCAACAAGCCAAACATGTATTCACTTGTGCTCATATTCTTGTTTTTGTCTCTATCTGTTTTCTGTTTCCACGTGTTTCCAGTTAGATATTGGCTTTAGGACAGTCATGTTTTTTCAGTGCGTTTTTATACTTGTATGCACGTCTACACTTGAAACAGATGTAAGGTCGAAGCTCTGAATAGTATTGACCACACAAGGCACATTCAAATGTGGTTTGACTTTTCCCCTTTCTGTTAAACTTGTAACCGATGCCTTCTCTACAAGTACCACACAGTGATTTTACAGCACCAATCTCTTTCTCTTCACTAGATTTCACCAATGCATTTTGTTCTTTAAGAACTTCACAGGTATCAAAATTCACATCAGCTGGTTCAAAATTCTGGCAATCTATTGGTGGTGCAGATCCAAACTCTTCTTCTAAACCCTGATAAACAGCTAAAAAAACAAACAAAGCAAGTCTTAGAAACGGTGTTTATTGTAAGGACAACAAAATTAAAATATTCTGTCTACAGCGAAATAGCCGAGAAATAAATCAACAACTAAACATCAGTACCATGACAAGTGTGAATTTTCAGTCCATTGTTGTGTTTGTACGCACGTCCACATAAATTGCATGTGAAAGGTCTGGCTTCAGAATGACAACGCATGTGTTGACGAAGCCGTGACACCGTAGGGTAAAAGTTGCCACATGAACTACACTTATAACAATCCTTGGTCAACCCATAAGATATATTGTGCTGTTTTATATGATAGCGATAACCCAACACAGAACGGAAACCCTTTTTACATGTCCCACAGAATGCCTTTACACCATGTATCTCTAGATCATGCTTTGATTTTGCATTTTCATTTGCAAAAACAATTCCACAATTTTCACACTTCAATTTGTGATGTTGGACACTCTGGATATCTAATCCCTGGCCCGAACTGAACGCATGAGAGTCTTCACACTCCCCTAGAAATAAACAAAGAGAAATCTTTGAAATTATTGCATCAACTGTCGGCCAAAATCAAAGAATCTACCAGCAATATCACTGTACAAGGTTTGTCAGAGTTGGATTTCAAGTGCTTAATTCTTCTCCGAGAATATTTTGCAGGAGGAATTCTATATTTACTATTTCCAAGTTCTGTCTAATTTCGGCAGACATGCTTAATCAGAGCAAAATTGTGTTTGTAAGATTTACCACACTTGTTGCAAGTGTAGGGCCTCTCAGACGAATGTCGTTTCATATGTCGACGAAGATGTGATGGTGACTGAAAGTATTTTCTACAAAAGTAACACTCAACACAGTTATCAGTGTTACCATGTAGTATCTCATGTGTTTTCATATGACATCTATATCCCCATACTGACTTAAAACCCTTTCCACAAACTTGACAATAAGCTACCAGGCTCTCTGCTGTAGCTTGGCACTCCTGTTCATGTTGTAACTTTGTCATTTCATTTTCGAAAGTCATTCCACATTTGGTACAGGTCAAAGCCTGCTCTGAACTCAAAACACCCTTACTTAGACCTTTAGAGGTCACCTCACTTCCATCACCTCCCAAGGTCACAACCTCGTCTACACAACCTTGAGAGGTCTTCGCCAGATCTGGCTTTATGTTGACCCCTACAAAGAGACAAGAATGTTGATTTTATTCTTTAACTGTTAGAACTAGTTTTGTTTTTTGTTTTTTTTTTCGGAAGGGAAAATACTGTAGAAAATAAAACCAGAGTAACATCATTTGGATTTTTTAAACAAATGACTTTATTGAAGTAAATGCCAATCAATGGCTGCATACCTCTGCATTCAACTCAACATTATTAACTCAAATGAATGAACTTAATTCTGGGCAAAAACACTAATTAAACATATCTACACATCACTTTATCAGATGTGATTTCACTGTCCGAACTGACAATCATTCTGCCTCAAGCAGCCTCAGGGATCAATGGCAGTTATGAGTACTAAGAGCAGTCTTGTATTTGTATGACCTTCCACATGCATTACATGTGAATGGCTTCTCGGTGGAATGACTTCGCATGTGTCGCTGCAAATGTGCAAAGGTCTGAAAGTATTTTCCACAATGGGAGCACATTGGGCATTGTGGATTGCCCTGCTTAGACTGGTGGATCTTTTGGTGAACCTCGTAACCCCAGGCTGACCTGAACCCTTTATTACACTCCATACAAAATGCCACCAAATCTGAGCTATGTTTCTCAATGTCATGTTTGTCCTTTTCTTTTTGATTCTTTAAGTATATTCCACACTGTTTACACTTTGTCTGCCTTTTCAAACTAGTTCTCATACTAGGTCTGTGGAATCCACGGAAATGGACATGTGACCTTTGTGCTGTAGCCAATGACAGATCAAATGGTACTATCCCCTTGCCGGCCTCACTCCCTAACTGTTCATTGCCAGAGCCTGATTCTGTTGCTATAAAGAAAACAAACAAATTTAGTCCCATAAAACTTTATATTCACTACTTTCTTAATAATTTTCTAAATCAAATTTGATACAATGGAGAATTCTCCCTTTTCCTCATCCATGCATGTGTCTTGAGTATTATTACTAGCTTCATTTCGAATGTCGTTTAATTGAAGGCGTCAGGTGAACACAAATGATTTAGTATGCAGTGAACATATCCCTCACATACCAGTTTAAAACTGACTTCCATCATTTAACTGTTTGTTGTCGTCCATATACACTGCTTGGGAATCTTCAGAAACATTGGGGATTGGACGACAGGCATGACCAATCAAGCCCTCCCGATGCTTGTAAGATTTTCCACATACGCCACAATAGAAGGGACGAATAGTTGAATGACTTTTCTGATGTCGCAACAGGTGAGCCTCTGTCTGAAACTTTCGTCCGCACACATCACATGAAGCGCATTTTGTGCTGTCATTTGATGAGTCATGCATTCGCTCATGCAAATTTAAACCCCAACCAGAGTAAAAGCTTTTACCGCAATGTTTACAGAAACCTATAAAACCACAACCATGCACGATCATCTGGTGCTCGGCACTTTTCCTTTTTTCTGTAAACGTCAGCCCACATGGCTTACACTTGAACCCCATCTGGCCAATGCTCATATGTACTTTTTTGTGAATCTGCAGTTTTTTCTTGGATGAGAATAAATCACTACAGTGAAGACACACATACTGCTTACATAACTGGGACTGGTCCTGTTCTGAGGTCAAACTAAGGTCAACTGAGGTCATACTTAGATCAACCCGTGAATCCCACGTGGAATGGGCGGGGCCTACAAAACACAAAAATACACTGGGATCATTCAAATATCTTCTAGGACCACAGTTTCCTTAAACCCCTTTCACAGATATCTTGATTTATATAAACAGTCACATACATTCTGTTCAGTATTTAATGGTAATTTTTCAAATGTACAACTTTTTAACAATTTTATAAAGCAGTAAGTAACACATTAGTCAATGGGCTGTTGCGGTCGACACACATGTACATCAAAGCCCTCCTTATGTTTGTATGATTTGAGACACACAGAACACACATACGGCTTCGAGTTGGAGTGACTCTTCATGTGTCTTTGCAAGTGTTTCTCAGTTTGGAAGTGCTTGTCACAAATAGTACACATAGGGCACCACTTGTTACCCTTCGAGTCCGGGTGCAGCCTCTGATGAAGACTTAGGCCTCCACTAGACCGAAAACACTTGTTGCAGTGTTTGCAGAATGCCACGTAACCCATGTGATGACAGTCCATCAAGTGCTTAGCCCCAGAACTTCTACATGGGAGGTGTTCATTACAGACAATGCAGTAGAAACCATTTTCTGTCAGATGAGAAGGCAAGTGACTATGAAGGTCGTTTGCAGTGTAGAACTTTTCCCTACATGCAGGACAATCATATTTGCCCAATAAATCCTGCCGAGAGCCTTTTGGTTCTAAATCATTACTCTCAAAACTAATTTCCTGGCCCCAGCTCGCGTAGCCTAAAAAGATAAACAAAACATATCAGGAGAGATATATTCTTTTTAATCCATGCCTATTACTTAGAAATCTTTTTTAAATATCCTTCTTGGCAAATAACACGGGGACATATTCAGTGCAAAAACTTCACATGCTTTTTGTGCATGACAACTGAACTTTCCAAGAACAGGTTTTTCAGATCCCTAAAGCATGCCGGAATGTATCGTCTTTTCAACTAAAAGAGTGTTGGGTTAGTTACTACTAGACAATGGGACACAAACATGACCCTGTAAATTTTTCTTGTGCTTGTAGGATTTTCCACATTTTGTACAAAGAAAGTTTCTAGCGTCGGAATGTGATCGTTCATGTATGCGCAATAGACTGAGACAGGTGAAGTACTTTCCACATGTCGGACACTGGTCTAATGCTGCCTTGTCTTGGTGGCAGCGACGGTCATGATGGTTAGCCCCAGATTGAGATTTGAACCCCTTGCCACATTCCACACATATAGCCACAAAGAGTGCATCATGTTCACTCTTCAAATGCTGCCCAAGGGCAGGCTTGCTACTGAAGTGAACACCAACACAAACAGGACAGGCCGAAATAGGTTGAAATACAGCTTGACATTTGTCATATGCAGACTGGTACAAAGCACTGTCAGAGACTGCTGGGTCCTGCCCATAAATGTCTTGTCTGTCCCCGAAGTAACTCTGGCTGGGTCCTAAGTAAAACAAGAAAGAAGTAACTACAGTAGCACATCTCACCCAACGTTACATGAGAATTACTAATCAGAACCAAGTCTATACCCTTTTTCTATAATGCCCGTTTTCAATCCCTCTTCAAGCTTGGAATGGTTAGAAAAGGATACCATACACAGACCAAACTATCCATATAAAGACAAAATTTATCTCCAACCACACCTTTTGCATAAATTCATGAAATCAGTCATTTTTTTCAAACCACAGTCAACATGTGATCTTTAAGTTACACTGGATATCAGTATAGGACAGTTATAGATTCAAGACTGAGCTGTCGGATTTTTTTTGCCTTTGCAGTTGTGATTGAGTAGATCGTGTTTTTGAATGTAGGCCTTGCCACAAGCTGTACACAGAAATGGGCGTTCTCCTGTATGAATTCTCTCATGAATCACTAGTCTACTTCGGCACAGAAACTGCTTGTTACAAAACTGACACTTGGGAAAGTTGTTTTCAGTTGTACTGTGGTACATCTTGCAATGCATCTTGTATCCGTGCACAGACTTAAACCCTTTCACACAATGATCACAGAAGGCAACATACTCTAGACTGTGAACAGTGGTAATGTGCTCCTTGTAACCGTCTTGGTCTTTGAATGCAATTGAGCAGAATTTGCAGAAATAACACTGGCCAAATGTGAGTTCATCAATTGGTCGGTTAGCAGAAAACAGCCTGAAAGAATCACCTGAGGGAACATCTCGTTTTTTCTCCGTTCCTATATAATAGAGAGAAAATCATTCTGAGACTTTCTTCAAGTCACTTTTATTTCATAACCCTTAACAACTTTTTTCATCCCAAAGAATGTTGATATATTGATTACCCAAATTCACAACAAAACAATTCTGAGATCTCATTTTATATCTATTTTATTGGGAGACTTTTAAATAAGATTTTGAGTCTTGTTCAGTTCCCTCCTGGCACTTTCATACACTTGCAGTTGTGATCAAGTAAATCACGTTTTTGCTTGTAAGATTTACCACAAGCTTTGCACAAAAAAGGACGTTCCCCTGTATGACACCTTTCATGAATAACCAATCGACTCTCGCACGGAAACTGTTTTCCACAATATTTACACTTAGGAAAATTGTGTTCAACTGTGCTGTGGTACATTTTACGGTGTGTCTTGTACCCATGCACAGACTTAAACCCTTTAGCACAATCATCACAGAAAGCCAGATATTCTAGACTGTGAGCAGTCATAGTGTGTTCCTTGTAACTCTGCTTGTCTTTGAACAGTAAGGAGCAGAACTTGCAGAGATAGCACTGGCGTGCAGATACATCACCATGGTGACTAACACTACCATCTGGTGACACTTCAGGGTACCTCACCATGCCTATATAATAGAGAGAAAACCAGACTAAGATATATCTTTCAGCAAAGTCTTTTAATTTTAAATATTTGAATCTCTTCTTTGTACAAAATCAGTTTTATACATAATACTACTTATCAACACTTTCCGGCAAAAATAACTTTAAATTCCTCTCAAATCCCTCAATAAATTTGTAGTTTACACCTCCAATCTTACTCTCTATGACTAGAAGTATAACTCATATTGACTAGTAGAACACATCAGCCATCTCATAAGATGGTTCTCACCAACCAGAAAAATACACCACAATAGCTAGTTGATTCTTATTATTTTGTTTTGAATACAGATCTGTTGTACCAATAGAATAATGGATTCCACTTGAAAAATATTTTTGAGTTCATTTGTCGTCGATACTATTCTACAACAGGTTGTTTACATCATCACCTTCTTTGCTTTATTCATTCATTTGTAATGAGGTTACAAAATCTATTGAAATTTACTCTTTGTGTCAGGTTACCTCCAACCTCTGACAGAAACATCTGGCCATTTGTTCATGGTTACTTATGGTCACTATACACAAACATGACACTACATGTAAATGTAATACAACGGAAATCAATATTTCTATCCAACTTGAATGAAGTTCTTGTGGGACTTTCTCCAACTTTTTACAATATAGCGTTTAACCTAAGTCCATTTTTCTTCCTTTGAATAAATGGTACACATGTCTACAGCAATTTGATTTTATTACATACATGAGTATTGAGATCCTTTTTGTGTTTGTAACTTTTTCCACAAGTCAGACAAACAAACGATTTCACGGTTGAATGACTTCTCATATGAATCTGTAAGTGAGCATTGCTTTGGAAAATTTTCTCACAATGTGTACACTTGGGACAACTTGATCCACTGTGCATTTTCACATGCATGTTGTACCCTGACCAAGATTTAAATGTTTTATCACACTCAGGACAGAATGCCACAATATCTAATCCATGTATCTGTATTAAGTGTCTCTCATACGACCCTTTCTCAAAGAAACATTCTGAACAAAGTTTACACACAAATGTTTGCCAGTTAATATTTGATAAATCTGTAGGTTTCTCGCCTCGAAGCGGACTAGATGTGTGTGAACGACAGGTCTTAACGTCCCCACTTATAATATGTTTGGAGTGAAGGTCAGCATCACCAATAGTTTCCTGTGTTATTAAAGGCAGAAGCCCTCCTGGCATCACCCCTAGAAAGATAAACAACACTAACTGTAGTGGACATCTCACAATCCCAGTTCTCACATCTACTCTGTCCTCTTCAAACAGAATAAAATCAACTACAAATAGATCAAGATCCTGTGTGGAAATTTTACACTTTACCATCTCAATGTAAGCATCACATTTTTATTAATTCTTACTTTCTCTATAAAAACTGAAATGTCCAATAACCACTTGAACCATCTAAAACCAGTTTCATCTCTTGTGAATCCACCTAATATTTTTACAATGATACATCCAACTATTGTCAAATATCCCTAAGCCATCAATCACATGGTTCACTCTTGATCTTATTCTTGAAGTTTCATGCTCCACAACAGATGACCAATGACCCATCCAGACAAACGGATGAAGTGGATCTAATGTGCCCCAACAGGAAGTGGATACTATGTGCCCAAACAGGAAGTGGATCTATGTGCCCCAACAGGAAGTGAATCTTATGTGCCCAAACAGTAAGTGGATCTTATGTGCCTCAACAGGAAGTGGATTTTATGTGCCCCAACAGAACATGAATATGATTAAAGTGAATCAAAATTTATTCATATATAGATATATCACATACTGCTTTATAACTAATAAATAACATGATAGTTGTACAATACCCAGTTCAATCTAGTTTGATATAATTCAACCATGATCAGTCTGATTCGATTCCATTTCACTCGTGATCAATCTGTTCTAAATTCTCTGATGATCAATATGATTTTAAGTCATGTTTGGTAACAAACAGGTTGAAATCTCAACTGAGAGTGTCTTGATAATGAATGGCAGCGATAACAGGCTGGAAATACATATTCAGTCTTGTGGCTGTGTTGTTTATCAGGGGAATTCCATTTCAGTTTTAGCATAGGATTCCTCATCAGTATGCTGGCCTTGGGTATAAACAACTGGCTGATTATCCTGTACATATGTTAGAAGAGCAGGGTACGAGGGGGATGGCTGATGAGTGGAAGAGCCAGACTTCATGTAGTGACCATGTATGGTATTCCGTATACCCTTATCAATGGCAACTGTACAATCAGACCACATCCTCTTAGCAGAGTCCCCTGAACCCAATGGGAAGTATTCAAACACCAGTTTGTGAATCATATTAAGTTTTTTAGGACAGATGGCCTGCTTTCCTTTCCTACCGAAACAGTTTCTACCTCTCATTTCATCATTGTTGTAGAAATATCTAGCGAGTCTCCAAGCAAAGTTTGGCCGCGATGAAGATGATCTGTTTATTTCAGAGATAACATTGTAATCCAAACTTGCAAGATCTGGTGATAAGCGTGACAAATAATTTAAAGGTTGCCCTGCTCGGCTGTAGAGAGTCAACAATCGCGGAGAGCTACCCGAGTCGTTGTGAGCAGATGTCTTTACAGTGATAGAATCCAAAGAGTTTTCAAGGTAGGACTGAGCTAGCGAGTACTGATCACTGCTTGCCCCTGCCCCAGGTAGGTGACCTGAAACAGGACACAAGACTGGATCACTGCATGTGGAAGCTTCTTGCCCTTCCAGATAATCACCTAAAATGTCATTGCTAATGGTATTCATTTCAGTGCACTGGTATTATCACATGCAGATCTGTACTATATTACAATTGCAACTTGTCAATTTAATATTTCTTGTATATCAAAGAAACTTATATAACAGAAATTTGGTACAACCCTCACTTTTGTTTATCTTTGTTTATGAAAGTAAATTCTGTGTTAAGAGTAATTACTAATATGTTAAATGTTACAATTCTTGGATGAAAATCCACATGAATGTTCAGAATACCCAATATCAATCCAAAATCAATTGAAATTATTCCAGTACAGAAAGAATATCTCGGACCACAATCAAACCAACCACATCAGGAAAATCAAAACATCCCTGTATACTAACAACATCACAGCCTCTGAAGTTTGTGTCTCCTGGCGACACTCTCTATATCTGGGTACACATACATGTAAAAACATATATATGTTTATAGCATATCATTACCCAGCCCCCAACCCAAACAACTTAATTTTTAGGCCTCAGTCCAATTCCAATGGATTTATGAGGTATCCAGGGTTTATAATGTGTTTCACCGAAACTGACAGTGTTTGGTGCGGGTTGATCTCTTCCCAATAAAGGTAAAAACATTGATATACACATGGACAGATCAGAGAATCAAGCTTCTTGCTCCTTTCCTTGCCATACAATGTATTTTCAAACAGACATGTTTCATTTTTGAAATACTGCACGGAAATTTCTTGTAGTTTTTGTGAACTTTGTGAGGAATTTGATTCTTCTGATCTGATTTTATGTGCATGCAAACTCTAATGTGATGGTGAAGATTTTAAATCATTGAAATGGTATATTTCAGAATTTCTGAAATTCTTTATAGAAATGTCTTCTTCAATACCACACAGCGTTTACATGTACCAACATGCACGTATTCTTGTGGTTAACTTACCTGCCTTAGCCAATCCTAGTCCCTTGCCAAATTAATTTTTTAATTCTTTTTTTAATATCTTAGATTTGTGCTCTGGATCAATTTTAAATGATGATCTAAATATAATCATTGTTGTCATGGATACTAACATTCCTGAATTCTCATTGCTGATAAAATGTCAACTTATTTTTCTCTATTGTACCTCAAACATATGCAGTATTTCACACAAAAAAGTAAATTTCAGAACGATGGTTTCAACATATTTTGTAAATCAAACAATTGGACAGATATTTTTGGCAAGGGAAGGTATATTGTGGCTTGGTCCACTGCATTCATGTGTGTTTCACCAAACAAAGCATATGAACGAAAGTTTTATTTTAACAAAGGTTCAAAAATCATTATCAGAAAACAATATTTTCTTCATCAAATTCATATGCTTCATTTGAATTTGTCATTTTAAATGTGTATAGATGCGAGTACATAGTTTCAACCTTTGAATTTTTGGGATAATGATTAGTAGGATCTTTTAGAGATTTTTCAGTATTGATGTTTATCAAGTATATAAACAAGACTTTAAGGGAATTATAAAAATCAATTTTAACACCACAAAGGTTGAAACAAAATATCAAAATCACTTCTTCCATCCTTACTGGGAACCAACATTTGTTAAACATTTCATCTAAAATCAATTAAAGCTTTTATCTCTTATTTTCTTTTACATCGTCTATGAAAATTTCTATCAGAAAATGTATCTGTTGGTTCCCAGTGTACAGGAATAAAAATGTTCATGTAGGACATCAGTACTTTCTTGCAAGACCATCCACTTGAAGAGGATCTATTCCAAAATGTATAATTACATTTCAAAATTAGCATATCTTCTTATCAAATGAGCTTGTTTTTTGAAAGTACCTTTATTTCAACATCAAAAGCTTCCCAATTTAATTTTTCACAAAAACTTGAGGCACTAGCATTTTTCATTTCTTAAAGTGAAAACTTCCTAGTACTTTCAACTTTCCGTAATAAATTAAAATGAAAAAAAATACAAAATCTTGCATAATAAATTTCCTATTGGATGGAAGAGTGCTTTGTTACCTTTGTCATAATCCACTGAATTACTAACATCTTTTTTGGTAACAAATTTGATGATCGCTTCATTAAACATTTGATATCAAGACATTGTCTTTATCAGATTATACAAAGGTAACAAAGTGCTAAACAGAATCAACATGACTTAAAATTTCATTCATTAGTGTCCCTTGCCGTTTTTGTCGGTCTTGTGTTTCGATCACTGTATCACTCAGTGCCAAAGTATCTCCAAAGTTCTTTTTATATCAAATATACTGACTAAAATTCATTTTTTGATCTCATCTTATTTTCTTCATTTTCTTTTCAAATCTTGACAATTATATATGGACACTGATGAAAAAACATTTCAACATTTTTCAACATAAAATCAAAACCAGAATGAACTTGTTTGCAATAATTAAATGTCTGAATTTTAAATAGCATCATTAATTTTTTAAAATGAAGTCCAGTATTAAAATTTTGGAAAGGTCCTTTGTGGTATTAGGTAATATTTCCTCACCCTACTCGTATAAACCCTACAATTACAATTCCTTGTTCATGTATTTTTTATATAGCTGTCTTAAGCCTTTCAATCTGCAATAAGCTTTCATGAATAACATGTTACACTTATCTTCCTAAATCTTTTTTAATTTGTAGACATTCCATTCTGGTTTTGATCTGAAACAGACCTTCAAAAGACTTCTGGAGTACAATGATGCTCTTTTATACAAAACCCTTTTAACCTTTGAAAATCTACCTTAATTTTTATTTTAAATTCACTTGGATCCCTTTATGCCCATTTCCTGAAATATCAGTTTCCCTCTGCCAGATATTTTACAATTTCAGAAGTAGATTTTCCTCTTAAAAAAGTTTTTCTTAGATTATAACCTGAAAAAATTGATATGGGTCAATTGCTTTAACTAAACATACTTTCATTTATCTTTTATATCGAGTGAGGTGTTTGTCAAATTTTCAAACATACCTAATCCCATTTCTACTCCTATTAAAGCTTACACTCAAACATCCCTAATCCCATTTCTACTCCTATTAAAGCTTACACTCATTGTGCAAAACTTCAAGAATCAAACATTCCACCAAGTTTGAAATAATTTTTAAAGTACAAGAAAACTACAACTAATTCTGAAGTTGAGAAGAAACATCAAAAAGCTTCCAGAAATGTTTTAAATCCATTTCATCAACTACTTAAGTGAGAACTGGGATGAAACCTACCTTTCATTGTATTGAGGTACCATGCGTTTTGATCTCCACTTAAGTTGCTGCCTTCATTTGAGCCCTCCATTTCCCCTGGAGGTTCTTCCACATCATAGTCACTGCCACCTTCATACGTTTGTTCGCCATCACCCTCCATTCCATGGGGATGCACCTCACCATCGTCACCAGTGTCTACATACATATCTAATGCCCCTGTCTCATCTTTGTCTGTAGATTCAATTTTGACTATACTTATGTCCGGGCCTACTAAATCAACTGTTGGAGGCCTAAATGGGAGAGAAAACAAGAATCAGTAACATTTACACTAAAAGTCATCAGTGGAAGATTCCCTCAAACCGAGTTTCTGAAGAATTACTTTTTTCATGACTATTGTGCAAGTATAAACATTTTTATTAAAAATGGACAGTACATCAAAAGTTCAACATATATATCAAGGGTTGCTTCCTTCTTAGCAATTGACTAGTAAGACCACTATCTTGTCCTCACAAAAAAACCATTTGCTTAGTATACTGACCTTTCTTCTTTCATACGTTCACCGGAACCAGGCCTCTCCACACTCTCAGACCTTGAGGTTGATGGTTGTGATTTGCTGTTTGGAGAGGCCGATAGACTGAATGAGGTGTCTGGAATGACAGGAGAGACAGGAGGTAGACTTGTAATGGGACTACTAGAAGACGAGGAGGTGTTGATGTGAACAGGGACTGACTGGTTTACTTGACCAGCACTACCCGCAGCAAATGGTTTCGACTGTTGAGTGTTGTTTTGCTGACTGCTCATTTGCATCCCTGGGAACACAACATCGGAGGGTTTTGGCAAGTTTGTTGGGAAAGCATCTGTAGCTTTTTGTAGACTTGTTGGGAACACATCAGATTTTTGTTTAGCTGCAGTAAAATCCATGTCAATTAGAGCTTGTGGAATAGAAGGATATTGTGAACTGGATTGTTTTTGTTGTTGCTGCTGTGGTTCAGATGAAAACTGATTTTGCATGGATCTCTGTATGTCTGAACGAGGCATTTGGGACATAGTTCTATCAGATGAAGCTCGTGATAAACTTGGCATAGGAATGTCACTTCTCATGGACTGGGATGATTGTTGTGATGAAAATGAGGAATGCATAAATGACCCTCGCGAGTCACGAGCAATGGGTGTAGATGTGGTATGCGTAGCTGTTGACAATTGTGCACGAGATGTTGATGATGAAGATGATGTACCGTCTTTAACACCTGAAACATTCACAATTTGAAGATCTGGGTCACCACCTGTGACTTGACTTGCTACAGATATCGCGACAGTTTTTTGCACCGGTGGTCGTGAATCTATAGGCCTTCCTGTAACAGGATCTCTTTCGACAGGCTCTGTCTGCACCAATTCTAAACTGTCCTCAATTACCTCTACTACACCTGGCTGGAGATTTCGTCCAGCAGCACCTGGAAATGACCCTAAGCCGAGTCTGGGTACTCTATCAGAGTCGGAATGACTAGAATGTCCATACATATTATCGCCACGCTGACCATCTGAGGGACTCCCGGGTCTGTGCATTCTAGGTCGCTTTGATCCCGGGCTATTTGGTCTTTGGAAATCTGAGTGACGTTTCATCATGCTGTCCTGAACTGTTTTTTGAATACCTGATACCCTAACATGTTTGAATTCCAGCATATCATGTGAAGAGTATTTATACTGTCCTGCAGAATAAACAGACAGTCCTGTTTTCTCATGTAAACTCTTACAAAAGTCAGCACAACATTTAATAACACTGTCGACCTGCAACAGTCTGGCAATTTTTTCAATGTCTTTATGATTGTCTTCAGTTAGCATCATGAAGCCCTCATATAAGTATTGCAGAAACATATTGACTGAATCTTGTTTGATTTCAGAAGCCAAACGAACTTCTAAGTGAGATCCAATGGATGCATTGTCCATGGATTGCAACATTGGACAGGCAGCTACCAAGACAAGTCTGTGTGCCTAGAAAAGATCAGAAAAAAAGATCATTTGATTTGCCATTTCTTTATGGTTTTACAAGCAGGACTTAATATTACAATTTATCCTGAAGTATGCATGTTTGTCATTCAATGTTATAATTATTTATATCGCTTTCAAATCACATTGTTGCAATACAAACACTTGATCTTTCTAAAAACAAGCTTAAATTTTAGAGCCTCTCTTGATAATTTCAGACTGACCTTTGTGTTAATGCTGCCTGTCTTTATGATGGCATCACACAATGTCTGGGACTTCCACATGGTGGCCAGTTGGCAAAGTAAAGAGCTTGAATGGATCCCATTTGTGTAGAACTTCTGGTAATTCATGGTGATATTTTGGAAATTTCAATGAGACAATGATGATGACGAGGGCTTTTTTCTGTGAACAGAAAAGAAGTACTGACTTACAGAAACAAATTCATCTGAACACGTTGCCTTTAAAGCCTCTTTCGAAAGGCAAAACAAACATCAAATCTACTGAACATGGTATGGCACCATATTTTATCAGAAATTTTCCTCTCTACATTTTACAAACAGCACTGTTGGTTATTGACATATTGAGAAGTTATAACAGAAACTAATTATTGGCTCCATTAATTTCCCATTGGATCCTTTTATATTCTATGATTTACAAAATATTAACATTAAAGATTAATTATCAGACATGTATTTACTTGGTCTCAAACACTTCATATAACTAATTATATAGTGCATCAATTGTGACTATCTTGATGAAGCAATACACAAATAAAATAAATTAAACCAGAATCAGTAAACAGGACAAGCAGCTTGAATTTAAAATATTAATGTAAACGTTTTCTGAAAAACTTCGACAAAGATTTAGAAGCTTAATTATCAAAATGCTGCAATCCAGTCCTCTGATATTTTAACAAACAAATTGCAGCACTTTCTAAAAAAATCTTTCCATTTTAAGTATGTTTAAAAACAAAACATCAACAGTATATATCTATAACAACACCTTCGCGCCGATGCTCCTAATCGTGGACGAAATCTGGCTTACAGGTGCGCGCGCTTTGTTCGTTTTTTTTTTTTTTTAAATATCGCTCAGTCGCAATTTCAAACTTTATACTAATTCCCTGAGTAAATGTGGTTATAGAACAAGTCAAAAGACGCAGATATTTCCATAATATCAAACACCTTGAAACTCATGAAATGCATAAATTTGCAGTACCGGGTCCTCTCCTGGGCTTTCCCTGCGCTGCGTCCTTTGTTCGCAAATATATTCGATTTCGCTTAACCAGATAAATAGGTTAATTTCACATCATATCAATATTAAACATTAGTTGATGAATATAATAACAAACTTCTTTGCTCTCGGATTTTTATCAGGATGATGACAAGCAAATAAATATTAGAAAATCAAAATTCAACTCCCAATAACCCGGATTGAAATTGACCACGAGAGTAAGTATTCTACCCGGACGCAGGTGCCCGTGTACATATTTCGATCAATTTAGAACATTAAAATGCATGCAAATTGCAATAAAACATTGTCAATGATTAAAAAGTATATAATTGTTTTGAATGATATTTACATTAATTTGAATCCTCTTCTGAAACCAGTTAATGGAGGTATTACGTGTTCACTTAGGAGTCCACTCTACCGGCCGCCATTTCCTTCTTCTTCGTAATGGGTTGCGGTGCGCAATTGTTATGCGCAGAGGCTCAACCGATAGGGGCTCACCGAAGGGAAATTCTTTTCTTTTGTCATAAATTATCACGCTGAAATCACACTGCTACAGTTATCGAACTTATTTCGTGACAGAAGTAGTTCGATAAACAAAACATACTCTCTATATAAAACAACACAATAGACAAAAACATTTGATATGGCACGATGCAAAATAAGATTTATTGATAGCTCAGTCGACGACAAAATTCATGTGAGATGTTATAACTATGGAGTAAAGAGATACGGTGTATATTTAAACATGTTATCATAGAGACCTGCCTTGCCGTTATTATTATTGTTGTTGTTGTTGTTATCGGATTTCAGAGGACTGAAAATTACTGCAATTATACGTACACAAGATACTTTGATTAAATTCCTGAAATTATTTGTCTATCTAATTACTGACTTTCTGTATTCTCTTCGGTGTAGGCAACTCTAAATATAGATCCGGTACTGTTTACTGTAATATTGGTGTCACTATTACTACTCGTAGTAAAAAATGTTAATAATTGAGGTAAAAAAAGGACTTGGTGTATCCTTAACAATAACACAATATCATAATTACACACTAGATAACGTATCCATAGTTATCTGCCCTTAGACGGTGATGAGGTCCAAGTATGGCTTATATTGTGGGTTAAGTACGACATTGAAGCACAGACGAACATTTAATTTTTATACGGCATTGGTTTACACATGATTTACTTGAATTAAATATCTAAAGTGTACTAGACACAAGTTGTCAGATATTTTCATTATCCTTTCATGATATCATAGAGAGAGAGAGAGAGAGAGAGAGAGAGAGAGAGAGAGAGAGAGGGGGGGATGGAAGTAGACACATTAAAACTTATAAGGAAACTACAATGCACTTTAACCCGTATCAGATGCCACTATTCATATGTCTTTCTCAAATATTAGTTTTATTTTCTTGTGTAGACAACGCGTGAATTCCAAATATTAGTTTTATTTTATTGTGTAGACACCAAGGCAACATGTGATACATTACAAAATAACCCCATGTGAGGTGATATTTTGAATTTGGCTCTTTTATAATCTGGATTCCTCCTTAGCGTCGAACAGATTAGTTGTTAAATACGGAAATCTTCAACAGAATGTCCACACTGACAGCGAATAAAAATTATTTAAGAGTGTTAGACAAGTTTCTTGACCTCGCAAGGAAAGGTGTTATATTTTCTGTCACCAGTTAGATTGTAGAAGGGAATTTATGTATCTGTAAAGCTACGATGGAAATTTTGACAGGCCGAATATGATACACTTTGTCTAATTCCAGGTTACTATTGGTTCAATAGATTGTAGAGAACCATGAAACTACAATTCTCAAACGGTAACTAGATATAGTTTGCTCGACTCCGAACTCTTCTGTCTAATTCATCCCACAAGTGTTTTACTGGGGACAAATCGGGACTGAATGAAGGCCAATCAATAGGTACGATGTTCTTGATTGAAAGGAAGTCCGTACAAACTCTGGCAGTGGCGTAGCAAAACATTTTTAAGAGTGTATGCTTTCAAGAGAGGATCCAAGGGCGAAGCCCCGGTTAAGGGGGTCTAAGGGCGCAGTAAGGTTAAAAAAGTAGGGCAAATATATCTCAATGGAATTCGAGTGTATGTTTAAGCATACAAGCATACATTATTGCTACGCCTCTGTCTGGCAACGTATGGCCTAGTGTTATCATGCTGAAAGGTCAAATGGTGCCTTATAACGAAAGACATAGCATGAGACTTCAGGATCAATTATCACCAAAGGCGTCTTTAAACCATGCGGAATTCCTCCCCGAACAATAACCATGACCGATCCACCCCTAAATATGTCCTGTTCTTAAACACAAGCGTCTGCAAGACGTTCTTTTCGACGCTGGTACACACGTTGGAGGGCATCTGATCAAAACAGCAGAAACCGAGATTTATCCGTGAAGAGCATGGTCTTCCAACCTCTCATGTGGAAGCGTCTGTGCATAAGACGTGTTCGACGTTAAGGTGTTAGCTTCTCGCAGTCTACTTATCACTGTCTTTGGGTGGATTTGATGGTTCCAATTTCCAATGGTAATTCGTGCCGTTAATGTACTGTCACGCAAGCTTTTGGGCAAGCCTAATGAAGCGATCTTAACATCGCGACTATGCACGTGGACGTCCGGATCTCGGTCTGCCATCAAACCATCCAGTGACACTGAGACGTAAAACTAACCGACTTCTGGTCGATTTGTGAACTCGGAAGTGCTGTTGAATGCTACCTTCCATGAGCATTACGAGAGACCGTCCTCTATCAATTTGGCATTTGGTGACATTTTTGTAAAAATAATTATTGATTGCAAATGTATTGATCAGTCTTGGTGGTAGTCAGAAATCGACACCAGCTTGAATAGAAAAAAAACCAAAACAATTTGTTTTTTAATTTAGAAATACCAGATGTGGATAATTTTTTGTCACGGATGACGTATTTTCAACATTTATTAGGGGATTGGTAAAGGTGCTCTGATATTCCTCTTACTATTTATACAGCTATGTATATTCAATACAAGACATTCTAGAATTAAAGAAATTGCGTTTCTTTATCCTGTCAGCATAAAATGAGTTACAATAGGTACTTACGTAAAAAAAAATAGTTGTTAGTATTCCTAACGTTACATCGTCAATTTTCTGAGAAAAGCTGTAGGTAATCAGATGTCAATTTCGTCTGTTAGAAAGTGGTTCTCATCTACTTTCGAAACAAAGAGAATCTCTGTCGAGTGGTTATGAACACTTGAGTGTGAGTTTGAGCAGAGTGGGTTAAGATGTGAGTGCGCATGAGCAGAGTGGTGTCGAGATGCGACCGCGTGTAAGCAGGGTGGTGTTTAGATGTGAGCGCGTGTAAGCAGGGTGGTGTCGAGATGTGAGCGCGTGTAAGCAGGGTGGTGTTTAGATGTGAGCGCGTGTAAGCAGGGTGGTGTCGAGATGTAAGCGCGTGTAAGCAGGGTGGTGGCTAGATGTGATCGCGTGTAAGCAGGGTGGTGTTAAGATGTGAGCGCGTGTGAACTGGACGGTGTTAAGATGTGAGCGCGTGTGAGCCGGGTAGTGACTGAATGTGAGTGCGTGTGAGCAGGGTAGTGCCTAGATGTGAGCACGTGTGAGCAGGATGGGTTTAGATATGAGCGCGTGTGAGCAGGGTGGTGTATAGATGTGAGCGCGTGTCAGCATGGCGGTGTCTAGATGTGAGTGCGCGTGAGCAATGTATATATTGGAAATGTGAGCACACGTGCACAGGACAGTATGTTGATGTTAGTGCCAATGAGCAAGGACTTACGTTACATCTACTGGTGAGCAAATGTGAAAAAGATAGTGTATAAAGGTGAGCGTTACAGGATGATATCGTAGTGTGTGTTAAGTGTGCACGCGTGGGAGTTATCATTATGGATAAACTAGCATGGTGTTCACGTTTATACGTGATGCGAAATATTTCGTAGGATCTTCGCGATTAGAAGTAAACTAGAAAAGTTCACCAATCAAATGAGAAGTACAGACAAACTGGAAATTATACAGGTAATCTTCACACACTTCAACATATAACACTAAGGGATAAATAAGATTTAGTCCTAATCCACGGATAGAAAACTTTCATATCAGAAAATAGGTCTGATATCAATTAATTATATCTAAAATGATTTAGGACCAGATATAAGTTGTTTTTATAATATATATTACAACATTTTTGAAATGCTTAGATTACCAAAACGCGGAAATGTTTAAAAGTCAATACTTCTATGGTGCACCTGATCATATCATGATCGGACAGAAAAAAGACTGGGGCCCGGATGAGTACAGGATTCCTATATTATTACCGCTGTCGTTTCTATGGTGTTACAGAAGCTGCCAAGTGATGTAGTTTCTATTTGACTTTAAACTACAACAATTCTACTAGTTTTATTGAAAGGTGCCATTCACATTTTTGCACAACATCTAAACACATTCATATGAGGACTTAACAATCACTAGAGAACCCATCAAACCAAGGTTCACCATAGCTTCTTTCTTGTACAACTGAAACTCAACTCAATGTACAATACAATTAATGTTATCAGTAACAAGTTGCTGAACATTGCAGAGACTCCTGTCAGTAGATGCAGTGTCAACATTTATGCTTCATCCTCCCTGTATACAATGCATTGTTGTATACAAATCTCCCCTGGGCTAAGAACTAAACCGAAAATGAATTCAATTTCTGAGTAAAGTTCTCATAATTTAACGTTTGGGTTTCCAACATCTGGTCCATTTCGGAACATCATTTTTAATGATGAAAGAAAGGAAAGAAAGGACAGGCAGTGATCCATGATCCCCTATTCTTTTTCACTCTTACAAAAACTAGCTCATCATGTGGACAGCTTGTTGGTTGATAAGGATCACTAAGTTAGTACTAACTTCATTGGTCCTAAGATCTAATATTAATACCTGAATCATTCAAACACAGACTGAGGGAAAAAATTCATTCATTAAATTAAAGAATGAGAGTAAAGAAAATCGCCCACCAAACACATACTTGGGAGTACAAAATTATTCATGAGAGCAGACTTAAAGTACAAAATCCCCCATTAAAACACAGATGGTGAGTACAAAATCCCCCATTAAAACACAGATGGTGAGTACAAAATCCCCCATTAAAACACAGATCGTGAGTACAAAATCTTCCATTAAATTAAGAACTAAGATTTCAAAATCATCTATGAAAACACTGAAAATTTAAAACCATTCAATAAAACAAATACAGAGAGTTCAATTATCAAAACACAAAATGAAAATATAAAATCCATTAAATCACAAAATCTTCATCAAAAACACAGACCGGCAGTACACAATTATAGAACAAAGACTGAAAATTAAAATTTTTCCATTAAGACAAACTGAGAATACTTAAATTACACATTAAAACACAGGCTTCTATCAAAACACAAGCTGAGAATACCTAAATTGCCCATTCAAACACAGACTCCTTATACAAAATCTTCTATCAAAACACAAACTGACAATACCAAATTGCCCATTAAAACATAGACTCCTTATACAAAATTTTCTATCAAAACACAAGCTGAGAATACCAAATTCCCCATTAAGAAACATATTCAGAATACAAAATCCTCCATTAAAACACATCTTACATAATAAAAACACAAACATCTGTTGTTGCAGCAAATACATGTATATATAACATTTTCAGCCTTCCCATACTATGTAGATAACTGCAATATTATGTAAGCATATGCAAATAGCACATCATATCAAGCAAGAAGTATGTGAAACTAGAAACTGGCACTTCATTGTGGACGTATTTGTTAGAACAATCGCTTACAAGAGGCCCAGAGGGCCTGTACACTCACCTGTATATTTAAGTTGGGGGTTAGGGTGGTGGTGGCGGGTGTGGGGGGCATAGACCCACCATTTAAACAAAATTGGTTTCTCTTTCCCCAAGTATGCTTCAGATCAGACTTTGATTAAAGCTAAGTTGTTCATGAAAAGTTGCATTATATGTTAAAAGTTGACACATGACAGATGCTGGACCCTGTGGTATCCCTTTTACACACTTGGTCCTTCTGGCCAGGTGAGCTTAAAATCATATTCATCATTTATTTAAACTTTTTTGAAGAAAAAATATCATATATGTTGAAATTCTACACAAAACTGATCATGTTTTAGAGGCTACAGTACTCATTCGGAGCTAAATCATTATAAGTATTCAGACATTCTGCATATTACTTAAAATCCTATATTGTCATGTATAAACAGAGCTCAATATGTCTACTTATAATGATTTTTAACAGTTTGTGGCCATAAAAAAACTGAGGAGTGGAAGCACCCACAAAGTCAATGAAAATAACACATCCAAAAATATTGATGATTTTACACTAGACGGAGTATGAAATGTGAAAACATAACAGTCAAAGCAAGGCATCATTGTAGTCTGATTTATTTGTATTGTTCCAGAGGTAAAATGATGAATACACACATGACAGACAAATTACGATGGCAAATGTTTGAGATAGTTACTAGGAATCAGAACACTAGTTTTTTGCATGAGAGATGGACTAGGGCATATAACTCCACTGAAATGAGGCTTCTATTACTAACTTTGTCATAAGAGATGAACTAGGAGTTATGACACTACCTATTACCTGAGAGAGAGATGAGGAGTTATGACACTACCTATTACCTGACATATGAACTAGGGCTTATAAACTACCTATTACCTGAGAGATGAATTGAACATATAACACTGCCTTTTGCTTGAGAGAAGGATTAGAGCTTATAACACTACATATCACTTGAGAGATGGATTAGGTCTTATAACACTACATATTGCTGGAGAGACTCAGGACTCAGGCACTTCTTTTGAATGCAAGATAAACAATTTTTTTTATGAGAGATGAACCAGGACTTAAATTTCTGCTTTTGAGATATAATGCAGTGATGAAACAAACATGTTTAATTAGACGTTAAAGTCACAACAGAATTGCATTTATATCAATTTGTTAAGTACATGTATTGATAATTATACATATGTAAATTCAATTATATAAATTTTTTCCTGAGTTTCACAAATGTAAAATGTAACCCATTTGATGTAGGTTTTTTATAATAACACAGGTAGGAACTTTCCTCGATGGTTACAAAACACAAAACAACAGAGCAATTTAGGTCCATATAAAGTTTCACTTGGCTGTCCATATCAATGTATTACAATGTGCTGGCTGTAGGAGATTAATCTCTACTTTGTGAGGGTGGAGAGTTGGAGAGCCCCATCTGGTCTGTCATTAGCTGTAGTGAGCTGATCTCTACTTTGTGAAGGTAGAAGGTTGGACAGCCCAGTCTGGCGCATCCTTAGGTGGCACTCGACGGCTTTCCTCCTCAGCCTCTCGCCTGCTTAGACAACGGTCACTTTTTAGGTGGTCAGCATCAAGTTTTGTGAACCAATGATCAAGAAAATCACTCCTCCATGCAAGTTTTCTAACTACAAGACGTTTTGGCCACGCACGGTCATCTGAGTCTGAGTCAGATTCCTGAGAGGAGATAAATGTTGTTGTACTTAGCGCTTCCTCTAGCTTTGAGCGGTCGGATTCACTGATCCCAGTTGTCAAACTGGACAAAGCTGTCAGTCTACGGATACGGTTCTGAAAAATTTAAAGCACTGCATTATCATTGGTGACTGGACATGAGCTAAAGCTTGTTCAGCTATAACTATAACCTTGGTTATTCAATAAGTACCAAACCTTACTGAGTTATCAATGGACTATTCAATAAGTACCAAACCTTATTTATCCTCAGCAATAATTCTCCAATCTTGACAAGTTATTTTTCAAATGAGTAAGCTCTGACCCTTAACCTTAATGATTTATCATAAACAAAGTCACGGCAGTCAGTTATACAGTCCTATTTAAGCACTTTCAGACTTTCAGAGCACAAAATCATCATTAAATGTTTCCATTTACTTCAGGATTTTTCATGTTTTAAATCTCTGACATCTGTCTACATTGTGAGTGTGGTCAAATCTTTGACATCTGTCTACATTGTTAGAGTGTTTAAATCTTAGGTAAACACAATACCTCACATCATTAAAGCAATTGGAGATCATTAAAATATAATTTATAGTAATATATTTGTAACTGAAGCAAAGCCATCACAATGTGTGTTTTGGTTAATACATACATATGATGACAACATATGTTAGGCTTACATTACATGTAGAACAAGAATGTGTGATGTTTTCTGGTTCACTCATGAAAGCTTTTGAGAGTCACCTGTCATTCAATGTCATTGAATCACTTCCTGACATACACATGCCATTTACTGTTGTAAAATTTTGCTACATACATTTGCCATTTACTGTTGTAAATTTTGTTACATAGATTTGTCATTTACTGTTGTAAAATTTTGCTACATACATTTGTCATTTGCTGTTGTAAAATTTTGCTACATACATTTGTCATTTGCTGTTGTAAAATTTTGCTACATACATTTGTCATTTGCTGTTGTAAAATTTTGTTACATAGATTTGTCATTTACTGTTGTAAAATTTTGTTACATAGATTTGTCATTTACTGTTGTAAAATTTTGCTACATACATTTGTCATTTACTGTTGTAAAATTTTGTTACATAGATTTGTCATTTACTGTTGTAAAATTTTGCTACATACATTTGTCATTTACTGTTGTAAAATTTTGTTACATAGATTTGTCATTTACTGTTGTAAAATTTTGTTACATACGTTTGTCATTCTTTGTCGTTTTCGTTGTTTCTTTCTTGCCTCCTCCACCCGATTGGTCTGAATCCGTTTGGCCCTTGTTTTTCTCGTCATAAAATAACTCCTACAAGCCTCTGTAGAATTATAGATAGCAGGTGGATTTAACTAGTTTCATTTTTGTCTCTCAAAGGTCACCTTTAACCTTAATAATTCTGTTGTTCTATTGCTATTCTATTTTTATCTCACCTCTATTTAACCTTCAATGACCATAATTAATTGTTCGAACCTTTATGTCTGGTGTTTATTACTTTTACCTGTATATTCTGTGACATTGTTTCATCTCACCAAAGTATACTCACTAAAAAACTTTTAAATTACATAATTATATCGTAGTATCATTTATTTCTTGTCTTCCTCTCACCTCATTCATATCTATCCTTTCAGTTCATTAATCAACCTCTCACAGCAAACCCTCCTATCCCCCAATCCTGTCCTCCCCCGTTACCCTCTCTATGTTCATTCCACCTTCCCTACTATGTTAGGGTACTGTGACATATATACTTACTGACGATCCCCGACAGTACTTTGTTAGGGTAATGTGACATATATACTTACTGACGACCCCGACAGTACTATGTTAGGGTATTGTGACAGATATACTTACTGACGATCCCCGACAGTACCATGTTAGGGTACTGTGACATATATACTTACTGACGACCCCCGACAGTACCATGTTAGGGCACTGTGACATATATACTTACTAACAACCCACGATAGTGCAATGTTAGGGTACTGTGACAGATATACTTCATGACTGCCCCCAACAATACCATGTTAGGGTACTGTGACATATATACTTACTGACTACCCCTGACAGTACCATGTTAGGGTACTGTGACATGTATACTTACTGACTACCCCTGACAGTACCATGTTAGGGCACTGTGACATGTATACTTACTGACTACCCCTGACAGTACCATGTTAGGGTACTGTGACATATATACTTACTGACGACCCCCGACAGTACTATGTTAGGGTACTGTGACATATATACTTAATGACGACCCTCGACAGTACCATGTTAGGGCAATGTAACATGTATACTTACTGACGACCCCCGACAGTACTATGTTAGGGTAGTGTGACATATATACTTAATGACAACCCCTGACAGTACCATGTTAGGGTAATGTGACATGTATACTTACTGACTACCCCGACAGTACCATGTTAGGGTACTGTGACATGTATACTTACTGACTACCCCTGACAGTACCATGTTAAGGTACTGTGACATGTATATATGTACTGACGACCCCTGACAGTACCATGTTAGGGCACTGTGACATATATACTTACTGACAACCCACGATAGTGCCATGTTAGGGTACTGTGACAGATATACTTCATGACGGCCCCCGACAGTACCATGTTAGGGAACTGTGACTTATATACTTACTGACAACCCCCGACAGTACTATGTTAGGGTAGTGTGACATATATACTTAATGACGACCCCAACAGTACCATGTTAGGGTAATGTGACATGTATACTTACTGACTACCCCGACAGTACCATGTTAGGGTACTGTGACATATATACTTACTGACGACCCTCGACAGACTATGTTAGGGTAATGTGACATGTATACTTACTGACGACCCCCGACAGTACTATGTTAGGGTAATGTGACATGTATACTTACTGACGACCCCAGACAGACTATGTTAATGTATTGTGACATGTATACTTACTGATGACCCCAGACAGACTATGTTAATGTATTGTGACATATATACTTACTGACGACCCCAGACAGTACCATGTTAGGGTACTGTGACATATATACTTACTGACGACCCCTGACAGTACTATGTTAGGGTCCTTTGACATATATACTTACTGACGACCCCCGACAGTACCATGTTAGGGTACTGTGACATGACAGCATTGATAATCCTCATGTTGACCTCAGGGTTGATACCTTCACGGTAACTGTGAAAAATGAAAAATAACCAGATTTATCTTGAGTGAAAGGAGGCAGTGATACTCCTGAAAGTGTTGTTGGCTTTTTCAGTGCTGTAGGCTGTACCTGTGTTGTAGGCTGTATCTGTGTTGTAGGCTGTATCAGTGATGTAGGATGTGTCTATGTTGTAGGCTGTATCTGTGTTGAAGGATGTATCTGTGTTGTAGGCTGTACTTGTGCTGTAGGATGTATCTGTGTTGTAGGCTGTACCTGTGCTGTAGGCTGTATCTGTGCAGTAGGATGTATCTGTGCTGTAGGCTGTACCTGTGCTGTAGGCTGTATCTGTGTTGCAGGCTGTATCAGTGATGTAGGATGTATCAGTGATGTAGGCTGTATCTGTGTTGTAGACTGTACCTGTGCTGTAGGATGTATCTGTGCAGTAGGATGTATCTGTGCTGTAGGCTGTATCAGTGGTGTAGGCTGTATCTGTGCTGTAGGCTGTACCTGTGCTGTAGGATGTATCTGTGTTGTAGGATGTATCTGTGCTGTAGGCTGTACCTGTGCTGTAGACTGTATCTGTGCTGTAGGCTGTATTTTTGTGATGTAGGATGTATCTGTGTTGTAGACTGTACCTGTGTTGTAGGATGTATCTGTGCTGTAGGCTGTATCTGTGTTGTAGGCTGTATCTGTGTTGTAGGCTGTATCTGTGCTGTAGGCTGTATCTGTGTTGTAGGCTGTATCAGTGATGTAGACTGTATCTGTGCTGTAGGATGTATCTGTGTTGTAGGATGTATCTGTGCTGTAGGCTGTATTTGTGCTGTAGGAGGTACCTGTGCTGTAGGCTGTATCTGTGTTGTAGACTGTACCTGTGTTGTAGGATGTATCTGTGTTGTAGGCTGTATCTGTGTTGTAGGCTGTATCTGTGCTGTAGGCTGTATCTGTGTTGTAGGCTGTATCAGTGATGTAGGCTGTATCTGTGCTGTAGGATGTATCTGTGTTGTAGGATGTATCTGTGCTGTAGGATGTATCTGTGTTGTAGGCTGTATCTGTGCTGTAGGCTGTATCTGTGTTGTAGGCTGTATCAGTGATGTAGGCTGTATCTGTGCTGTAGGCTGTATCTGTGTTGTAGGCTGTATCAGTGATGTAGGCTGTATCTGTGCTGTAGGATGTATCTGTGTTGTAGGATGTATCTGTGTTGTAGGCTGTATCTGTGCTGTAGGATGTATCTGTGTTGTAGGATGTATCTGTGCTGTAGGCTGTATCTGTAATGTAGACTGTATCTGTTGTATCTCTGATGTAAGCTGTACATATGGTAGAGGCTGTAACTGTAATGTAAGCTGTACAGCATGACCAGTGAGGTTGACTGTTCTCGTGTAAGATGAACCTGTTATTTAGGCTATGACTGTGAATTAAGTAGGACTAGTGTTGTAGGTATGTGATATAGGAGGTATTTACAGACACTAGGCTGTGTTGTAGGTTTTATTGATCTATTCAGTATTGAACCTGTGCTGTAGGAGGTATTTACAGATACTAGGCTGTGGTATAGGTATGTATGATATAGGAGGTATTTACAGACACTAGGCTGTGGTATAGGTATGTGATATAGGAGGTATTTACAGACACTAGGCTGTGGTATAGGTATGTATGATATAGGAGGTATTTACAGACACTAGGCTGTGTTGTAGGTATGTGATATAGGAGGTATTTACAGACACTAGGCTGTGTTGTAGGTTTTATTGATCTATTCAGTATTGAACCTGTGCTGTAGGAGGTATTTACAGATACTAGGCTGTGGTATAGGTATGTATGATATAGGAGGTATTTACAGACACTAGGCTGTGGTATAGGTATGTGATATAGGAGGTATTTACAGACACTAGGCTGTGGTATAGGTATGTATGATATAGGAGGTATTTACAGATACTAGGCTGTGGTATAGGTATGTATGATATAGGAGGTGTTTACAGACACTAGGCTGTGTTGTAGGTATGTATGATATAGGAGGTATTTACAGACACTAGGCTGTGTTGTAGGTATGTGATATAGGAGGTATTTACAGACACTAGGCTGTGGTATAGGTATGTATGATATAGGAGGTATTTACAGACACTAGGCTGTGGTATAGGTATGTGATATAGGAGGTATTTACAGACACTAGGCTGTGTTGTAGGTTTTATTGATCTATGCAGTATTGAACCTGTGCTGTAGGAGGTATTTACAGATACTAGGCTGTGGTATAGGTATGTATGATATAGGAGGTATTTACAGACACTAGGCTGTGTTGTAGGTATGTATGATATAGGAGGTATTTACAGACACTAGGCTGTGTTGTAGGTATGTGATATAGGAGGTATTTACAGACACTAGGCTGTGGTATAGGTATGTATGATATAGGAGGTATTTACAGACACTAGGCTGTGGTATAGGTATGTGATATAGGAGGTATTTACAGACACTAGGCTGTGGTATAGGTATGTATGATATAGGAGGTATTTACAGATACTAGGCTGTGGTATAGGTATGTATGATATAGGAGGTATTTACAGACACTAGGCTGTGGTATAGGTATGTGATATAGGAGGTATTTACAGACACTAGGCTGTGTTGTAGGTTTTATTGATCTATGCAGTATTGAACCTGTGCTGTAGGAGGTATTTACAGATTTGCTGTGTATTTGGGACTAGTGTTGTAAGTAACAATGACATAGGCAGTGGTGTACCTGTGATGTAGATATCAGTGATGTAGGAGGTATTTACAGATACTAGGCTGTGGTGTAGGTATGTATGATATAGGAGGTACTTTCAGACACTAGGCTGTGGTATAGGTATGTATGATATAGGAGGTGTTTACAGACACTAGGCTGTGGTGTAGGTTGGACTAGTGTTGTAGGTATGTATGATGTAGGAGGTATTTACTGATACTAGGCTGTGATGTAGGTTGGACTAGTGTTGTAGGTATATGTGATAAAGGAGGTATTTACAGATACAAGGCTGTGGTATAGTATGTATGATATAGGAGGTATTTACAGACACTAGGCTGTGATGTAGGTTGGACTTGTGTTGTAGGTATGTATGATATAGGAGGTATTTACAGACACTAGGCTGTGGTATAGGTATGTATGGTATAGGAGGTGTTTACAGACACTAGGCTGTGCTGTAGGTTGGACTAGTGTTGTAGGTATGTGATATAGGAGGTATTTACAGATACAAGGCTGTGGTATAGGTATGTATGATATAGGAGGTATTTACAGATACTAGGCTGTGGTATAGGTATGTATGATATAGGAGGTATTTACAAATACTAGGCTGTGGTATAGGTATGTATGACATAGGAGGTATTTACATATACTAGGCTGTGGTATAGGTATGTATGATATAGGAGGTATTTACAGACACTAGGCTGTGGTATAGGTATGTATGATATAGGAGGTGTTTACAGACACTAGGCTGTGGTGTAGGTTGGACTAGTGTTGTAGGTATGTATGATATAGGAGGTGTTTACAGACACTAGGCTGTGGTGTAGGTTGGACTTGTGTTGTAGGTATGTATGATGTAGGAGGTATTTACAGATACTAGGCTGTGGTGTAGGTTGGACTAGTGTTGTAGGTATGTATAATATAGGAGGTATTTACAGACACTAGGCTGTGGTATAGGTATGTACGATATAGGAGGTATTTACAGATACTAGGCTGTGGTATAGGTATGTATAATATAGGAGGTATTTACAGATACTAGGCTGTGGTGTAGGTATGTATGATATAGGAGGTATTTACAGACACTAGGCTGTGGTATTCAGGAAGTGTACCTACCTGACATTATAGTCCCATTCCTTTCCCTGCTGCTCCAGATCCTGGACAGTTGAGTGGACAGCATGCTACATCAGATAACAATTCATTCAATAAAGAATTTCATAACCATAAAATTTTGTAATACAAACATGACAGAGAAGACTTGATCATTATGGCATTTCCTTGAATGCTTGGTGAGTTTGCCAGTTTGCTTGGTGTAATACAAGTTTGATGCAAGAGAGAATAAATGATTTTATCTCCTCTAATGATTGATGGTTTGTGAAAATAAAGATTTCGCAGAATTGAAATTGATTGAGCAGAGTTTCGCTGCAGTACATGCTCTTGGGTTATGATGAAGTTTTGAATCAGCAGAGTTTAGTGGTTGAGCTTAGGTTTGAAATTAGAACGTATCTGGGAATGACTTATGGGTAGGGGGCCAAGGTTTGGGGCGTGTTGCTATGATGAACGTTGGGTAAAGTGTAGGGGTGGATCAGGTAAGGTATTAAAGTAAGCCTTGGTTCAATGACAGAACACATTTTGATTTTGGTCAGTGTGGAGTGTGGCATTGGGTAAAGTTTGGAGTTGGTCAGATTTTGAAGTGGTGTCAAGACTTTGGAATAGTGTCAGATTTTGGAGTGGTTTTGGAGTGGTGTCAGACTTTGGAATAGTGTCAGATTTTGGTGTGGTTTTGGAGTGGTGTCAGACTTTGGAATAGTGTCAGATTTTAGAGTGGTTTTGGAGTGGTGTCAGACTTCGGAATAGTGTCAGATTTTGGAGTGGTTTTGGAGTGGTGTCAGATTTTGGAGTGGTTTTGGAGTGGTGTCAGACTTTGGAATAGTGTCAGATTTTGGTGTGGTTTTGGAGTGGTGTCAGACTTTGGAATAGTGTCAGATTTTAGAGTGGTTTTGGAGTGGTGTCAGACTTCGGAATAGTGTCAGATTTTGGAGTGGTTTTGGAGTGGTGTCAGATTTTGGAGTGGTTTTGGAGTGGTGTCAGACTTTGGAATAGTGTCAGATTTTGGTGTGGTTTTGGAGTGGTGTCAGACTTTGGAATAGTGTCAGATTTTAGAGTGGTTTTGGAGTGGTGTCAGACTTCGGAATAGTGTCAGATTTTGGAGTGGTTTTGGCGTAGTGTCAGATTTTGGAGTGGTTTTGGAGTGGTGTCAGACTTTGGAATAGTGTAAGATTTTGGTGTGGTTTTGGAGTGGTGTCAAAGTTTGAAGTGGTTTTGGAGTGGTGTCAGACTTTGGAATAGTGTCAGATTTTGGAGTGGTGTCAGACTTTGGAGTGGTGTCAGACTTTGGAGTGGTATCAGAATTTTGGGCAGTATCATACTGTTGATTTGGACCTTACCTTGATGTTTTTGTGGATGGTTGCCTTCTCTATCTCACCAATAACAGCAGATACTGCAGAGTTGTTGAGAACATCAGACAGCGGAGTTGTGGCATTAGGGTCAAAATCTGGAAACAGAAAATAAAGAAAAAAAGAAGTTTTACAAAATTTGTAAGATAGTATAAAAACAAGGTTCTACTAGCCATACACTAGTCAAATCATGCAGTATTGAACTCTGTACTTAATGTAATGAGACTATGAGATCATAGAAACAGTTCATCTGTGCTATGTCACAATCATTCTTCTCACATTATAATGACCACAGTAACCTCTGACCCAAAAATATGAGAATAATGAGCTGGTTTCTGATTGGCCACTCTGTTTTGTCCTTGTGACTTTGTCAAGATACAACTATCAGTAATTCAACAACCATAGAACAAAGTGTTCATATTCTGCTAATGAGGACAAACATTGGAAATTCATCGAACAATATTTCTAGTCTGGTTACAGGTACATCATCTGAACTAGTATACAATCAAAGTACTGACATACTGAGGAGTCAGACATTATGATATCTTAACTCACCAAGTACTGTACTAGTTTCTATAGCATTAAGACATCACTCCTGAATGAATTGATGAAATTAATTGCAATATGCATGGTTTATTTTAAGTCTGATAATTTTGAAACATCAGTTTGTTGACAAATTCTAATTAACATCTCTACTTCACCTATACAAGTGTCTCTACTTTACCTATACAGTTGTCTCTACTTTACCTATACAGTTGTCTCTACTTTACCTTTACAGTTGTCTCTACTTTACCTATACAGGTGTCTCTACTTCACCTATACAGGTGTAATAAAGGTACAACAGGTAAAATATACAATTTTCATTTAGAGAAAAAATTATTGGCAAATTTCATTTGGACAGGTCAAACTTAATTCCAATAGACTGGTAGTCAGGGGACAGGTCAAACTTAATTCCAATAGACTGGTAGTCAGGGGACAGGTCAAACTTAATTCCAATAGACTGGTAGTGGTAGTCAGGGGACAGGTCAAACTTAATTCCAATAGACTGGTAGTCAGGGGACAGGTCAAACTTAATTCCAATAGACTGGTAGTGGTAGTCAGGGGACAGGTCAAACTTAATTCCAATAGACTGGTAGTGGTAGTCAGGGGACAGGTCAAACTTAATTCCAATAGACTGGTAGTCAGGGGACAGGTCAAACTTAATTCCAATAGACTGGTAGTCAGGGGACAGGTCAAACTTAATTCAGGTCAAACTAATTCCAATAGACTGGTAGACTGGTAGTAGTCAGGGGACAGGTCAAACTTAATTCCAATAGACTGGTAGTCAGGGGACAGGTCAAACTTAATTCCAATAGACTGGTAGTCAGGGGACAGGTCAAACTTAATTCCAATAGACTGGTAGTCAGTGGACAGGTCAAACTTAATTCCAATAGACTGGTAGTCAGGGGACAGGTCAAACTTAATTCCAATAGACTGGTAGTCAGTGGACAGGTCAAACTTAATTCCAATAGACTGGTAGTCAGGGGACAGGTCAAACTTAATTCCAATAGACTGGTAGTCAGGGGACAGGTCAAACTTAATTCCAATAGACTGGTAGTCAGGGGACAGGTCAAACTTAATTCCAATAGACTGGTAGTCAGTGGACAGGTCAAACTTAATTCCAATAGACTGGTAGTCAGGGGACAGGTCAAACTTAATTCCAATAGACTGGTAGTCAGGGGACAGGTCAGACTGGTAGTCAGGGGACAGGTCAAACTTAATTCCAATAGACTGGTAGTCAGGGGACAGGTCAAACTTAATTCCAATAGACTGGTAGTCAGGGGACAGGTCAAACTTAATTCCAATAGACTGGTAGTCAGGGGACAGGTCAAACTTAATTCCAATAGACTGGTAGTCAGGGGACAGGTCAAACTTAATTCCAATAGACTGGTAGTCAGGGGACAGGTCAAACTTAATTCCAATAGACTGGTAGTGGTAGTCAGGGGACAGGTCAAACATAATTCCAATAGACTGGTAGTCAGGGACAGGTTTCAGGGGACAGGTCAAACTTAATTCCAATAGACTGGTAGTCAGGGGACAGGTCAAACTTAATTCCAGACTGGTAGACTGGTAGTCAGGGGACAGGTCAAACTTAATTCCAATAGACTGGTAGTGGTAGTCAGGGGACAGGTCAAACTTAATTCCAATAGACTGGTAGTCAGGGGACAGGTCAAACTTAATTCCAATAGACTGGTAGTCAGGTCAGGGTAGTAGTCAGACAGGTCAAACTTAATTCCAATAGACTGGTAGTCAGGGGACAGGTCAAACTTAATTCCAATAGACTGGTAGTCAGTCAGGGACAGGTCAAACTTAATTCCAATAGACTGGTAGTCAGGGGACAGGTCAAACTTAATTCCAATAGACTGGTAGTCAGGGGACAGGTCAAACTTAATTCCAATAGACTGGTAGTCAGGGGACAGGTCAAACTTAATTCCAATAGACTGGTAGTCAGGGGACAGGTCAAACTTAATTCCAATAGACTGGTAGTGGTAGTCAGGGAACAGGTCAAACTTAATTCCAATAGACTGGTATTCAGGGGACAGGTCAAACTTAATTCCAATAGACTGGTAATCAGGGGACAGGTCAAACTTAATTCCAATAGACTGGTAGTCAGTCAGGGACAGACAGGGGACAGGTCAAACTTTTCCAATAGATTCCAATAGACTGGTAGTCAGGGGACAGGTCAAACTTAATTCCAATAGACTGGTAGTCAGGGGACAGGTCAAACTTAATTCCAATAGACTGGTAGTCAGGGGACAGGTCAAACTTAATTCCAATAGACTGGTAGTCAGGGGACAGGTCAAACTTAATTCCAATAGACTGGTAGTGGTAGTCAGGGGAACGGGACACGTTAATTAATTCCAATAGACTGGTAGTGGTAGTCAGGGGACAGGTCAAACTTAATTCCAATAGACTGGTAGTGGTAGTCAGGGGACAGGTCAAACTTAATTCCAATAGACTGGTAGTCAGGGGACAGGTCAAACTTAATTCCAATAGACTGGTAGTCAGGGGACAGGTCAAACTTAATTCCAATAGACTGGTAGTCAGGGGACAGGTCAAACTTAATTCCAATAGACTGGTAGTCAGGGGACAGGTCAAACTTAATTCCAATAGACTGGTAGTCAGGGGACAGGTCAAACTTAATTCCAATAGACTGGTAGTCAGGGGACAGGTCAAACTTAATTCCAATAGACTGGTAGCGGTAGTCAGGGGACAGGTCAAACTTAATTCCAATAGACTGGTAGTGGTAGTCAGGGGACAGGTCAAACTTAATTCCAATAGACTGGTAGTCAGGGGACAGGTCAAACTTAATTCCAATAGACTGGTAGTGGTAGTCAGGGGACAGGTCAAACTTAATTCCAATAGACTGGTAGTGGTAGTCAGGGGACAGGTCAAACTTAATTCCAATAGACTGGTAGTCAGGGGACAGGTCAAACTTAATTCCAATAGACTGGTAGTGGTAGTCAGGGGACAGGTCAAACTTAATTCCAATAGACTGGTAGTGGTAGTCAGGGGACAGGTCAAACTTAATTCCAATAGACTGGTAGTCAGGGGACAGGTCAAACTTAATTCCAGTAGACTGGTAGTGGTAGGCAGGGGACAGGTCAAACCTAATTCCAATAGACTGGTAGTCAGGGGACAGGTCAAACTTAATTCCAATAGACTGGTAGTCAGGGGACAGGTCAAACTTAATTCCAATAGACTGGTAGTCAGGGGACAGGTCAAACTTAATTCCAATAGACTGGTAGACTGGTAGTCAGGGGACAGGTCAAACTTAATTCCAATAGACTGGTAGTCAGGGGACAGGTCAAACTTAATTCCAATAGACTGGTAGTGGTAGTCAGGGGACAGGTCAAACTTAATTCCAATAGACTGGTAGTCAGGGGACAGGTCAAACTTAATTCCAATAGACTGGTAGTGGTAGTCAGGGGACAGGTCAAACTTAATTCCAATAGACTGGTAGTCAGGGGACAGGTCAAACTTAATTCCAATAGACTGGTAGTCAGGGGACAGGTCAAACTTAATTCCAATAGACTGGTAGTCAGTGGACAGGTCAAACTTAATTCTAATAGACTGGTAGTGGTAGTCAGGGGACAGGTAAAACTTAATTCCAATAGACTGGTAGTCAGGGGACAGGTCAAACTTAATTCCAATAGACTGGGTAGTCAGGGGGTCACAGGACTGGTAGTGGTAGTCAACTTAATTCAAGGTCAAACTTAATAGTCAGGGGACAGGTCAAACTTAATTCCAATAGACTGGTAGTCAGGGGACAGGTCAAACTTAATTCCAATAGACTGGTAGTGGTAGTCAGGGGACAGGTCAAACTTAATTCCAATAGACTGGTAGTCAGGGGACAGGTCAAACTTAATTCCAATAGACTGGTAGTCAGGGGACAGGTCAAACTTAATTCCAATAGACTGGTAGTCAGGGGACAGGTCAAACTTAATTCCAATAGACTGGTAGTAGTCAGGGGACAGGTCAAACTTAATTCCAATAGACTGGTAGTGGTAGTCAGGGGACAGGTCAAACTTAATTCCAATAGACTGGTAGTCAGGGGACAGGTCAAACTTAATTCCAATAGACTGGTAATCAGGGGACAGGTCAAACTTAATTCCAATAGACTGGTAGTCAGGGGACAGGTCAAACTTAATTCCAATAGACTGGTAGTGGTAGTCAGGGGACAGGTCAAACTTAATTCCAATAGACTGGTAGTCAGGGGACAGGTCAAACTTAATTCCAATAGACTGGTAGTCAGGGGACAGGTCAAACTTAATTCCAATAGACTGGTAGTGGTAGTCAGGGGACAGGTCAAACTTAATTCCAATAGACTGGTAGTGGTAGTCAATGGACAGGTCAAACTTAATTCCAATAGACTGGTAGTGGTAGTCAGGGGACAGGTCAAACTTAATTCCAATAGACTGGTAGTCAGGGGACAGGTCAAACTTAATTCCAATAGACTGGTAGTCAGGGGACAGGTCAAACTTAATTCCAATAGACTGGTAGTGGTAGTCAGGGGACAGGTCAAACTTAATTCCAATAGACTGGTAGTCAGGGGACAGGTCAAACTTAATTCCAATAGACTGGTAGTCAGGGGACAGGTCAAACTTAATTCCAATAGACTGGTAGCGACATTAAATCAATTGTCTCCTTCACAGGCAACTTCATTAAGTTATCCTTAAAATAGCTTTAATAAATCAACTGTCACTATCTATATTTAAGTTTAGCTTAGAAACAAGATTTACATGTGAAAGATCTGGCCTAAGATATCACAATGTCTCTTCATTGTCTGCCTCTGTTTCTCTAGTATTCCTGTATTAAAGTTTTGTATCATAAGTGTATTTTCACCCAACCTTTCAAAATCATTAATGTTGAATCAGAGTTAAAAAAGTTCATTGGAACTTGGTGAAGGCTTTGGCTTTCACCTGTGTCAGCCATATTGTGACATTGAAAAACTGAATATGTGGTCTAAGGTCAATAACTTGTGTGCTTTCGAAATAACTCATGTTAGGATTTCAGTAATTGGTTTTTTATTCACAACAAGCCAATCAGCAGTAGTTTTATGAAAGCACAAACGTTCTAGAAGCTTACAGACCACTCAATGAGAGAAACTGTTGTAAAACTATTTAAGTCACGACTTGAAATGGCAGACAGGGTTTTACCATCATGGCCGTAGTTGTGATAAGCACTTGGAGGGATAGTTAATGTGTCACTCACTATTAGTACTTGATTGAAGGAATTCTGGTTTAATTAACAACAAACAGAAAATTTCAATACTTTCTTTTTATTTTTTATACCACATGTTGTACATATACTATAAGATATGTAGCACCTTGTTAATGTGAAAACATATTTATGATTCATAGGAGTTACATCAACATTTAATATATTGTAGTCTGTTTTGTAGTATTTACAACATCCCGTGACTTTTGTTTACCTGTGAGGGTGTGTTGTGTTTGTGAATGTATTGTGCATGATTGTCAATCATGTTGTTTTTGTTGTCCGGATGTTATGTTGACTGGATGTTGTGTTGTCTGGATGTTGTGTTGGATGTTGTGTTGGATGTTGTGTTGACTGGATGCTGTGCTGACTGGATGTTGAGTTGACTAGATGTTGTGTTGACTGGATGTTGTGTTGACTGGATGCTGTGTTGTCTGGATTTTGTGTTGGATGTTGTGTTGACTGGATGTTGTGTTGTCTGGATGTTTTGTTGACTGGTTGTTGTGTTGACTGGATTTTTTTTTAATGACTGGATGTTGTGTTGGATGTTGAGTTGACTGGATGTTGTGTTGACTGGATGTTGTGTTGTCTGGATGTTGTGTTGGATGTTGTCTTGACTGGATGTTGTGTTGACTGGATGTTTTGTTGGATGTTGTGTTGACTGGATGTTGTGTTTACTGGATGTTGTTTTGACTGGATGTTGTGTTGACTGGATGTTTTGTTGTCTGGATGTTTGTGTTGACTGGATGTTGTGTTGTCTGGATGTTGTGTTGGATGTTGTGTTGACTGGATGCTGTGCTGACTGGATGTTGTGTTGACTAGATGTTGTGTTGACTGGATGTTGTGTTGACTGGATGTTGTGTTGACTGGATGTTTTGTTAACTGGATGATGTGTTGTCTGGATGTTGTGTTGACTGGATGTTGTGTTGACTGGTTGTTTTGTTAACTAGATGATGTGTTGTCTGGATGTTTGTGTTGACTGGATGTTGTGTTGACTGGATGTTTTGTTGACTGGATGTTGTGTTGACTGGATGCTGTGTTGTCTGGATTTTGTGTTGGATGTTGTGTTGACTGGATGTTGTGTTGTCTGGATGTTGTGTTGACTGGATGTTGTGTTGACTGGATGTTGTGTTGGATGTTTTGTTGACTGGATGTTGTGTTGACTGGATTTTTTTTTAATGACTGGATGTTGTGTTGGATGTTGAGTTGACTGGATGTTGTGTGGACTGGATGTTGTGTTGTCTGGATGTTGTGTTGGATGTTGTTTTGACTGGATGTTGTGTTGACTGAATGTTTTGTTGACTGGATGTTGTGTTGACTGGATGTTGTGTTGGATGTTGTGTTTACTGGATGTTGTGTTGACTGGATGCTGTGTTGACTGGATGTTTTGTTGTCTGGATGTTTGTGTTGACTGGATGTTGTGTTGTCTGGATTTTGTGTTGGATGTTGTGTTGACTGGATGCTGTGCTGACTGGATGTTGTGTTGACTAGATGTTGTGTTGACTGGATGTTGTGTTGACTAGATGTTGTGTTGACTAGATGTTGTGTTGACTGGATGTTTTGTTAACTGGATGATGTGTTGACTGGATTTTGTGTTGACTGGTTGTTTTGTTAACTAGATGATGTGTTGTCTGGATGTTTGTGTTGACTGGATGCTGTGCTGACTGGATGTTGTGTTGACTAGATGTTGTGTTGTCTGGATGTTTGTGTTGACTGGATGTTGTGTTGTCTGGATGTTTGTGTTGACTGGATGTTGTGTTGTCTGGATTTTGTGTTGGATGTTGTGTTGACTGGATGCTGTGCTGACTGGATGTTGTGTTGACTAGATGTTGTGTTGACTGGATGTTGTTTTGACTGGATGTTGTGTTGACTGGATGGTTTGTTAACTGGATGATGTGTTGACTGGATTTTGTGTTGACTGGATGTTTTGTTGTCTGGATGTTGAGTTGACTGGCTGTTGTGTTGACTGGATGTTTGTGTTGACTGGATGTTTGTGTTGACTGGATGTTGTGTTGACTGGATGTTGTGTTGGATGTTGTGTTGACTGGATGTTGTGTTTACTGGATGTTGTGTTGACTGGATGCTGTGTTGACTGGATGTTGTGTTGACTGGTTGTTTTGTTAACTAGATGATGTGTTGTCTGGATGTTTGTGTTGACTGGATGTTTGTGTTGACTGGATGTTGTGTTGACTGGATGTTTGTGTTGACTGGATGTTTTGTTGACTGGATGTTGTGTTGACTGGATGCTGTGCTGACTGGATGTTGTGTTTACTGGACTGACTGACTACAGAAACATCATGCAACATGTGATACATGTCTTTCTTCCCCCCCCCCCTCCCAGCTTCCTTTCTCCTTTCTTTCATTCCTTCCTTCCCATCATTTCAGAACTGGCCATGGAAATATCCATATTGTATAATATACTGTCTCATCACTGAATGTATCGCTGAAAATATTTTGTACTTGGTCTCCAGCACTACATGGAGGGTGGGTAATACTGTGTTATATAATGGCGTCAGACTTTCCTTATACTAAACAGCCCAATATATGTATTTATATCTATATATCTATAAGGACCAAACTGATACTTATTGATATTGGCTTATTTATGTCCGGGCTGTTAGTTCAGTATTTGTCAGAATATTCAGATATTCATCATTGTCACATAAACCACATTTAAATCAACAGCATTTTAAACTGATATTTTGTATACATTTTGTCCAAAAGTCTGTTGTTGGGTCAATGTTAAATGGTAACTTTACATATTCCGTTGTTCGTAAATAATCAAATCATGTTCCGCTAAAAAAAAATAATCAAATATCAACATAATCATCATCCAATCTAAAATCCAATAAAACTAGGGCAAAACATGAACTAAAGAAAGATTTACACCGAGACTTCTGAAAAAGTACAAGAATACACCGCACCTTGAATGCACTGATAATTTTATATAAATTATGGATACTCAGTTTTGGAAAATATATATTTTCACCTATACACTTTCCATCATTTATATGTCAATTCTAAATTGTCATAAATTCAGCAGACTAATTAATATTCAAATACAAATTGTAAAATATATGTAAATCAAATACAGATAACACACTTATTGGTCCCCGAGTGTATATTTATATACCTTTTAGAAACTAACACCAGACCATACACTACTCTCTAGTATTTATAGAATTTGATCAGCTGTAACAATCAATTGATTACCATCCTCCTTTATGAAGAAATCTGACGATTATAACTATAACACCACGGACCAGTCACATTGTCAATAAATCAAATTATTGACAGATACGTAAGATACATTAATAGTCACAAAAGATTTATTGACAATCACGAAAGACCCATAAATTGTCACACAAGACACATTAAAAGACACACAAGACACATTGGCAATCACAGAAGACAAATTGATTGTCACAAAAGACTTAGTGGCAACCACAGAAGACACATTAATAGTCTTACAAGACAAATAAATAGACACACAAAATATATTGACATTCATTAAAGACACATAAATAGTCACAAAGATACATTGATATTTACAAAAGACACATAGATTATCACAAAGGACACTTAAAAAGTCACAAAAGACACATTAATAGTCACAAAATACAAATGACAGTCACACAAGACACATTAACTGTCACAAAAGAGACATTAATGGTCACATTACACATTGATAGTTACACAAGACATACTGACAATAACACTAGACACAATAACAGTCACACAAGACACACCAACAGTCATCTAAGACATAAACATGGACATTTACATGAGACAGTAACACAGGACAAAACATAAGACACATAAACTGTCTTAAAAAAACCATAATGACATACACAAAAATACAAATATTTAAATAAGACAGTCATACAAAACATAAAAACAATCACAAAAGACACATAAATAGTCACACAAGACACATAAACAATCACAAAAGACACATAAATAGTCACACAAGACACATAAACAATCACAAAAGACACATAAATAGTCACACAAGACACATAAATAGTCACATAAGACACATAAATAGTCACACAAGACACATAAACAGTCACACAAGACACATAAATAGTCACACAAGACACATAAATGGTCACACAAGACACAATGACAGTCATACAAGAGTACATTATTGATAATCCTTATATAATACATCAGGGGAGGTATCATCAGTATAAGGTAGCATATAGCCTTAAGTGAACCAATTATCTTGAGTAGAGGCAAGTGCTACTGTAAAAACAAAAAAGAACACTTTAATGATTCAATGCTTCTTTATTGATAAAAAAAGAGAAACAAAAGACATTTAAAATTCATTCATGCAGATTTTCAGTTATCATCTTCATCACCTGAAATATCTTACATTTAGAGTTCGTTTGTGTAATATTCAATTAAAATTTCCATCATAAAAAATTTCTGACAATTAAAACTAAATAATGTTATATACAACAGAGGGAAATGATGACAAAATAACCTCAACATGATACATCTATCTCACACACAACTGACAAATTCAGATTAAATATATTCACAGTAAACCTATAACACAAGTGTAATACTGAACTTCTCACTGAACACTGGATTTACAATATGTCACTGGAGTTAGACGTCTTTTCACTCCAACTTTCAGTTTAGTAGGAATCCAAACTTCTCCACCATCAAAGTTCACAAACAATCTCCGCTGTATCAGTCCTATTTCCTTGGTAGTGTTAACAAACACTGTTGGTATTAACACTGTTGGTAGTGTTAACACTGCAAGTTAACAGTTAGTAATTAGCACTCTGTGAGACATACTGGGAATGAAGTCTTGGTTTCAGTAAGAACTGATAATTAAACATCTGCTGTCAGTGATAAAACATGTCTCTCCAGAAAATATTAGGACAAGTAGTGGAACCAGACTTAGACACAATGATTAAGAAAAAAACATCTCACATTTTACATCAACATCTAAGTTGAAACATAACACCAGTAAATTGAAATATCATTGAACAATCCATCACAGGATAAATTACCCAAGTGATGTATAAAGCTGGGGGAAGTGTGTGAGGCTATTAATATTACAGGTAAGTCAAACAGGGATTAAAGTGTCTCTGATAAGTCACATAGGGATCTTAGTGTTAAGGTAAGTCACATAGGGATCTCAATGTCACAGGTAAGTCACATAGATATCTCAGTGTCACAGGTAAGTCACATAGGTATCTCAGTGTAACAGGTAAGTCACATAGGTATCTCAGTGTCACAGGTAAGTCACATTGGGATCTCAGTGTCACAGGTAAGTCACATAGGGATCTCAGTGTCACAGGTAAGTCATATAGGTATCTCAGTGACACAGGTAAGTCACACAGGAATCTCAGTGTCACAGGTATGTCACACAGGGATCTCAGTGTCACAGGTAAGTCACACAGGGATCTCAGTGTCACAGGTAAGTCACATAGGGATCTCAGTGTCACAGGTAAGTCACATAGGTATCTCAGTGTAACAGGTAAGTCACATAGGTATCTCAGTGTCACAGGTAAGTCACATTGGGATCTCAGTGTCACAGGTAAGTCACACAGGGATCTTAGTGTCACAGGCACATCACACAGGGATCTCAGTGTCACAGGTACGCCACACAGGGATCTCAGTGTCACAGGTAAGTCACACAGGGATCTCAGTGTCACAGGTAAGTCACACAGGGATCTCAGTGTCACAGGTAAGTCACACAGGGATCTCAGTGTCACAGGTAAGTCACATAGGGATCTCAGTGTCACAGGTAAGTCACAGTGTAACAGGTAAGTCACATAGGTATAGATATCTCAGTGTAACAGGTAAGTCACATAGGTATCACACAGGGATCAGTGTCACAGGTAAGTCACATTGGGATCTCAGTGTCACAGGCACATCACACAGGGATCTCAGTGTCACAGGTACGTCACACAGGGATCTCAGTGTCACAGGTAAGTCACACAGGGATCTCAATGTCACAGGTAAGTCACACAGGGATCTCAGTGTCACAGGTAAGTCACATAGGAAGCTCAGTGTCACAGGTATGTCACAGAGATCTTAGTGGCAGAGGTAAGTCACACAGGGATCTCAGTGTCACAGGTAAGTCACACAGGGATCTCAGTGTCACAGGTAAGTCACATAGGGAGCTCAGTGTCAAACTCTGTCATGTACTATGATATATTGACAAATAACAAATATATTACAGGAATCCGTCCACTCCCTGAACTTCCCCTCTGATCTGTTATGATGAGCTGATGTTACAATTTACTACCTATATAAAGATGGACCAAATCAGGTGGTAATAAGTGCTTTAATGAGTTCACTTTCAAGACTGTCTGGAGGAGTCCATTTCTTTTGTAATAACCCTACTTTTGATAATTATATTATAAGGCCAATATAAAATCTGTTTTGATATGTATGATGATTAAGACTGTTTTTTATCATGATCCAAATATTAAGACTGTTAAGACTGCCCACTATTGAGATATTTTTGTTCTGACAAGACTACAATCCAGATTGTTTTTGACAAGCCCACTAATGAGATTGTTTTGTTAAGACAAGTCCACTATTAAGCTTGTTTTTTAAGACAATATATTGTTTTATTGAGACACACCACTATTGAGATATTTTTGTTTTGACAAACCCACTATTAAGATTGTATTGTTAAGTCCAGTATAAAGACTATTTCATTATGATGAGCCTTCTAGTAATACTGCTTTGTTAAGATGAGCCCATTACTGATATTGTCTGTAATATTTCTTGTTTCTTTGTTTACATTAGGATTATCAGTTATTTTAACAGGTAGTCCCAGTAATTTTGTCCATTCTCACTTGATACTAATTTAATTGATATGGCCATTGATGGTTCGCTCAATTTCATCACTGTAGGTATTAGTGAGGTCGGAGGTGTAGGACAAAATACTTCGAGAGAACATCCTCAAGGCTGTATTCTTGTAGTAAGTGTTTATACCAGCATGTGAGCAGAGTGTGGCCAGCTTGTTACTGTGAACATTCTTTCCTACAGCTGTTTCAGTGTACCAGTGCTGAAGGTTGGATTCTCGTCGAGGCTGCTGGAAGAAGACATCTGAGTTGGGATTGAGCTTGGTAAGGTAGAGCAGGAGACTGGACACAGGGCAGAATGGACTCCCAATCTGTTCGTACATACGTGACATCACCTTATCCTTTCCTATGTTACTGTCAACAATCCGAAAGAAACGCCGGCCATTGTTTAGGTCTGTCTCAAGCACAAATGAATCCTTCCGCAGCTGTCGAAGAAATATTCGACTGAGAACTCCAAAGTATAGGTTAACATCCATCCATACCTTGTTCTGTAGAGAAAACGGGTCATTGCAGCTGAGAATACTGGAGGAATAGAGGATTTGTAAATGTGCAGGTGTTATTGGCTTTGTGGCTGTTTCTGTATCCCCTCCCATGATGGACTCTAGAACTCGATGAGACGATGAAAATTCGGGGTTGTAGGTGACATCTATATCACGATAGAATGGCTTTGCCTGCAGGTAACGAGTCAGCTCAAAGGGGTATAAACGCAGCAGCTCATCTGGCAGGTTCTCATTGGAGTGGTAGTAACGATAGAAGTTGACGAGGTAATGGTTTATTTTCACAGCTGCCATTTGTTCAAAGTTGGGATCCTCTCCTTGGATTGTCAGCCATTCTGTGAGGGAAAGAAGAGGGACAATGTTGAGTAGGAACTTATGAGATTCTTGTACCATTGTTCCAAAGCAAACATAACACATTTAATTCAATGACATGTTGAAAAAAGAAAAAAAACTTAATACAAAATGTAAATCACTTTAACCTTTCATAATGGCCACCTGTACACTATAAGAATACCTGTCTATAAAGGTCACTGCTTCTGGTCTCAATATGGTAGGAATTGAACTTCTTCATAAAGGCAACCTGCCAATAAGGGCCACTTTTCTCGTCTTCCTTAAGTGACCTTTATAGACAGGTTCCACTGTACTTTTGTATAACATTCTCAATAACTGTCAGTTGAGGTTGTTCATTCCCGTCATATCAGTAAAATAATTAATGTACACATTGTGTAGAATCCTGAACATGTGCAGATATGTCCTATGTACATTAATCTGATACCACCATAGTCAACAAGAAGTGTCTGAAATAACTTCTCCAAGTCAGTGTTTAACATGCAACAACAATTATTTTGGTGTTTGTGGCTATAAATAAACCAGGAAAATAAAATGCAATAAAAGAAACATTAAATGAAAGAATAAATATGTATTGTTATGTGGTAGCTGTGACCCTTGAAAAGATGTAGGATTAAACTACAAAAAAGTTCATGTTTCATATTATGTCATAGAATGCTAGATCTGCTTCGGTTCTCATAACAAGGATTTGGCATAAATTCCCAACCCACAGTCCATATATTCCATTATCGTGACAAGGGTTGTAAACCTTGGAAATGGAAAGAAAATTCAACCTATTTTTTTAAATTACATTGTTTGATATTCTAAGCACCACAGATCTTAGTAACACATGCATTACCTTTAAGAGAAATGTTTTATCTTTCCAATGAGTGTTTGATGAACGAGATTGGTCAAGTTTAAACTATAATACATATATATTGATCATGGGTTGGGAATTAGTGCCAAGTGGTTCTAATTGCTAAAATGGAGCTTTTTTGGTGGATATTTCAGGTGGTGGTATCTAACATACATAATCTGATTGGTGGTAAGGCTGGGAGAGTTTAAAAAATTATACTAAACAACTGTTAACTGAGACCTTCTACCCAAGTCTCCTAGTTTATCCCTTCAGTTGTAAACCGGTATACAAATACCACATTTAAAGAAAACAGGACAATATCTTAATTTTAACCAATCAAAAGCCTCAGTTTGGCAGCCATTTTCATTCGCTAGGAGGGTGTCCTTAAAATTAATGTTTTCATTTCAAACAATTCTCATCTTGATGCCATGAATAGTGAGAAAATAGTGAAAGGTTACTCATAAGGAGCCAGAAAATGGCAACCATCTTGCAAAATCAAAAATGAAATTTGTTTTTACATCAAAAGGTCATCAGTATAATAACAAGATAACAAGAGGGCACAGTCTTCAACTATTAAAAAGAAGGAGCAGACTTAATCTGAGGAAGTATTCTTTCTGTGAACGGGTAGTTAACCACTGGAATTCACTTCCTAATGCCGTTATACACTAACAATCAAAACTTTCGAATCCCGATTGGATAATCATCGGAGGCAAACTGAATGTATTTATAATCATGAACTGGACAATAACACACTGATCCATATCCGGGATACTAATTCTCTTTAATTCTGATCTGGATATATAGGCTTAATAAGTATTAATTCCTCAAAGTTTAGTGAGAAGAACAATAGGTAAAACAAATAAGTCGCCATTTGTTAGGGGGACTTCACAAACTTTGGTTAGTCACAGGAAACTTTTAACCTTTTACACTGAATCAGATTTGTTTGGCTCAACATCCATTATACAGCACAAAGTCACCTTCATATAAAGAATTAAGAATCCTCTTTATCATTGAAATAGTTGCTTGATAGATGTTGCACTAAGTGAACTGACTAGCCTTAACTTGGTTTACAAAACAGTTCAGGAACTTGATTAATTGGTGAAAAAGTAACAATCATGGAAGCAAATTTAGACCAGCTATAATTCTCCAAATCTTTTCTGGGCCAGTAGAATTTATTGTTAATTATAAGTAGATGGTTTTCAATGATTTATCTTGAGTGAATTTTACTTCCTTGTTCTACCCATCATTGCAGACACTCCATGCTTTATAATTTTCCTATGTTATAATATTGTATACAGTGGAACACTCACAAGGAGCTAAGTTGGAAAAACCTTGGTCATTCAAACTGTAGTGAAAGAGCTCATTGGGTCTACACAACCTCAGTTCAGGATCTCTGTTAGTAAAGCCTTGGTCACCCGAACCTTTGTTAAGGAGCTCAGTTGGTAGAGCCTTGGTCTACACAATCTTTGTTAAGGAGCTTAGTTGGTAGAGCCTTGGTCTACACAATCTTTGATAAGGAGCTCAGTTGGTAGAGCCTTGGTCAGCCAAACCTTTGTTAAGGAGCTCAGTTGGTAGAGCCTTGGTCTACACAATCTTTGTTAAGGAACTCAGTTGGTAGAGCCTTGGTCTACACACCCCTTTTTAAAGAGCTCAGTTGGTAGAGCCTTGGTTTACACACCCTTTGTTAAAGAGCTCAGTTGGTAGAGCCTTGGTCTACACACCCTTTGTTAAAAGAGCTCAGTTGGTAGAGCCTTGGTCTACACACCCTTAAGACATTTAACTCTATAATGCTCTGACTGGTACGCGATGGGCTCCTCTTCTATCAACGTTGTTCAGTGAGAAAGTCACCAGTTACTACAGCAAGACAGCCTTAATAAACCCATGAAATCAAATACGTAAATCATTAAGGTTTTTTAAACCTCATATCAATCTGTTCAATTTAAAAACAGAGTTTAATTCACCCTAAAATACATGAAAATAGATATTTCAGCTTTAACACAAAAAAAATAACTTCTATAATGGAGACATTTTTCAAAGGATGAGAGTTACCCTTAATACTACTTTGGATATCAACATTAGTACTTGTCTGCCTCTTGTCATAAAGAGTTATTTAGACAGTAAAAAGATGTCAGAACATGTATAATAATATGTGGGGCGTTGTCAGTCAGTAAAGGTCATACCAAATGCTAAGTCAGGATTATTAGACTTTACACATGTCTATCAATTTACATCTCGTTATACCTGTATATAGTATTTCATTGATTCACTGTAAAAGGTTTGTGTGTATTTAATAACATGCTATCTTCAATGACTGTGAATATAGTAAAATTAAATCTCTCAGCATTACCAGCTAAACATTACAGAAAAACCATCTTACTGATAGTAAAATATTACACCCCACAACGACTCCGAGTGTCGACTTGCTCTATGAAGGAAAACATCAACAGCCTACAGACAGTTAAATTATTTTATTTCAATAACAAGAACCAAGCAAGGTTACAGCTAAAAAACATCTATCATAAACAAGGGACATCATTCATATATTTATATTGCACAAACTATTCTCCATAAATTGTAACACTACAGGTATAAACGTATACTGGTGTAAACAGTCTTGAGAACAACAGACATATATACAATGCATTGCAGGGTAGTATCACATCAATCCTGCAGCAAGCACAGGGAGGCAATAGTTACTCTCCAATTTAGGGGTTGGACTCCAGGAGAATGAAATAGCACAGGTTTTTAATTCTACAACTTATCAATACATAATGGTAGGGTTAATACCAGACATAGACAGACTGTCAGATAATGAAACAGCTTTGCTTTTATATTTGAAAATACCCAGCAATATATGATGGTGGGCTTATTACAAGGCATGTATGAACTAATCACCTGATGCACAATATATATTGTTATGCACAAGAATGACTACTTTTAATAGTTCAATATCAAGTGTGATTTCTGATAATTTGTCAACAGTGTGATGTATCTGTCAGAGATTGAGTTACGGATATCATCTGCTAAGCACATTTATTAAACATGATTGTGTTATGTAGTAGACAAACTCAGTCGTAGGTGACAAGAATGATGAAAACTGATAAACTTGTTCAAACACTTAAGGAAGCTCATGTTTTCAGAATACATGATGAGATCCTTATTGTTTGTTAGCTATGTGACTGTCACAGCTATTCAACAATAGTATTTAGTATCACAGCTACAGTCAAAAAAAATCTATAACAAGGAACAGTTTAACAATTTAAACAGTTGTGAAGTTTGTCAGCTGTGCATGGTTGTATGGTTTGTTAGGTTTTATGATTAATCTGTTCTATTGACTGTCTGTTTTTCAGTTGTAATGGCTGCCATTTTATCAGTTATAATGGCTGTCAGTTTGTCAGTTGTAATGGCTGATTGTCAGTTGTAATGGCTGTCAGTTTGTCAGTGGTAATGGCTGTCAGTTTGTCAGTTGTAATGACTGTCAGTTTGTCAGTTGTAATGGCTGTCAGTTTGTCAGTTAAAATGGCAGTCAGTTTGTCAGTTATAATGGCTGTCAGTTTGTCAGTTGTAATGACTGTCAGTTTGTCAGTTGTAATGACTGTCAGTTTGTCAGTTGTAATGGGTGTCAGTTTGTCAATTGTAATGGGTGTCAGTTTGTCAATTGTAATGGGTGTCAGTTTGTCAATTGTAATGGGTGTCAGTTTGTCAATTGTAATTGGTGTCAGTTTGTCAATTGTAATGGGTGTCAGTTTGTCAATTGTAATGGGTGTCAGTTTGTCAGTTGTAATGGCTGTCAGTTGTAATGGGTGTCAGTTTGTCAGTTGTAATGGCTGTCAGTTTGTCAGTTGTAATGGGTGTCAGTTTGTCAGTTGTAATGGCTGTCAGTTTGTCAGTTGTAATGGTCATTGTCTGATCTTCATCAGTCATAGCTTGACCACCGACCTTTGTCCAATGTTACAGCCCTTCCTTTGTCCTTTGCCATAATCAAACCTTTGTCATTTGTCTTTGTTTATAATGTCGGTGAGTGTTATGACATCAAAGTTTATCACATGTCCTACAAATGGCAATGGCTGTAGCAAGGTTGGCATAGCCAAACAGATGATAAAACGCATATTTCTTAGAGTCATATAATTGGCTGTGTTACTATATTCAGTTGTTGTAATCATACAGTTGGCTGTGTTACTACATTCAATTGTTGTAATCATACAGTTGGCTGTGTTACTACATTCAATGGTCGTAATTATACAATTGGCTGTGTTACTACATTCTGTTGTCGTAATCATATAATTGGCTGTGTTACTACATTCAGTTGTCGTAATCATATAATTGGCTGTGTTACTACATTCTGTTGTCGTAATCATACAATTGGCTGTGTTACTGCATTCAGTTGTCGTAATCAAACAGTTGGCTGTGTTACTACATTCAGTTGTCGTAATCATATAATTGGCTGTGTTACTACATTCTGTTGTCGTAATCATATAATTGGCTGTGTTACTACATTCAGTTGTCGTAATCATACAGTCGGCTGTGTTACTACATTCAGTTGTCGTAATCATACAGTTTGCTGTGTTACTGCATTCAGTTGTCGTAATCATACAGTTTGCTGTGTTACTACATTCAGTTGTCGCAATCATATAATTGGCTGTGTTACTACATTCTGTTGTCGTAATCATATAATTGGCTGTGTTACTACATTCAGTTGTCGTAATCATATAATTGGCTGTGTTACTACATTCTGTTGTCGTAATCATACAGTTGGCTGTGTTACTACATTCAGTTGTCGTAATCATATAATTGGCTGTGTTACTACATTCTGTTGTCGTAATCATATAGTTGGCTGTGTTACTACATTCAGTTGTCGTAATCATATAATTGGCTGTGTTACTACATTCTGTTGTCGTAATCATACAGTTGGCTGTGTTACTACATTCAGTTGTCGTAATCATACAGTTTGCTGTGTTACTGCATTCAGTTGTCGTAATCATACAGTTTGCTGTGTTACTACATTCAGTTGTCGCAATCATATAATTGGCTGTGTTACTACATTCTGTTGTCGTAATCATATAATTGGCTGTGTTACTACATTCAGTTGTCGTAATCATATCATTGGCTGTGTTACTACATTCTGTTGTCGTAATCATACAGTTGGCTGTGTTACTACATTCAGTTGTCGTAATCATATAATTGGCTGTGTTACTACATTCTGTTGTCGTAATCATACAGTTGGCTGTGTTACTACATTCAGTTGTCGTAATCATATAATTGGCTGTGTTACTACATTCTGTTGTCGTAATCATACAGTTGGCTGTGTTACTACATTCAGTTGTCGTAATCATATAATTGGCTGTGTTACTACATTCTGTTGTCGTAATCATATAATTGGCTGTGTTACTACATTCAGTTGTCGTAATCATACAGTTTGCTGTGTTACTGCATTCAGTTGTCGTAATCATACAGTTTGCTGTGTTACTACATTCAGTTGTCGTAATCATATAATTGGCTGTGTTACTACATTCTGTTGTCGTAATCATACAGTTGGCTGTGTTACTACATTCAGTTGTCGTAATCATATAATTGGCTGTGTTACTACATTCAGTTGTCATAATCAAACAGTTGGCTGTGTTACTACATTCAGTTGTCATAATCATACAGTTGGCTGTGTTACTACATTCAGTTGTCATAATCATACAGTTGGCTGTGTTACTACATTCAGTTGTCGTAATCATACAGTTGGCTGTGTTACTACATTCAGTTGTCGTAATTATACCATTGGCTGTGTTACTACATTCAGTTGTTGTAATCATACAGTCGGCTGTGTTACTACATTCAATGGTCGTAATTATACCATTGGCTGTGTTACTACATTCAGTTGTCGTAATTATACAATTGGCTGTGTTACTACATTCAGTTGTCGTAATTATACCATTGGCTGTGTTACTACATTCAGTTGTCGTAATTATACAATTGGCTGTGTTACTACATTCAGTTGTCGTAATTATACAATTGGCTGTGTTACTACATTCAGTTGTCGTAATTATACCATTGGCTGTGTTACTACATTCAGTTGTCGTAATTATACCATTGGCTGTGTTACTACATTCAGTTGTTGTAATCATACAGTCGGCTGTGTTACTACATTCAATGGTCGTAATTATACCATTGGCTGTGTTACTACATTCAGTTGTCGTAATTATACAATTGGCTGTGTTACTACATTCAATGGTCGTAATTATACCATTGGCTGTGTTACTACATTCAGTTGTCGTAATTATACAATTGGCTGTGTTACTACATTCAGTTGTCGTAATTATACAATTGGCTGTGTTACTACATTCAGTTGTCGTAATTATACAATTGGCTGTGTTACTACATTCAGTTGTCGTAATTATACAATTGGCTGTGTTACTACATTCAGTTGTCGTAATTATACAATTGGCTGTGTTACTACATTCAGTTGTCGTAATCATACAATTGGCTGTAGAAGAGATTATGGAGGATGTAGCTATACTGTTTGAGTTTTTCAGAGGGATATGTGGGAACCAGACCAGTCTTGTTTTTACAATATATGTTTACAACAGAATCCTCATTGAACTCCTGGTGATCTGAGAGCATTTTGGCAATAGTGGCCTTGAGACAAATGTTAGTGTATGTGATAGACAGTCCAGCAGAGTCAGATATATCTGCCATCATCTTTAGAATTGTGTTATGACCCATTGGGCCCAGGTACCAAAACCGCGAGTTGCACTGCTTTGATTCTATTGACCGCTGGAAAAAGTCATCATGCACATGGCCCAGCTTGGAGATATACAGAGACATGCTTCGTACAGGGCAGTGTGGACTGTCTGGTATCTCATACATTCTCATGTGCCAGTTCCAGTCATGCATTTCAGAAAAGGTCTCAATTTTCGGCATTTCTTTTTCTAGATTTAATCTGTAATAATTAAGTCCATGTTCATCTGTCTCCAGTAAAAAGGAGTCTTTGGTCAGGGTCCGTATTGCTTCTTTGCCCTTGATTCCAAAATGTAGTGTCAGATCAAACCAGACTTTCCTGACTATAGACAAAGGATTGCAAGTGGATAGAACCCCTGATAACATGAGCTTTGAGATGTCTTCACATGACAGACATTTTTTAATGGTGGTACGTTCCCTGCCTTTGTCCCGATCACAAAGTTTCTCCAGCACTGCATTGGAGGAGGCAAATGCATCACTCTTCAGTACAGAGTAGACTGAGCCGATAGGAAGACTTTGCATGTAGCGATTCATACTAGCCCTGATACCGACGAGTGTTGAGCGGGTATAAGGTTTCCCATCTCGTGTGCTGGCTCCTGCATAGAAGTGTTCGAGACAATTATTAAGGGTGACTGCATCCATTGTTTCAACGTTGTTGGACATCCCGTGCAAAGCTAACCACTCTGTAACACAAGAGAGAACACCATGGCAATGGTTATATACACAAAAATAACATCAATATTTGTCTCTCATTCTAAAGGGAAATTAGAAATATTTATTTCTCAAAATGTGATTTATTTCAAATGTCCTAACAGAAGACATTGAAGAAATGAACAAAGTTTTTCAATAATCCGATTACTAGATTATAATAAAGGGAGCTAACCTTTTACGAGTTTGATGTCCCGCATTGTTCGCATTCGGGTGCCAGCTAGGTACTGTTTCCTCTCCGCGATATACACCGGCTGCTGCTCCACACAGATAACATCGTCGTCTTCCTCATCTTCCTCAACAACATCCCCTGCTGTAAAATGGTGGAGCTTTACATTACGTCAAGTCAGAACATGTGATTTCCTAACTACAAAACATGCTCTGCTGTTTATCATGCAATTTACCTCAACACAAATGTATACCTAAGTATAGGCCTTTCATAGCTTTATATAGTAACATCTGTCAACAGAGAACAACACTTCCATCCTACCTAGTACTCAGCCAGGTCAGTAACATGTTATAGGTCAAGGTCAAGGTCACACTGAATAAGTTTGTTTACTATAAACTATTATGTCTAAGGTCAAAAGTCAAGGACAACACTTTCTATTTTGTTTGTCTCTGATCTAATAAATACATTGTATTGAAGAATACTAAGTAGCAATCGTCTCCCCATTTACTACAAAAGTTGTATGGGGTATTCCCTGGAAAAGAATCAACACTTTTGATAAAATATCTGATGCTTAATGTTATCATAAATGATCACAGAAAACATCATACATTTCTCAAAAAGAAAAACATAAGCTGATATTTTTTTGTATTTTTTAATCAGGTAAGTCATATCTGTACAAACCACTCAATATTAATTCAGAATGAACAAAGTCTTTTCTGTACAAATCACTCCATGTAAATTCTGTATGGACAAAGTTGTACTAACCATCCAATATTATCTATATTTGGACAAAGTCATTGATCTATGTACCTGGCTGATTCTGCACCTTTGCCGTTCTCCGGTACCTTTACTCAGCACACAGTCCTATAATCTGATTCAGCACCGCTGCCCATCTCCTGTACCTTTACTCAGCACAAAGTCCTGTCATCTGATTCAGTGCCGATGGCCATCTCCCGTACCTTTATTCAGCACAAAGTCCTATACTCTGATTCAGTGCCGATGCCAATCTCCGGTACCTTTACTCAGCACAAAGTCCTGTCATCTGATCCTTTACTCATCACAAAGTCCTGTCATCTGATTCAGCACTGATGCCCATCTCCCGTACCTTTACTCATCACAAAGTCCTGTCATCTGATTCAGTGCCGATGCCCATCTCCCGTACCTTTACTCATCACAAAGTCCTGTCATCTGATTCAGTGCCGATGCCCATCTCCCGTACCTTTACTCAGCACAAAGTCCTGTCATCTGATTCAGTGCCGATGCCCATCTCCCGTACCTTTACTCAGCACAAAGTCCTGTCATCTGATTCAGTGCCGATGCCCATCTCCCGTACCTTTACTCAGCACAAAGTCCTGTCATCTGATTCAGCACCGATGCCCATCTCCCGTACCTTTACTCAGCTAAAAGTTCTGTCATCTGATTCAGCACCGATACCCATCTCCCGTACCTTTACTCAGCACAAAGTCCTGTCATCTGATTCAGCACCGATGCCCATCTCCCGTACCTTTACTCAGCACAAAGTCCTTTAATCTGTTTTCAGTAGTCTGATTCAACACTGAGCTTTAATTTTGTTTGATTCACTATCACTGAGACCTGTCCTTTATACATGATGATATTTTATCACAACATCCTGGTACACTGTACAGATTTTACAATCAGTTAGAGATTCCTGGACACTAATTACAGTATAAATCCAATATATATATTATAAATGTTCTTTACAAAGCCAAGAAATCTTTAAAAAAAAGTGCTTATATACCACTACTAAACAATATCATTTCAACTTCAGCAGTCATTGGAATGGAAAATACCTAGACATTAAAATCAGAGCCAATAGAAATGCTACATTATTCTAGAATATCAGATCAGCGTATTGAAGTCTTGACATAGTTCTGGCCATATCGATAACGTTGACTTGGGGATTTTTCCTCCAGTATGGAAATCTCTTTTCCACGATACAAAAGTTTGTTGCCAACAACATCAAACTCATGTCTACATCTCTGAAAATGGCGGATAGCATTCCTCTGCTCCTGTGTTCGAAGTCTGACTGGGATTCTAAATGTTCCTGTCATGAGTTGGAATATCGTATTGTATTTCTCGAGAGTCAAAGGTCGTGGCTTCTTGGCCCTGCCTGTTACCCCAAGGGAAGACTCACCCAGGTCATCTGAACGAAAAAAAGAAAATAAGGACCATTTAGCTGTAGTAGAGGCAGAGATGAACGTTTTCAATAGGGTGTGTGTTAATATGGTGTCAGTGATAGACCCTGTTACACCTTAGGGCTATGTTGTAATACATACAGAACATGTGTACCCTGTGATCCAACATCTGATGCAACAGCTGAGACTTTGGTGGTGAGTTTGAAGTCTCTATTGAGGATCAAGATTTAAATACTTCATGGATTTACACACAATATAACATTACTTGATTTATCATACTTGTTATAACATTAAGCCACGCCTGCTGGTAAAAACAGTATCAGAGTGTAAATATGTGGTATCTAACGTTTCTGTGTTTCATTTCTGTTGGACATAGCCAAACCCCACCTGGAAAGCATTGCCAATATAGCCAATCAGCAACAAGAAAGAATAGCCAATCCCAAAGTGGACAAAATAGCTATAATCCCCATCAAGATGACATAGCCAATCCCCACCTGGAAAACATAGCCAATCAACAACAAGAAAGCATAGCCAATCCCCAACAGGACAACATAGCCAATCCCCAACAGGCCAACATAGCCAATCCCCAACAGGACAACACAGTCAATCCCCAACAGGCCAACATAGCCAATCCCCAACAGGACAACATAGCATATCCCAAACAAGTCAACATAGCCAATCCCCAACAAGACAACACAGTCAATCCCCACCTGGAAAACATAGCCAATCCCCAACAGGCCAACATAGCCAATCCCCAACAGGACAACATAGCCAATCCCCAACAGGCCAACATAGCCAATCCCCAACAGGACAACATAGCCAATCCCCAACAGGCCAACATAGCCAATCCCCAACAAGTCAACATAGCCAATCCCCAACAAGACAACACAGTCAATCCCCACCTGGAAAACATAGCCAATCAACGAGAAGAAAGCATAGCCAATCCCTAACAGGACAAGATAGCCAATCCCCAACAGGACAACATAGCCAATCAACAACAGACAACATAGCCAAACCCCAACAGGACAACATAGCTAATCCCCAACAGACAACATAGCCAATCCTCAACAGGACAACATAGTATATCCCCCACAGACAACATAGCCAATCCCCAACAGGACAACATAGCCAATCCCCAACAGGCCAACATAGCCAATCCCCAACAGGACAACATAGCCAATCCCCAACAGGCCAACATAGCCAATCCCCAACAGGACAACATAGCCAATCCCCAACAGGCCAACATAGCCAATCCCCAACAGGCCAACATAGCCAATCCCCAACAGGACAACATAGCATATCCCAAACAAGTCAACATAGCCAATCCCCAACAAGACAACACAGTCAATCCCCACCTGGAAAACATAGCCAATCAACGAGAAGAAAGCATAGCCAATCCCTAACAGGACAAGATAGCCAATCCCCAACAGGCCAACATAGCCAATCAACAACAGACAACATAGCCAAACCCCAACAGGACAACATAGCTAATCCCCAACAGACAACATAGCCAATCCTCAACAGGACAACATAGTATATCCCCAACAGGACAACATAGCCAATCCCCAACAGGACAACATAGCATATCCCAAACAAGTCAACATAGCCAATCCCCAACAGGACAACACAGTCAATCCCCACCTGGAAAACATAGCCAATCAACGAGAAGAAAGCATAGCCAATCCCCAACAGACAACATAGCCAATCCTCAACAGGACAACATAGTATATCCCCCACAGACAACATAGCCAAACCCCAACAGGACAACATAGCTAATCCCCAACAGACAACATAGCCAATCCTCAACAGGACAACATAGTATATCCCCCACAGACAACATAGCCAATCCCCAACAGGACAACATAGCCAATCCCCAATCAGGAAAACTTAACTGATCCACAGGGATTTTGGGTTGAAATCGAGAACCAAGGAGAGACATGTGATTTCAAGCTCACTTAAATTAGATGATTTTTTGAGCTATTTTATTGTGATTCCAATCAAAGAGCTGCTTTATTTATCTAAGTAAGTAATATTTTATGAAATAACAAAATTCAAATGCAATACTTTTATCAAATAAAAAAGCACTTTATGATGTCTGAAACATTCTCAAGGTGAAGGTCTCCAGTCAACGTCAAACAATTTTAAGGTGAATGTCCCCACTTGAGGTCAAAACAGTTCAAGGTGAAGGTTATCACTAGAGGTCAAAAAATTTCAAAGTGAAGGTCATCTACTTCTCAAGTAAAGTGCAACTTTCAGGTCTCATTAAAAAAAAGGAGTTAATTCACTCAAGAAACATATCAATAAAATTTAGAAACTAAAACACATATTCATCTTCAAATTGTTTATTATAAAAGAATCACACATATTCACATGAGATTGGCAGCTATAAAGAAATTACAAATAAAGAAAATCAAAAGCTGCTTCCTATCAGCTAATACACTTACATGGCACATGATTTTCTCTACAGTATAACAGTTTGACAAGGTTTTAATATTGCTAAAATTTACAATGGGAACACATTCTATTAAACATAAAATCTTTTACCTTCATAGATTGTCCCCTGTATAATGGAATATAAACACATTCTGATCCAAGCACCTCCTCTTACATCAATATTACATAATTATACTAGTTCTGAATAGGTTATTCTCTACATATCAGAATCTCTCAAGGACCAAGGTAGGTAGGAAATCAGGATTCAGTGGAGAGGGGCGAGAGTCTCAAGGTTACGGAGTGGGGATTCAGTGGAGATTTACAGAGGAGGAAGTGCAGATTCAGTGGGGAGGGAATGGAGGTTCTGTGGTTATGAAATTTTGCTTGGAGGAAGTGGAAATTCAGTTGAAATTCAGATATAAAAGAGGCGACAATTTAGAGGAAAAGAAGTGAAGATTCAGTGGAGAGTAAGTGGGGAGTAAGTGGGGAGAGAGTGGGGTTAGTGGAAAGGCAGTGGAGATCAAATGGGAAGGGAATGTGTATCAAGTGGGATGGGAATTAGGGTGAAGTGGGAAGGAAGCGGGAATCAAGTGGGAAGAAAGCAGGAATCAAGTGGGAAGGAAGTGGGGATTAAGTGGGAAGGGAATGTGTATCAAGTGGGAAGGGAGTGGGGTCAAGTGGGAAAGGAGTGGGGTCAAGTGGGAAAGGAGTGGGATCAAGTGGGATGGGAGTGGGGATCAAGTGGGAAGGAAGCGGGAATCAAGTGGGAAGGAAGTGGGGATCAAGTGGGAAGGGAATGTGTATCAAGTGGGAAGGGAGTGGGGATCAAGTGGGAAGGGAGTGGGGTCAAGTGGGAAAGGAGTGGGATCAAGTGGGATGGGAGTGGGGATCAAGTGGGAAGGGAGTTAGGATCAAGTGAGAAGGGAATTAGTTAGGGTCAAGTGGAAAGGGAGTGGGGATCAAGTGAGAATGGAGTTAGGATCAAGTGAGAAAGGACTGGGGATTTCAGAAATTAAACAGGTGCAGAACTTTGAAGGAAAGGTTTATGATTTTGAAAACATATCTCAAAATTTAGTATTGGCCTCAAAATCAAAGTCCAAAGAACAGTAAATTTTGTGAAAAGCAATGGTAAGAAAAAATCAACATTTAATCTTCCTGACTTCAAAGTCTTTTAAAAACTTAAAAATTTTGAGATGGGATGCTGATGAAGAAGCCTGGAGAAGAGCATTACAAAATGGTCGCTCGTAACCAGTGAGGTGATGAGTTGAATGAAACCAAATCTGTTTTTGGCTTGTATATTTTCATTATAACTTGCCTACTAAAATTTATTTCAGTTTTTTATGTATCAAAGTGTAAATGAAAGTAAATGAATGTCAATTAATGGCGACCATGAATGATGACCACAGGCAGCATTACATATACAATATTAAACTAGCAAGGACATGGATATTTCTCTTGTATATTTAACTTATCAAACGATTCATAGCAGTTCAACGAGCAGTACCAGACAAACTAAACATGCCCCTTTAAAGCCCCACCCCCCTTCCTCAGTTTGGAAGCTCTAGATGACAGGTACATAAACAAAGATTAATCAAGTTAATGTAAAGCTATTGGTAGATAGATGGAGGTTGTTATCATTGAATGCCATTGATATAAGTAAGCCTCATGTTGGAGTCAGTAAACTGATACAGCAACACAGAATAAACTGATACAGCAACAAAGAATATATAGACAGTGTTGGTAGCTAGGTAAACTGATACAGCAACACAGAATATATAGACAGTGTTGGTAACTAGGTAACCTGATACAGCAACACAGAATATATAGACAATGTTGGTAGCTAGGTAAACTGATACAGCAACACAGAATATAAAGACAATGTTGGTTGCTAGGTAAACTGATACAGCAACACAGAATATATAGACAGTGTTGGTAGCTAGGTAAACTGATACAGCAACACAGAATATATAGACAATGTTGGTAGCTAGGTAAACTGATACAGCAACAAAGAATATATAGACAGTGTTGGTAGCTAGGTAAACTGATACAGCAACACAGAATATATAGACAGTGTTGGTAGCTAGGTAAACTGATACAGCAACACAGAATATATAGACAGTGTTGGTAGCTAGGTAAACTGATACAGCAACACAGAATATATAGACAATGTTGGTAGCTAGGTAAACTGATACAGCAACGAAGAATATATAGACAGTGTTGGTAGCTAGGTAAACTGATACAGCAGCACAGAATATATAGACAATGTTGGTAGCTAGGTAAACTGATACAACAACAAAGAATATATAGACAGTGTTGGTAGCTTAAAGTAAACTGATACAGCAACACAGAATATATAGACAATGTTGGTAGGTACGTAAACTGATACAGCAACACAGAATATATAGACAGTGTTGGTAGCTAGGTAAACTGATACAGCAACACAGAATATATAGACAGTGTTGGTAGCTAGGTAAACTGATACAGCAACACAGAATATATAGACAATGTTGTCAGCTAGGTAACCTGATACAGCAACACGAATATATAGACAATGTTGGTAGCTAGGTAAACTGATAAAGCAACACAGAATATATAGACAATGTTGTCAGCTAGGTAACCTGATACAGCAACACAGAATATATAGACAATGTTGTCAGCTAGGTAAACTGATAAAGCAACACAGAATATATAGACAATGTTGTCAGCTAGGTAACCTGATACAGCAACACAGAATATATAGACAGTGTTGGTAGCTAGGTAAACTGATACAGCAACACAGAATATAAAGACAATGTTGGTTGCTAGGTAAACTGATACAGCAACACAGAATATATAGACAGTGTTGGTAGCTAGGTAAACTGATACAGCAACACAGAATATATAGACAGTGTTGGTAGCTAGGTAAACTGATACAGCAACACAGAATATATAGACAGTGTTGTCAGCTAGGTAACCTGATACAGCAACACAGAATATATAGACAGTGTTGGTAGCTAGGTAAACTGATACAGCAACACAGAATATATAGACAGTGTTGGTAGCTAGGTAAACTGATACAGCAACACAGAATATATAGACAATGTTGTCAGCTAGGTAACCTGATACAGCAACACAGAATATATAGACAGTGTTGGTAGCTAGGTAAATATTACGTTGGTGTCAGTAAACTGATACAAGCTTACTAATGCCTGGATTGTCACCATATTTACTAACCTGTACGACCAAATATTCACCAATCCATACCTGGATAGTCACAAGGTTTACTCACTCTTACAACTGGTGATTCACCAAGCTTACTAATAACTGGATTCTCACCATATTTACTAACCTGTACAACCAAATATTCACCAATCCATACCTGGATAGTCACAAGGTTTACTCACTCTTACAACTGGTGATTCACCAAGCTTACTAATAACTGGATTCTCACCATATTTACTAACCTGTACAACCAAGTATTCACCAATCCATACCTGGATAGTCACAAGGTTTACTCACTCTTACAACTGGTGATTCACCAAGCTTACTAATGCCTGGATTGTCACCATATTTACTAACCTGTACAACCAAGTATTCACCAATCCATACCTAGATAGTCACTTAACTTAGTCATTCCTGGACAACTATCAACCTCGTTAATCAAATCTTGTGAAAAATTACCTTTATCTATGTAGCTACATATAGTACAAATGCATACAAATATTAGATATAGTGAAAAGTGTGGATGCATTTACAATGTACTGGTGTAATGTAGATTAATCAAAATAATATGTTTCTACTTCTGCAGGTTTTACATATCCACCATCAATAACTAGTGACTGGCCTCATTCAGCAAATGTTCCAACATGAGAATAAGGCCAATCCCCTCCCCCACCCTCCCTCCACTTTTTTTTGTACATAACTCTCCATCTGTAAAGGTGAACATTGTTATTTATTCAACATTCATTGCTCTTAGTAGATGCTCTGGACTAAACATTTCATGGCAACACTACATTCCCGAGACCACATGTTGCTTCATGAAAAACAAGCTAAAAATGGTTTAAGTCTCTTAACACAAAAAGATTTCACTGTAAATCCATTTTTTTAAAAAATTTTTATGAGCGAAACAAGTTGGCAAAATCTCGCTACCACAAATTAAAACATGGAGACAATAGTGTATGTGATATCATCTATTTCTTTAAAGCGAACAGCTGCAAACTTGTGACGCAGAAATCACTAAAGTAAGTAGTAGCAAAAGAATATTGGTTTCTACAGCAGTTATATAGAACAGTTACCAGAACACAAGGTAACGAATACTATAACAAGTCAGCTGCTAGTTTGACATCAACACAAAATAAGATATTTCAGCAATGGTTATTAAGAGTTATAAAACGACCAATCAAACATGGTATTGCCATTTCACTACTTCTACATATATGTTTGTCTTATAAAATCTACAACATTCATTCTGGAAATACATTGTCTAGAACTGTTTGACTAGAAGCAATATGGCGATGTCCAGTACCAGACAGGAAGCAGTAAGCAGGGCAAAGTAATGGTAGACTTTGGTCATGCCAGGCGCCAAATAGACAAGATATTCTGATAGAAATACAAGCTTATATGGCTCAACCTACCTGTAGTGCTGTACACAGTTCAATAATCAAAGCTTATTTATATATGCAAATGAATTAAAAGTTCAAATCAACATGGAATTGCTCTTGATAAGGTGTAAAAATGTCTACTTTTCACCTGCCAGTACATAAACTTATTTGGTTTAACGAGAAGTCAAAGGCGAATAACTTCAGTTAGTGTCTGTTTGGTACATGATCTGATGTATGAGAATAGAGTTAGTGTGGAGATCATCAGCTTTCGCGTTGGAGTAGGTAGGTAGTGATTTGGTCGACTTGTTTCGGGGGTCCATACCCATTGTTGTCTCCACACTGTAACCCTTCCTCTCCAGAAGGTCCGCAATGGTTACTCGGATACTGCTGTTGGTGTATGTACGACTCAGACATGCATCTTCTGCCATCTTGGACATGAGGCAGGCAAGAACACCATGCCCAACTGGAGACTCGTACCACACCATGTCATTTGGATGCACATGCCCTTTTGGTCGCTGGAAGAATGCGTCTTTGTTCGGATTACGTTTGGACAGGTACTTGTCCATGCTTTTAACTGGACACATTGGGTTACCGATAATTTCATACATGCGGCCATCCCAATTCCAATACTGCATCTCCATACATGACCTTGCCCTTTGAATTTTGATACTATGATTGAGCCTATAGAATTTTCTACCTTTTTCGTCTGTTTCTAAGATAAAAGAATCCTGTGTTAGTCCTCTCAGGGCAGATTGTCCCCCACATCCAAGATGCAGTGTGAGGTCATACCACACCTTCCTGAACAGGCCCAGCGGTGTATCAAGGTTTAGACACCCTGAGGATATCAAAAGTGACACATCCGATGAGGTCATTGGGATCTTCATCGGAGCCTTGGGTTTTATCGGTGTCTCTGACAAACTCTCTCGCAGGTTGTCAAGTAGATTATTAGAAGGCTGGAATACATTTGAGTGTTTGATGTGTGACTTCCATTCTGGGGTAAGATTGGAGAGGTAACGCATAATGCTGTTGCGGACATCAGTGAGTGTGCTGACATGATACATTTCCCCACGTTTGGATTTGGCCTCGAGATAAAACTTGGACAGACAATCATTGAGCTGTGATGGGGGAAATGCTTCAAAGTCGACAGATAGGTTCAAACTAACCAGGAATCCTACAACCAAATGAACACATCATAAATTATACATAAACAGTGATGTTGGGAAACCTCATACCGTTAAATGAAAAAAGATTTCGCCGTGCTTCAATTATTCATATTCTAGAAAATCATCAAGAAGATTATTTTTGGATAGCTTACTGCTTTTGACATGAAAACAAAATTGATTTACAGATAAATATGAAAAATCTTTAAATTTGTTTATTTGTTGATTAAAATAGTTAAAAATTCATGTCATATCCTGCAATGATGGTAAGAGCCTTTTAGCAGCAACTGACATTTATGTAACAAAGGCAACAAATTATATGGATAGGATCAAAGAAATAAGCCCTACCTCCATTAATAGGCTCAAAGATATAACCCATACCTACATGGATAGGCTCAAAGAAGTAAGCCCTACCTACATGGATAGGATCAAAGAAGTAAGCCCTACCTACATGGATAGGATCAAAGAAGTAAGCCCTACCTACATGGATAGGATCAAAGAAGTAAGCCCTACCTACATGGATAGGATCAAAGAAGTAAGCCCTACCTACATGGATAGGCTCAAAGAAATAAGTCCTACCTACATGGATAGGATCAAAGAAGTAAGCCCTACCTACATGGATAGGATCAAAGAAGTAAGTCCTACCTACATGGATAGGCTCAAAGAAGTAAGCCCTACCTACATGGATAGGATCATAGAAGTAAGCCCTACTTACATGGATAGGCTCAGAGATGTAAGACCTACATGGATAGGCTCAAAGAAGTAAGCCCTACCTACATGGATAGGCTCAAAGAAGTAAGCCCTACTTACATGGAAAGGCTCAAAGAAGTAAGCCCTACCTACATGGATAGGATCAAAGAAGTAAGCCCTACTTACATGGATAGGATCAAAGAAGTAAGCCCTACCTACATGGATAGGATCAAAGAAGTAAGCCCTACCTACATGGATAGGATCAAAGAAATAAACCTAATGTAACACATATTGTAGTGATGTACTTACTATGATTATTATCACTAAAGCAGATGGCGGCCAAAATATTTATGGGAATACATGCTCTTCTTGTATCTTTCACATATTTTAATAGTTTTGGCAAAATCTAAAGGTTTCAATACCACAGCATATGCATTTTATAGCAATATCATTCTGATGGAAAATAAAAATCAGAATTTACAATTCATGTTCTATGTATTGGATATATGTATAGGATGATATGATCAGTGATTTTGTGATTAAGATTGAATACCTGCAATCATATAGAATCCAAAATAAATTATAAAAATTCCAAAAACTTTATAGCAAAGGTTTAACTATCCCACTTTTAAATCAAAACTTCAATTTTTAAAACTAACACACCTTGTTGATGTTTGTTGCTTTATCTAAGAAATGAAGTTCTTTCAACTTTTCCAGTCATCTTTTAAAAGTATCAGCTATATCTCCCATTTTGTATTCAGATTTCCTACCTTGATTCAGGCAAACTAAAATTTAATTTCGACTTTCAAAAAATCTGAATTAATTCAGCCAGAGATTGTAGAATCAAAGCCAAATCTGTAAACTGTTTAATTTATTTTTTCATTTGAATTTCTTTTTGCTGTAGTGCATTCAGTTGCTACCACATAACCTACAGCAAAAAAGCCAGGCTGTGGACAGGTCACTACCATATTACCTTCAGTAAATCGGCCAGTTAGTGGATCAGGCCCCTACCGTATTACCGACAGTAAATGGGCCAGCTAGTGGATCAGGTCACTACCATATAAGCTATAGTAAATGGGCCAGCTAGTGTATAGGTCACTACTGTATTACCTATAGTAAATGGGCCAGCTAGTGGATAGGTCTCTACCATATTACCTACAGTAAATGGGCCAGCTAGTGGAACAGGTCACTACCATATTACCTATAGTAAATGGGCCAGCTAGCGGATCAGGTCACTACCGTATTACCTAAAGTAAATGGGCAAGCTAATGGACAGGTCACTACCATATTACCTTCAGTAAATGGGCCAGCTAGTGTATAGGTCACTACCGTATTACCTACAGTAAATGGGCCAGCTAGTGGATCAGGTTTCTATCATATTACAGACAGTAAATGGGCCAGCTAGTGGATCAGGTTTCTATCATATTACCTACAGTAAATGGGCCAGGCTGTGGACAGGTCACTACCATATTACCTTCAGTAAATGGGCCAGCTAGTGTATAGGTCACTACCATATTACCTACAGTAAATGGGCCAGGCTGTGGACAGGTCACTACCATATTACCTTCAGTAAATGGGCCAGCTAGTGTATAGGTCACTACCATATTACCTACAGTAAATGGGCCAGACTGTGGACAGGTCACTACCATATTACCTCCAGTAAACTGGCCATCTAGTGGACAGGTCACTACCATATTACCAACAGTAATGGGCCAACTAGTGGACAGGTCACTACCATATTACCTACAGTAAAGGGGCCAGCTAGTGTATAGGTCACTACCGTATTACCTACAGTAAATGGGCCAACTAGTGGATCAGGTTTCTATCATATTACAGACAGTAAATGGGCCAGCTAGTGGATCAGGTCACTACCATATAAGCTATAGTAAATGGGCCAGCTAGTGTATATGTCACTACCGTATTACCTACAGTAAATGGGCCAGCTAGTGGATCAGGTCACTACCTTATTACCTACAGTAAATGGGCCAGCTAGTGGATCAGGTTACTACCATATAACCTAGAGTAAATGGGCCAGCTAGTGGATAGGTCACTACCGTATTACCTATAGTAAGTGGGCCAGCTAGTGGATAAGTCACTACCGTATTACCTATAGTATTGGGCCAGCTAGTGGATCAGGTCACTACCGTATTACCTACAGTAAATGGGACAGCTAGTGGATCAGTTTTTACATATCACCTACAGTAAAGGCACAGGTAATTCCATGGGGTCCTAACATATTACCTACACATAATGTACAGTGATGACAGAAGAAAACATAAAGGAAAGGATATATGTTTTACCCACCTCTGAAGAGCTTAAGCGCCCACTGCACTGTTTGAATGTCTCCCGTGTCCAGGTACACGTAGTTAGGTGCTGCGTCATGTCCTGGGGAGAAAGTTAGGTCCTCGGGACAGCTGGATGTGCCTGTCAATGGCGACGACCAAACGTGAATGACTGCGTCACTATAGCGACCAACTACATAAAGACTAAATCTACTGTATATATATCATGCACATGGAGATTTACACAACTGTTTCTTGTGAAATCCCTTACCAAAAAGAGGCTGTTCTGTATGGAGCCGATGGAAGGTTAGGGAAGAAACGAGAAATAGAAAATTCTATTCTTGTAGTTTTAGCCTATAACCAGCAATGAACATTTGATGCTTTTTATAACAATTGTTCCTGTCAAATCTCATGAAATAAGAAAGGTACACAAACAATTGACTTCCTGTTTACCAAAGGATGTCTCATTGTATGAACTATTCACCAGGGGATATCTCGGTCTAGGAAATAATTGATTTCCTGTTTATCAAGGGATTTCTAAGTATATGAAATGAATTCCTACATGTAAACCAAGGGATGTCTCAGTAAATGAAATACTCCTGTTAACCAAGGGATGTCTCAGTAAATGAAATACTCCTGTTAACCAAGGGATGTCCCAGTAAATGAAATACTCCTGTTAACCAAGGGATGTCTCAGTAAATGATTTACTTCCTGTTTACGGAGGGATGTCTCAGTAAATGATTTACTTCCTGTTTACGGAGGGATGTCTCAGTAAATGAAATACTCCTGTTTACCAAGGGATGTCCCAGTAAATGAAATATTCCTGTTAACCAAGGGATGTCTCAGTAAATGAAATACTTCCTGTTTACAGAGGGATGTCTCAGTAAATGAAATACTCCTGTTTACCAAGGGATGTCCCAGTAAATGAAATATTCCTGTTAACCAAGGGATGTCCCAGTAAATGAAATACTTCCTGTTAACCAAGGGATGTCTCAGTAAATGAAATACTTCCTGTTTACCAAGGGATGTCTCAGTAAATGAAATACTTCCTGTTTACCAAGGGATGTCTCTGTAATAAAAATACTTCCTGTTTGCCGAGGGATGTCTCAGTAAATAAAATACTTCCTGTTTACCGAAGGATGTCTCAGTAAATGAAATACTTCCTGTTTACCAAGGGATGTCCCAGTAATAAAAATACTTCCTGTTTGCCGAGGGATGTCTCAGTAAATAAAATACTTCCTGTTTACCGAAGGATGTCTCAGTAAATGAAATACTTCCTGTTTACCAAGGGATGTCCCAGTAAATGAAATACTTCCTGTTTACTTCCTGTTTACCAGGGATGTCTCAGTAAATGAAATACTTCCTGTTTACAGAGGGATGTCTCAGTAAATGAAATACTTCCTGTTTACCAAGGGATGTCTCAGTAAATGAAATACTTCCTGTTTACCAAGGGATGTCTCAGTAAATGAAATACTTCCTGTTTACCAAGGGATGTCTCAGTAAATGAAATACTTCCTGTTTACAGAGGATGTCTCAGTAAATGAAATACTTCCTGTTTACCAAGGGATGTCTCAGTAAATGAAATACTTCCTGTTTACCAAGGGATGTCTCAGTAAATGAAATACTTCCTGTTTACAGAGGGATGTCTCAGTAAATGAAATACTTCCTGTTTACCGAGGGATGTCTCAGTAAATGAAATACTTCCTGTTTACCAAGGGATGTCTCAGTAAATGAAATACTTCCTGTTTACAGAGGGATGTCTCAGTAAATGAAATACTTCCTGTTTACCAAGGGATGTCTCAGTAAATGAAATACTTCCTGTTTACAGAGGGATGTCTCAGTAAATGAAATACTTCCTGTTTACCAAGGGATGTCTCAGTAAATGAAATACTTCCTGTTTACCAAGGGATGTCTCAGTAAATGAAATACTTCCTGTTTACAGAGGGATGTCTCAGTAAATGAAATACTTCCTGTTTACCAAGGGATGTCTCAGTAAATGAAATACTTCCTGTTTACCAAGGGATGTCTCAGTAAATGAAATACTTCCTGTTTACAGAAGGATGTCTCAGTAAATGAAATACTTCCTGTTTACCAAGGGATGTCTCAGTAAATGAAATACTTCCTGTTTACAGAGGGATGTCTCAGTAAATGAAATACTCCTGATTACCAAGGGATGTCCCAGTAAATGAAATATTCCTGTTAACCAAGGTATGTCTCAGTAAATGAAATACTTCCTGTTTACCAAGGGATGTCTCAGTAAATGAAATACTTCCTGTTTACAGAGGGATGTCTCAGTAAATGAAATACTTCCTGTTTACCAAGGGATGTCTCAGTAAATGAAATACTTCCTGTTTACCAAGGGATGTCTCAGTAAATGAAATACTTCCTGTTTACAGAGGGATGTCTCAGTAAATGAAATACTTCCTGTTTACAGAGGGATGTCTCAGTAAATGAAATACTTCCTGTTTACCAAGGGATGTCTCAGTAAATGAAATACTTCCTGTTTACCAAGGGATGTCTCAGTAAATGAAATACTTCCTGTTTACCAAGGGATGTCTCAGTAAATGAAATACTTCCTGTTTACCGAGGGATGTCTCAGTAAATGAAATACTTTTACAGAGGGATGTCAGTAAATGAAATACTTCCTGTTTACCGAGGGATGTCTCAGTAAATGAAATACTCCTGTTTACAGAGGGATGTCTCAGTAAATGAAATACTTCCTGTTTACAGAGGGATGTCTCAGTAAATGAAATACTTCCTGTTTACAGAGGGATGTCTCAGTAAATGAAATACTTCCTGTTTACCAAGGGATGTCTCAGTAAATGTAATACTTCCTGTTTACCAAGGGATGTCTCAGTAAATGAAATACTCCTGTTTACAGAGGGATGTCTCAGTAAATGAAATACTTCCTGTTTACCAAGGGATGTCTCAGTAAATGAAATACTTCCTGTTTACCAAGGGATGTCTCAGTAAATGAAATACTTCCTGTTTACCGAGGGATGTCTCAGTAAATGAAATACTCCTGTTTACAGAGGGATGTCTCAGTAAATGAAATACTTCCTGTTTACCAAGGGATGTCTCAGTAAATGAAATACTTCCTGTTTACCAAGGGATGTCTCAGTAAATGAAATACTTCCTGTTTACAGAGGGATGTCTCAGTAAATGAAATACTTCCTGTTTACAGAGGGATGTCTCAGTAAATGAAATACTTCCTGTTTACCAAGGGATGTCTCAGTAAATGAAATACTTCCTGTTTACCAAGGGATGTCTCAGTAAATGAAATACTTCCTGTTTACCAAGGGATGTCTCAGTAAATGAAATACTTCCTGTTTACAGAGGGATGTCTCAGTAAATGAAATACTTCCTGTTTACCAAGGGATGTCTCAGTAAATGATTTACTTCCTGTTTACAGAGGGATGTCTCAGTAAATGAAATACTTCCTGTTTACCAAGGGATGTCTCAGTAAATGATTTACTTCCTGTTTACAGAGGGATGTCTCAGTAAATGAAATACTTCCTGTTTACCAAGGGATGTCTCTGTAATAAAAATACTTCCTGTTTACCAAGGGATGTCTGAGTAAATAAAATACTTCCTGTTTACCGAGGGATGTCTCAGTAAATGAAATACTTCCTGTTTACCAAGGGATGTCTCAGTATGTGAAATAATTGACTTTCTATTAACCAGGAAATGTCTCAAAACAAGTTATGATTAAGTTTACGTTATAAAGGGGATGTAAAGAGTGCTGTTTACAATTAATATATGAAGGTATAACAAAGTGTTACTACATATATATCTGTAAGTATAAAGTAACTATCAAATATTTCGTGCTGCACAAGTTGTGATCTGTGTTTTTCAGTATTTATGCAGAAGGAAAAGCAATATTTGTATTAATTAAGACTTCAAAAATAATATTTATCAGCTATGGGACTAATTAGTTCCTTCCATTACAAAAACATCTCTGAAGAATTTGTATATTTTGGCCAGTAGTGATCCCTCCAAACTCCAGAGAGAAACTTCAGGATGTTGTAAATATTCCTTCATGTCTGTGCTTATACTTGTTTCTACCCCTTTGTTGAGCCCCTGTCAGTTAGTAACTATATGCCAGGTGACCTTTTGACCTTGTACAAGGTACAGCTGGTCACAAGACCCAGCTTTGTCTGCCTACAGCTAGCTACGCTGCAGAGATACAGCTACGCCAGCTACAACAACCACAACACACCATCAGAGCACACCTACCACCACCAGCCTACCACCACACTGTGTGTATACACCACAGCAGTTGTCAGCCAGGCCCAGTAGACACCATGCCCTACTTAGCTAAGCAGAGACACACAACATTAGATAATACATTATTAATCGTACAGGCAACAGACTATGTAATAAAGATATCCCATGCATGACAAGGGATGCATATTTCTTACATAATAATTTACGCATTGCTACACTGTTTGTCAGTGTTGTAGTGTAGTAATATGAAGTACAAACTCACTGAACCTGTTAGAAAATGAATGCACCTATACCCAATATTTCATGACATTATTCAAGAATATAGAAATGCATAATCAACACTGACTGAAAAGTAGTTCTCAAATAAGACAGCCATACAGACAATTTTATACTGATTTTGTGACTATGTCTACAAATATAATTTTTATGTTTGGAAATAAAAATCTCTAAATGTAAATTTGTTATAGGTCTGGGGTTACTATCCAGAGGAGAAGGATCTGGTAGACATGAGTGCTGGCTCCTTAGCTCTGCCAGATATATCTGCGCTAACAACCTGGACCAGTTCCCACTAACATCCAGAAAATCCATTACTGTAATAGATCTGGTCTGCTTTATCTCTTCACTGTCTATACAACACACTATGTGCATAGCTAGTTGACCTAACTGGACTAGAGCACAAAGGTTGACCCTTTAGATAGGCTAGGAAGAATACATGTATACCATTCCTATTTATCATGTTGTTGATAGTGGAGGTTTTTTTTATCACAATTAAAAACAGTGTGATACAAGAATCCCAGTGTAATCAATTTCATCACAAATTTGATGAATATCCAATATGGCTGCCAAAATGTGTTTTTTTCTCTACATTTTGTATGTAATATAAAACTTGACAAACTTGTCTGTGTGGAAAAGTTACTTCACAAATATGGCAATACTTTCAAGCAGTCAAGCAAATCTTGTTTTTAAACATTTTTCATTTTACATAAATTATGTAACAAAACTTATACCAGTCATAGAATTGGACATGGTTAATGGTTCTTCTCCTATGTCAACTAGTAATGTGAGGATATGGTCTATAAACAATACAAAAATTACTCAATATCAACTTCTGCTGATTGCAGTTTTCAACACATTAAATTTGAATATCTATTCTTTTTCTGTTACAAGTTTCATCAATATCACTTTGATGTGATGTATTTCCCCCTTGCTTGGCCCCAGTAACCCTTTGGTAACCCCAGTCATGTGAGCCTGACAGCTCAGACCTCCCGATATCTGGTTTCTATGGTTACATGGGGGTTTTTACTGAACACAAGCAGCCTTACAGATGGATCATTGATTTTGTGGCTGGCAGATCTGAGCCTTGCAGTGAGCTGCCAAGTATATGTGAGCTGGTGTGTACACATACAGGCTGTAGACACCACCAGGCCATGCACTAGGTCGGCTCACTGGGACTGAGCCAGACTTACAACAATGGCCGACAAATCAACAATACACATTGTCTGTATACTATTGTGGGACAAAGTCTGTCTGTATTCAACTATAGGACAAACAGGATGTGTTCACACGAAGTATCAAATATCATTACATTGTAATTGAAATCTTGGCCCATATTTTTGTACCTTAATGAATAGGAGTTGGTGAATGCAAAGAAAATTCCCACTAAGCTCCTAAACAAGTATCTGGGAGTGGTACAAAAAAATTTCAATATCCATTCAATATATCCTGTATTTAGCAACAGCAGACTTTTTAAAAAATGTGCAATTTTCATTTACTGGGATTACATGTCATATATGTATGTACCACTCAAAAATGTTTAAAGTTCAACATCCATGAACATGTAATTGTCTTCTTGTTTAAGTATACATTTGGTGTATATTGAAATCTCCACCAGCTATTCCACTGAAACATGATATATAGTGTTGGCTAGGTGTATAGTTTGATGGTCATGCCACACACAAGCACCTAGGCTATGTTTAGTTAATGTATACAGCTGGTGGATGTAATGTAGAAATACACATGAGGTACATATCAGATGTAGACAGGTAAACTATGGTGGCCCAGAGGGATCAAAATAACAAAGTAATTGTGGTGTATCTCTTCGCCTCTTTATAAAAGGTAAATTTGCCTGCAGCTGGTTTAGCTTTTTGTTGCCTATAACAGCGAGGGTTATTGAACAAAATGGCAGGCTTGGGTGGTGCAGAAACCTTTTAGCTGTAGCCAGTACCTTGCGACTGCCCCACCTAAGTCTCCAACTCACAACCCAGAGGTGAAGGGCTTGTAAAAATTCAGTCAAACTCTAAATTTCATGTCATTAATATCAACTATAAATGATACACCAAACAGGACATTAATCATATTTACATTGCTAATACCTGAGGTTTTTGCCATGGTATGTATACTTGATTGTATTTCGACTAAATGAATTTATTTCAGACATCTTGATGGATGCACTATAGCCATTCTCACTGTTGTGTTTTCAATGGATCGTAAATGTCACTGCTTTCTGTTATGACAGTGTACAGGAAATGCCATGAACATCTCCTGTATTAGTAAAAACACTTTCATTATACTGCACTATAAAAAGATACATGCATGTTTCCATATTCTATGGGTTTTTTTTTATCTTTTCCATTTAAAGTCTTTCATATTATACCCAAATGATATAAGAGTTCAGGTCAATTTTTGTATCAGAGTGCAAAGGTTGAAAAGGTAAAAAAAGGTTGCGTTGGTTTCATTTTGGATAAGTGAGGCAGTGCCTCCATGTTACATCTTTCCATACTCAATCTGAAGTCCATGCAGAAACCTGTCACCAAGAGGTGTGTGTGCTGGAACCAATACATCTATACCAAAAGTCAATGAAAGTTCTTATAGAGGTCACAATGTCCTTGTATTAGACGGGAAAAGGTCAGCAGTGGAACCGTCAAACAAAAGAAAAGCTGCATACTTTGATCACGGAGGAGGCATAAAAGAATTTGTCTAAAAATTTCATATACATCAAATCTTTGTAATGTAGAAAATGTCATTTTAATTTGTACCATTGTTAAGTGAGAACCTTTATCCAGGGCTCAATATCATAAGTGATTGTAATTTGTACCAATGTGATGTCAATAGAGAACCTTCATACAGGGCTCAATATCATAAGTGATTGTAATTTGTACCAATGTGATGTCAATAGAGAACCTTCATACAGGGCTCAATATCATAAGTGATTGTAATTTGTACCAATGTGATGTCAATAGAGAACCTTCATACAGGGCTCAATATCATAAGTCATTAAAGTGCTAGTGTGTTGTTACTTTGCCTAATCTAAACCAATGCCATAAACATTGCCATAGTAAAAGAAGAAATGATGTCCAATGGTTGTCTTGTAAATGAAAACTGAAAGGAAATTAATCTTGTCTTTAGGGAGAAACAGATATTAAAAATTATAGCCATTTTTTGTATACTAGTCAATACCATCATTAAACCGGACCTGATAAGGAAGTCACCTCTATCAAGAGATGATCAGCAGAATTATAAACAAATGTGATTTCATTGTTGTTTAATAAGCCCACCCCTGGTCTTTCCAGCAGAATTGGAATGTTTATCACACGGACTTACTGAAATATAAATACAGGTATGCCTTGAATGTCAATGCACATCAAGCTTTATTACACTATCATAATTTTACATCATAATTGGACATGTTTTCCTCAGTTATAAATCACAATGTGAGCAATTTTAAACCTGGAGTTCAACCAATATCATATTGCCTTCAACATCATGAAGAATCCCCTACTTACACAATGCAGCCATATATGAAATATGACCTGTTAAACAGGCACCGTGTACAATAACAAGGAATGTCAACAACCATCACTTTATATGCCATCTCCCTTCCTTATTTTTCTAATTAATTTTCTTATTTCCATACTCCAGTAATTGTGGAAGAGTGTTATGTGTTTGTCTTGACTGTGCATCCATCTGTAACGCATGGGTAATCTTTGCGTTTTTCTCCATTTCTGTGGTGCTGTAGATCCCAGTAATCAAATGGCGTATGTCACCTTCATAACACACTAGACTGTGAGAAGTCATTCACTTGACCTAAACTGTCACCAGATTTTCATTAACTATTGCATGCTGCATTTAGCTTTTTTTCTACATTTTACAAATGTTTTTCAAAGTTTTCGTCTTCTTTTATTGAAATTGTTGCCTGTTACAATCATATTACAATTTTCTCACCACAAATGTAACCCAATACTTTGCCTGACAATAGTGTATGTTAAACAGTTGTTGGTGCACTAAAGTCATAAATGATCGGAATTCATTAGATATTCCAGGAAAAAATGTTGTGTCTACCATGACATTCCCTTTTTGTACTTAAGTGAAATAGAGAATGGTTATTTAAATAAGTAACACCAAATTAAAGTTCCAAAAATTTTAATGGAATTGACATCTGAACTACTTAAAAATAACATCCAGTGTTCTAGCTAAACATGATTATTTATAACATCAATTAACAGATCATTAAATATTTAGCAGTGGTACTACTTCTCAAACTAAATCATTATGAACTAACGTGTCTGTTTACAAGAAAATTATAATTCTTCTCACAACATCTTCCAGCTATATCACTTATATGACACATAATTTGTATACTAAGCTTTACCTTACATGTTGTATCAAATTATTGTACATCACTGATATGATAAATCCTAGAATATGATACATCCTAGAATTAATATGACACACCCTTGTATTAATTATTCTGATCATGACTAGCCTTATGGGTGTGAAATATTCACTATAAAATCAAGAAATTGTAAAAATTGACTGGAGAGTTTTCAGTAATAATCTAAAGGTTTTTTTTGTGCCTTCCTATCTGTCACTGTTAGCTCAACTGGATTGACATAAGTAATATCTGAGATGTTGATCGATTGCCCAATGAGTCAGCGTCAAATTGACTGGGTTGTTTAAATCACATTTATGATGTTGATATGTTGCCCTTCAGTCAGTCACTGACCATTTCAATGGATAGTTTTAGTTATAATTGTGATGTTGATCTCAACTCAGTCACTGATCACTTGTCTGGATAGTTTTTAGTTGTAACTGTTATGTAAATATGTTGTCCTCCAGTCAGTCACTGACCACTTAACTAGATAGTCTTTAGTGGCTATTGTGATGTTGATTTGTACCCTCCAGTTAGTCACTGATCACTTAGCTGGATAGTTTTTAGTGGTTATTGTGATGTTGATTTGTACCCTCCAGTCAGTCACTGACCACTTAACTAGATAGTCTTTAGTGGTTATTGTGATGTTGATTTGTACCCTCCAGTTAGTTACTGACCACTTAACTGGATAGTTTTTAGTGGTTATTGTGATGTTGATTTGTACCCTCCACTTAGTTACTGATCACTTAGCTGGATAGTTTTTAGTGGTTATTGTGATGTTGATTTGTACCCTCCAGTCTGTCACTGACCACATGACTGGATAGTTTTTAGTGGTTATTGTGATGTTGATTTGTACCCTCCAGTCAGTCAATGACCACATGACTGGATAGTCTTTAGTGGTTATTGTGATGTTGATTTGTACCCTCCAGCTAGTCACTGATCCCTTAACTGGATAGTTTTTAGTGGTTATTGTGATGTTGATTTGTACCCTCCAGTTAGTTACTGATCCCTTAACTGGATAGTTTTTAGTGGTTATTGTGATGTTGATTTGTACCCTCCAGCTAGTCACTGATCCCTTAACTGGATAGTTTTTAGTGGTTATTGTGATGTTGATTTGTACCCTCCAGTTAGTTACTGATCCCTTAACTGGATAGTTTTTAGTGGTTATTGTGATGTTGATTTGTACCCTCCAGCTAGTCACTGATCCCTTAACTGGATAGTTTTTAGTGGTTATTGTGATGTTGATTTGTACCCTCCAGTTAGTTACTGATCCCTTAACTGGATAGTTTTTAGTCATGACTGGATAGTCTTTAGTGGTTATTGTGATGTTGATTTGTACCCTCCAGTTAGTTACTGACCACTTAACTGGATAGCTTTTAGTTACATTTATGATGTCAAAATATTGCCCTCCAATCAGTCACTGAATGGATAGTTTTATATTATGACTGCCTCCTTCAGTTGACACAAATCCTTATTGCCAACTGTATGACTAGAATGTCTATTGTTATGACTGAGACATCATCCACTGGACTAGAATGTTGTTACACTACGATTGTAAAGTTGACAATACATTGTTGCTGTCTGCTCTGGTGTTGATAACTTGACCAGGTAGTTTGTTGTCCATGTGGTAGAGTGCAAAGCAGTTTCTCTGTCCAGTACACAGTGGCACATCACACACCTCACATTTGTAGGTGGTGTATACATACCAGCCTGATTTAGTTCTCACCTGTTTCATCAAACAATAGGCGCAAGGCTTATTCTTCATCATGGGTGTGTGTATTGCCCTGTGATTTAACATGGCACCAACACTGCGAGGACTTCGTTCTCCAGTGCCTGGCTCATCTGGGAAAGCGTCCTGATATGAATGAGCTCTGTGCAGTTCTACTGGGACAACCTGTGAATCTCTTGACATAGCAACCTGATCCCAGGAAGTGGCATGCCCCTGGGTAGAACCCAGTAGGGGCCGTGGAGACCTGCCCCGAGCTTTACCCGTTCGTGGGGATGCACCCCAATTGTGTTGTTTATGTTGCTGAACACTTGAGACACCAGGAGTGTTACCAGTGATGACAACATCATCCTGGTTCTCTCCCCCTATGTCTATATACACCTCTCCTGGGGTAATACAGCTATCAGTAATGCCAAGAGCTAATAGGGCAGGGTCTGCCCCTTCAAACTCAGGATACACCTGTTGCCTAGATGAGGAAGTTACAGTGGTGGGGGCTTTGGAGGAAGCTACTACAGGAGCCATCTGAGGAAGTTTGAGATTCTGTTTCTCGCCATTCTGCTGTGTTACACTTCTATGTTTTGGTATAGGCTCTGAAATCATAAAGAAATACTTGTATCACTACTCGGGTATTTCAAAATTTTGACAATTTTATCAGATATCTTTACATTATTAACAAATGATCTATATCATAACGTCTTTAGAAGTGAAGGGGTTCACTGACCATGACAAAGCACCTGTTCCAAAAACAGAATCTTCAAAATATTAGGAAGATAAAAATGTTAAAATGAAAAGGGAATTCCAACATAATGAAAAGACATGACAGAATAACAAGGGCCAAGAATAGGGCTGTCTCAGTTCGTATATAGATAAGTGTAGCGGCTGTGATACTGTGCTGTGATTGATACTGCCAATCTGATTGGTAAAAGTGCTGAAGATATGCTGGTCAACTCATTTCCACACGATCTCAAAGCAGAACAATACGTCTGTTTGGTAAGATGAAGACTTTGCCTTTCTTTATTATACATTTGAGTGATTGCACATCAGGGCATACCAGCGGACCTTTTAGCTTCCTGTTTTGTTCGGACTTCCACAGGGTGAACTCCCCAGCCCGAAGCATTGGAAATGTCTGTACAATCAAGGATTTTATCCCTTCCAATGTCATGTTCCTCATAACCTTTAACGACCTTTCACCTATAAGACAAACCATTCAGGTCACGGGTAAAACAAAAATCTGTAACCTGATATCCACAGACAAGGTGAGAAATCTTGAATTAGAGGTGTAACGGTACCGGTAACCTAGAAGTCTACCTTAACAATGCCAGTTATTTCACATTAATGTTCACAGATTGCTCGCAGATGGAAACTAACCTTAACAAGGCCAGTTATTTCACATTAATGTTCACAGATTGCTCGCAGATGGAATCTAACCTTAACAACGCCAGTTATTTCACATTAATGTTCACAGATTGCTCGCAGATGGAAACTAACCTTAACAACACCAAGTATTTTACATCAATGTTCACAGATTGTTCGCAGATGGAAACTAAGATACTTAACATCAAATGATAGACAGATATTCAGTACACATGAAATCAATTACCCAAGCCTCTGGCTTCCAGCTCTCTCAGAGTGGTGATTTTGGGCACCTCTGTCAGATTGGGCTGGTCCAGTAGTACAATGGTAATGTCAGTAAAGTTGTCCTCTCTTCGCCCTCTGCGGCCCCACCCTTTGGCTGGGTACAGGGGCCCTATGAAAGAGGTGAGTATTGTAAGAGTTTAGTAACATCATCATTACTCCATCAGTGATAAAGTGAACACCTTTGCAGGTATGGTAAGTGTACAACTACATCAAAAGTCTGGCAAAAACATTGGCAGGTGTGGTCAGCATATATCTACATTGAAAGTGGCAAAAACATTGGAAGGTGTGGTCAGCATATATCTACATCGAAAGTCTGGCAAAAACATTAGCAGGTGTGGTCAGTGTGCAACTACATCGAAAGTCTGGCAAAAACATTGGCAGGTGTGGTCAGCATATATCTACATTGAAAGTCTGGCAAAAACATTAGCAGGTGTGGTCAGTGTGCAACTACATCGAAAGTCTGGCAAAAACATTAGCAGGTGTGGTCAGTGTGAACCACATCGTAAGTCTGGCAAAAACATTAGCAGGTGTGGTCAGTGTGCAACTACATCGAAAGTCTGGCAAAAACATTGGCAGGTGTGGTCAGTGTGCAACTACATCGAAAGTCTGGCAAAAACATTGTCAGGTGTGGTCAGTATACATCTACATCAAAGGTCTGGCAAAAACATTAGCAGGTGTGGTCAGTGTGCAATTACATCGAAAGTCTGGCAAAACCCTCAGTAGATGTGATTAGTGTGTATCTACGAATTCAGCCTGGCAAAAAAATCTCATGGATGTGATAAGGGTGCATCTCCATTGACAAAAACATTGGCAGGTCTGATCTGTGTGCGTTAAGTCTGGCAGGTGTTCTGGTGTTCTATAGGCAAATTAGAAGACAGTTTTGACTTCAATTTAGTTTTTTTGTTGGAGACCAAAAAAGAAGAAACAAAAAAAATCATTTTACAACCTGGAATTTTTAATTCTTTGGATTGCCTAAATATTCACAACTTGTTAAAAACTGTCTTGAACATCAAGAGCATTGTGTGGTTTACAAGAAAAGAAGGGAGGAGGAAACCCTGGTTATTGTTGGTGTATTACAGGAAAATATCCAACCTCTTCACATGTCATCAAGGAAGACATTACAGAACATTCATCAATAAGTTTTAATCTTCTACATGTTTATAGTAGTTTCAAATATCATAACAGATTCAGCCATACTCTTTTGTTCAGCCCTGGTTATGCGGACCACCACAGACTGCAGCATACTCTTGTTCAGCTCTGGTCATACAGATCACCACAGTCCGCAGCATACTTTTGTTCAGCCCTGGTCATACAAATCACCATTGACCGCACCATACTCTTGTTCAGTCCTGGTCAAATGGATCAACATAGACCGCAGCATACTCTTGTTCAGTCCTGGTCATACGGACCACCACAGATTGCAGCATGCTTTTGTTCAGTCCTGGTCATACAGACCACCACAGATTGCAGCATGCTTTTGTTCAGTCCTGGTCACACAGATCACCATAAAATAATTGACAATGTTTCTGTTCCTACACATCAACCAATATTCTACCCATGTAAGGCTAGAAATATCAATATAAGGCAACAATTAATCAGTGAATCCAAGTAAGGCTTTTGATATGGAATATTTGTACATGTATACATGTTTTACAACAATTTTCTTTGAAAATGTTCAGAAATCAAAATAATTCTTCTGTAGGAAAGCCAGTTACTTTATTAGGCAAGACACATGCTCTTCATGTAAAAAAAAGGATGGAACTAATTGGTAAAAAAACACTATTTCTTTTTAGCATCACTCCACCAGGTATTGTATATTGTACATTTTGTCTTTATCAAACAAGTTCTTCTTCATCAGTTGCACACAAAAGGAATTTCTTTCCAGAAACAAAGAAAAGGTCTAATTCAGAACAGCTAATTCAGTACTCATTTGAATACTTTTTGTGGGAAAAGCCAGCAACTCTAGTAGGTATTGTAACATCTCAAAATAAGGGTGTTCATTGATTTAGAGAATTTTGGTACGAGTCGAGCCTCGATTTAGGAATATTGACGCCACCATAATCTTTGTTGATAACAAGGAATTTGTGATACTGGTTGAAACAGTCACGACTGCCCTTACACAATGGTATGTCACACACATCACATTTATAGTACGAGTAGGCATACCATCCTGATTTTGTCTTTTTCTTGTTGATCTGACAAAAGACACAAGGTTTATATTTCTTGTCAATGGTGTACACCAGCTTATGATCACTATAAGGACCAGTGTTGTGAGATTCACCATGACCTTGACCTTCACCTTGCTGCTGTAACCAAGCTCCCTGTTGTCCAGGCTGTAGATTGGGAGCACTAGGTTCAGATACACTTCCTGTCAATAAAGCTGTCTGGTGTCCCGACAGGGAACCATGAATCATAGCTGAGACTAGCTGACTTTGAGACAGACCATGTTTACTATATCCAGGACCTTTCAAAAAGGATCCCAAACCAGGCAGGGCCTTGGTAGAGCCTAATGACGACCCTTGGTGGGCCGTACCCTTAAAAGGAACTGCATCCTGCCTCATCGCATTAGATAACCATTGAGCTTTACTGCCAGCAGATGTTTGTGGGTCTGAAAGCAAAAAAGAATGCTTTTGTTACAACTCAAAAGTCTGTACCAAAGGATATGTAACATACCACAATTCACTAGATCTTCTTGAAATCTCTCTAAGACTGAGGGTGGTTTTTAAAATAATTCAATCTTTACTTCTCAACTTCTAAAGACACTTCTTGTAAAATTGACAGTAGTAATTCAATGCACACATGGATGCCATTCAGAAGCAGTTCTCTTCAAACCTGCAGTGTAAGGACAAAGAGGATTGAGTGGTTATAGAGCTCTACTTGTAAACAATGGAAGATGATAGTCCTGATAAGCGTGGGGTCCAAATACAGCAGGTTTCATATTTTCCTTCAAACTTTATATAGGTGTGTTGATATTAATAAAGACAACAGACGATTATTGATTTCACTGCAACCGTTTTTATTTTTAATAGAAATCATAACATTTCAATATTCAGATACTGAATTTCAACATTTTTACAAATATTTACAAACCTACAAATGTCACAATATGTTGTAACGGCGATGTTTGGTTTATCTAAATATCACACTGAAAAAGAGAGAACTCAAATGCACTCTACTGCAGGATTTAATGCATATTATTCATTGCTTCCTTTAGACTAAATGACATTTCCCTACATATCTGTCTGCAATAAAACAAACAGCCTTAAGGGCCTGAACCCCAAACCTACATTACAGTCTCAAAACAAGATGGCATGATACCGAGATTTTATCCTGTTACCTTTCATGTTCACTTCAAACATCAAACCACTTCTAAACAATACACATGTTGCAGGCTAAGATACCTAGGTATCATGATCTCTCTTTCTTACTGAGATGATGTTTAAGGATTTCAGCACAATTGATCCTTGTGGTCTTGAAAATGGGTCAAGGTCATTCAATTTAGCAAAATGAGTACCCTTTCATCTTAGCATGGTACAGGCCCAATATTATGAGCTAGGGCCTCTTGGTTTTTGAGAAGTGGTTGTCTATTAATGATGGATTGACAATGAACACAGCATCATGGCATAAATTCACTTGTTCTTTGGGAAGATGAGCTATAAAAACCAGTATGGTATACAGAATAAATACCACACTTTAGAATAATTATTTTTAATGCCATTTCTGTTTGTTTGTAACTTTAAATATCAATTCAAGATCAATATAAAATTTAGAACCTATAGTAAAACTATGCCACATTGGAACACAATGCAGCGTAGTAATTGGAGGTGACTTTACTCCAAGATTTACAGATCAATGTAAGGACGGCTCAAACCTACATCTTTTATTTTTAGAATAGAAGTTCTTAAATTCTCACAGCCAGTAGGAGATACTCCCATGACTACACTGCCATCTTTATAAGACAAATGACCAATGTGAAGCTTACTAGCACTTAAAAAAATGAAGTATATAAGATGGTAAGGAATCATCTATCTTTTTCTGCTGTACCGTAATTCCATGAAAACTTTCACTTTGCTTTCCGCGTAAAACATTGATGAAAGGATAAGCAATACTTTTTATCTTGCTTCTAACATGATGTACCAGTTATTGATTATAATAGGCAAAGAAATTGAGGGTTGTTTTAATAAGAATATTCTACAAATATTTATTAATTTACAGAAATTGAGGGTTGTTTTGACAAGAATATCCTACAAATATTTATGGCTAGGTAACTTTATATACAAAATACCAATCAAGGCAATGATACCAGAAATGCTTCATCAATGAGGTTAATCAAATACCTCAAAGACATCAGTCTCTACACACAACTTTATGGAACTTTCATATGTCATGAGCCCCTAAACTGTATTGAAAAGTAACCTTTACTCCAGTATGAGGAGAAAACCTGCACCATACTTCATGAAACTAGGTTTTACACTCTAGAAACACTTCAATGACATCAGACTTTTACAAACCTAAGTGACAACAGACTTTCACCTGTCTTAGGAAGAATCTTGCACTATACTTACATGAAGAATTCAGGATTTAGACTTTTTTGGGGAGAAAACTCCTATAGAACTTTAATGAAATCAGTTTCAAGGTGGAATGTGTGTATAAAACTTCACACTAAAAGAGGACAAAACATTCACACTTTCATTGCAGACTCTACGGAATGGCCATTAGCCTGTATGGGAAGGAAAATTCAACTGCAGTTCACTTGTATCCATAGTAGACATATACTGATGGTACTGATGGAAACAGTCCCGCTTACTACGACATAGAGGTACATCACACACCTCACATTTGTAATAAGAGTAAATATACCACCCTTTAGGGCTTTTCACCTTGTTAAGTACACACACCACACATGGCTTGTACTTCTTGTCTGCTATATACACAAGCTTGTGCTGTCCATAATCATGTTGACCTCTATATGCAGAGGAAAGGCCTTGACTTATATTCAAGTTGGGGTCAGGTAAAACTATATTTTCATGGTGTCGAAGCATGGAGTCAGACATAACTGTTGGGACTGTTGTCATATTTGAACTTTGACCTTGAAACCTTGTTTGTGAAATGTCAGAACTTTGACTTTGTAATCGTCCTTGTGAATTTTGCTTTGGAATTATGAATGACTGTAATAGTTCAGGAGGGAGGCCAAAAGTTTCAGAAATCAGTGGACGTTTGCCAGAGGTAACTTGTCTTATGAATCTTGGCATGTTACTGCTATCACTAGGCTCTGGATCTGAAAGAATAAAAATGTATCTATTACCATGCGAGAAACCTTACACACGAAAGAATCTAAAAATAATAATTGGAAGATGTGAAGGTCACGCTTACAACATACACATAGGAATTCAAAACTCAAAGCTACGATTATAAAGGATATATTAATATGCAAATTTGTTCAAGGTCAAAGTTTGTTGTTCTCCGTCGATAACAGGTAAATAACATGTCAGATTTAACACATCACTAGGAGCCTAGATCCAGGTATGGTAGACATCATTTTAAATCTATACAATAAATACAATATTCCCTCTCCCCGCCATAGTATGCACCAAGAATCAGTCTAACTGCTCATCTTCAAACTACCATTAATATCTGTTTTGAAAACTGTCCGGGTGTCTGTCCCTCTTCGGCAGGCATTAAGGAAATTCTGTGTTAAGTTTAGATCAGATTCACAAGGTCAGTAAAATGAGTTGTGATTTTAACCCGAATAGCACAGAAAGTATACAATGAATGTCAGACACAATGCCAGTAAAATGATTAACAGAGCAAATACACAGGTGATAAGTAGTTCCTGCTTTATAGAGGAACCAGTCTGATCAAAACCTGGTATAGAATGGAGGACAACTACTATTGTCATATACAATATAAAGTTTAATCTGCTTACTGAATGGTCAAAACTCCTTTCATAGGTCTAAATAAATTGTGATGTTACCCTGAAACAGACAGAATCTGGGTTTGTAAGGTGAATACAGTTGTCCAAATCCCTGTCTGGCATCTACAGGAAAATAGAGCGATCCAGAAGTCTGGCAATCAGAAACAAGGATTGCTGCCTTCCAAAACAACTGCTGGTATTATCTACGTCAATAAGTTTAAGTTTCCAAAACAACTGCTGGTATTATCTACGTCAATAATTTTAAGCTTCCAAAACAACTGCTGGTATTATCTACGTCAATAATTTTAAGTTTCCAAAACAACTGCTGGTATTATCTACGTCAATAATTTTAAGTTTCCAAAACAACTGCTGGTATTATCTACGTCAATAATTTTAAGCTTCCAAAACAACTGCTGGTATTATCTACGTCAATAATTTTAAGTTTCCAAAACAACTGCTGGTATTATCTACGTCAATAATTTTAAGCTTCCAAAACAACTGCTGGTATTATCTACGTCAATAATTTTAAGCTTCCAAAACAACTGCTGGTATTATCTACGTCAATAATTTTAAGCTTCCAAAACAACTGCTGGTATTATCTACGTCAATAATTTTCCAAATACATGATTATTTTTAATGAATGTTCCTGAATAGTAGGTGATAATGAATTATTTCCCTTTTTTCCAAACTTGTTCAGCTATGCTATAAATATTCACTTTATGTGAACTTCCTAATGGCATGTTCGTATCTGTTAAAGCAGTGTGTCTGTAACTAGCTGTTAGAGAGCCCATCCTATGACAACTTTCTGTTGGAGAGTCTGTCACATGACCACTGTGTTTAAACACAGGAGAGAAAAACAACAACATTGATGTTTAACATTATTTATAACTTTATTTTTATCGTATTGAATTTTATAAGAAAATTAACAATTGAGATATTTACAGTTTGTTGTTTTAACATCACAGGTTAAATTCTGTACAGGGCCTTGTACATTTAAACATATTAGCTCACCTGTATTTTTTTATTTTTACAACACTATTCAGTCTCCTCACAGGTTAATTTCTGTACAGGGCCTTGTACATTTAAACATATAAGCTCACCTGTATTTTTTAATTTTTACAACACTATTCAGTCTCCTCACAGGTTAAATTCTGTACAGGGCCTTGTATATTTAAACATTAGCTCACCTGTATTTTTTTATTTTTACAACACTCTTCAGTCTCTAGTACTTTCTCTTCACATTGATCTTTAGAACTACATGTAATTTTCAATTATTGGTTCCCTACATTAATTCAGGCAGCATATTCTACATCTATTACACATTCAACTTTTATTATTTCGGCATTTCACATTCTATACTCTCTAAACCAACCCAACTTTTTCCTTACCTCTTCACACTTCATACTTTCGACACATATCATTAAACATGCCATATAATATCATTTTGAATATAATATCAGCCTGCTTTCTAGACAGATAAGATAAACACCCTTTGTACTTTCTGAACACATTAGAAGCATTCTCTCTAAACATATCAGACATTACTCTCTCTAAACACATTAGAAACATTCTCTCTAAACATATCAGACATTACTCTCTAAATGTATCAGACATTACACTCGAAACACAGTAGATATAACAACTCTTCCCTCCAAACATATTGTACTCTCCATTTTTCTTATTATCTACAATTTTGTACTGTTTTTATACATCTGTACATAAATTTACAACCTGTCCTGGACTGACATTTCAATTATGAATGTCTTGATTATCTCCTGTCACAAGCCTGTAGATCAGTAGAGCATGCAAGACATGGAGCGATGTTAATTTAATTATGCACCAAACATTGCCAAAATCAGAGGCAGTACAAAAACACCCTAATCAACTGTTTACAATTATGATAGCTGTGTTCTTGCATTCCAATTTTATGTGGAAAATTAACAACCAATAAATATTAAGATATTCTGAAAATGTCACTTTTAGGAAGTTTTGTCTCTTGACAACTGATAACTTGGTAAAACCATGCTAAATATTGTTGTCTTTATCCCATTGTTCTCAGGGGAAAAAAGCTAAGATGAAGAATTAGTGTCAGCATCTTGCAATGAAAATCTACCCTCCTCCTCTTCAACTAGTATCTTATTGTGATATGCTCTCAGATGATAGACATATCGTGACTTTTTCCAGAAAGTTTTACCGCACATTTGACAGTCAAACCTCTCGTCAGACTCTTGGTGAAACTTAGTGTGCTCATAGAACCCCATACGCGAGGCGAAACTACGATCACACAGATTGCATTTGAAGGCACCAGAGTGACCAGCAACATGATGTTTCAATTCATATGCATCCAGAAATTTTTTCTGGCAGATGTCACACTTTAGTTTTGCATCGTCATTATGGATGCGACAGTGCCTCTGGAAGTTATATAGTCTAGTAGTTCTGAAGTCACAGCCTGGTTCTGGACATACATGCTCTTTCCGGTTCATCAAACGCCCATACGTGCCCCTCCTGGGCCCACGGGCACGTCTTTTGACAATACCTGTGTTTCCCTCATACAAGCCAATATCAGAACTGAATGTCTGTTGGAGATCGAGCATGTCGTCCACCTCCTCAAGGGTTGATGGCTGGTAAGCAGACACTACTGAGTCAGGGTCAAGCTTCAGGTCCATCCCAGGTACTAGAAGGATAAAACAGAACCAAGTCCTCAACTGTGATTGGACTAGACACATCACATGACCCATTATCATATGGCCAATAAAAGTTCATCCTCTAGCACACTGTAACGGTGCAATGAGGCACAGTGATGGGAGCTTACTTGGATTTGTTGGCCTTTCTGATATGGCTTGATCTCCATCAACAGTAATCTAAGCTTTGTGCGAATATGTTTCATAATATGTAATATCTATAGTTGAGTTCTGCTGAATCGTTCTGACTTAATTTCCAGTGGTTAATACACAAAATCTTACCATTTATCAATCATTTCAAAAGAAGGAAGCCATGTGGTACGTTCTTTCAGTACATACTTTGACCCTATCTAACAGAAATAGAAAGTGCCAGAGATCTATAACAAAGCATGAAATTAAAAACAAAATGTAAGGAAGTTACAGACAGAATGACACAATAGTAAATAATAAATGTCCCTTCCAGTATTATGAAAGTAGAATAAATATGACCACAGAAAAAATTTGAATTCCAGGAATTCTGCAAGAACAAATAGGTTTGTCTTGTAGTTTCATGATGACCTTGTAAATGGCTAACTTGTTAGATTTGTTGAGCATTTAGTTACCAATTCATAATTTATCCCTGTAAATTGTCTCCTGTAAATTTCATCTGTAACTATACTCTTCTTTCACACACAACTCTATACAACATTCCCTGTTCAACTCAATATCCTCTCAATATAACATAATGATGTATGGACTATATTACTGATCCTCTGGTTTTAATACTTCCATAAAAGTTTACAACACTGAAACTTTAAAAATTGTCTTTGGAAACTAAAAAATCAAAAGAAAGTCAAGACAAACTCTATGATATGAATTTTGTACATCTATCTCACAATAAGCCCTGCCAAAACCAACCACTATTTCAAATAAGCCCATTCTAAGCCCTTTCACAAACAAATATTATTTCCAATATGTTCCCTCTAAGCCCATTCACAAACAAATGTTATTTCCAATAAACCCATCCTAAGCCCTTTCACAAACAAATATTTTTTCGAATAAGCCCACCCTAAGCCTTTTCACAAATATTTTTTTCAAATGAACCAACCCTAAGCCCTTTCACAAAAAATATTTCAAATGAGCTCACCCTAAGCCCTTTCACAAACAAATATTATTTAAAACGAGCCCACGCTATGACTTTCAATTTTGTTTACGATGTGATTTTCAGCCAGAAACTTTATGGTGACTTCCAAACAAGACACAGTTTATTTCTAATAACCAATATAAAGTATTTTGTACACCATTTCTGTTCAAATTAAGTAGTGTGTTATACAGTACCTTTCATATATATTTACATATCAGCACTTTATTTTATTGATCATGTATCTAGTAAAACACATCCAACATTTCTTTGTTTGGATCCGGAATCAATATTGGACCATGCTGTCAATATTTCTTATCAAACTCTATTTATAGACAGTACAATATTATTTCTGAAAATCCAAACTATCAAAAAAATATATATATACTGAAGAGATCAAACCCAAAGGTAAACTCTGTTGTTTAATGTCTAAAGGCTAGGTTACAAGTAAAGTAAGTAGGACAGAAAACACCTCCACCATCAAGTTACAATTTGTACACAAGTCTTCACCTGCCATGACAAGCAATAACCCAGACAAAGATCTCCATTTGTATTGCATATAAAAAGCTATTTCATATCTTCCATATCCAAGGCAATCGCTTGCTATTGGATTATGTATACAATCACAATACTCACACAAATGTTAATGTGTTTTTCGAGTTAGTGAATACATATCTGCATATGAATTAAGTTTGTTCATTTATCAATGTTCACGCTAATGAGATGTTAGCAGTGTGTGTCATTTCTGGTTTAGGATGAGAAACATTTAAATCACAAAATGTAGCACTATTTCTAGCCTTCCTCTGTCCTGTCATGCATAAAGCTTCGAGTTGGGAATACTACACTTCCGTAGGCATAGGAAGCATTTCCAGTCACATGATCTGAACTGCCAGTCACCTGAGCAGTGCTTTCTGACACATGATCTGTATCGGAAGTCTCCTGACTGGAAATAATGATGTCTTGTCCAGAATCTGCAGCCATGTTATCAGAATTTTCTGTCACCATATCAGGACTCGGTGCCATATGACTAGAACTTGGCATCGCATGACCAGTACTTGCTGTCACAGGACCCGAGTTTGCAGTTACATGTGCGGACATTGTGAGGGCAAGAGGTTCCTCAAAGTCAGGTCTGCTGTGACCAGTTGACATTGTACTGTCAACAGATGAGGAAGGTAACTGGTGGTATTCTCTTTTTGGAGAAGTAGGACAAACCAGAACATGAGAATTATTTGGATGTGTCGAGGAGACATTTTGATTAGTAGACGACAAATTTGATTGTGACAATGAGGCGACATGGTGTGACAAGGCATACTTGGAGTATGGTGCAGTGTTACTTAAAACTGACGAGGAGACATTAGCCTGAGACATGGTGACACCACTATGAGGCTTGACGATGAACTGCTTCAGGTTCACATTTGAACCGACGCCCGTCTGAGACTCGTTCGCCTCATTGACACCGCCGAAGATGAGATCATGGTAGAGTTTAAAACATCCCCTCTCCCTCTTACACAGCGCCACATCACACGCCTCACACTTGCAGCGACTGTACACCAACCAGCCTGACTTGGTCTTAGTTTTATTTAGCTGACAGTAAACACAAAGCTTTCTATTGATGGGGCCAGTGATAGGAATGAGTTTGTGGATGGCAAGTCTAGTGGGCAGGGTACCCACATGACTCGAACTTCTCCAAGAAGGTGAGGCCGGGAAAGGAGAGCCTGATACTGAGGAGGCTACCCAGGGATCTTCTGAAAGGATAAAGAAACAACACCAATTACAAACACGACAACAAAAAGGGTTAAGAGGCCACAAATAAAAAGATGGCTTACGAATTCTGTTTAGCTATCACACCAAATTCACTGCATCACTCCATACAAGTTCACTATCTTAACCTGTAGGAGTTTATACAAGGGGGGAAGAATATCTACCTATCACAGACAGGGCCATGCCTATAAAGCTCTAACAGCACCGAAGACTAGGGTCATTCAAATGGGTACTTAAATAGCTGTGGGTTTGTGTATTGACTAGCCTCTGATTTGTATGCAAGAAGCTGGCGATGGAAAGTCTCAAAACAGTTCCTCTCTCGGTTGTTACACAGAGGGATGGAACAATGGCTACATTTGTAGTAAGTGTTGACACGCCAACCAGACTTTGTCTTAGTTTTATTCCTCAGACACAGAAAGCACTTGGTGTATTTGTTGTTCTCGTTCTTGACAGGGATGTGTTGGGTGAGGTCGCCTGTCAGAGGCGGGAAGAGTTCTACACTTGAAGATTGGGAGAAAGGAGGATGGAACAGGCCAGACTTGGTGTCTGAAAGGATAAAGAAACCACGCTTTAGATATATAGCCCGAACTTAGTACTAAAAATCTTAAGCATGGTCCCAATCAACACATATCCCAACATGCTGCTGTAAAGTAGTATGCAGTTTACAGAAGCCTTATAGTTGCTGTGATAAACAGGTCTATCAATTTGATATATTAGGGATAGATCCATGTTCTTGCTTTGTCAATATTCCTTCCCTTAATTTAGTAACTGTACAATGATATTAACTATCAACTTGTGTCCTTGGTGGAGGTAGATAAACACCAATACATTCAATGAAAGCTATTATTTTACCAAGTTGGATGATATCATAATGTTGCATACTCAAGTGTGTCATTTGAAAGAATTTTTACAAAGTCTTGCAGGAGAACTAAAATTACAAGAGGAGAGGAAAAAAAAAAAAAAAAAAAGAAAGAAAAAACTAATAATCAACTGTTCATAAATTCATGGTGTATTTTTATCTAAATTTAAGTATTTGTGAAAACCAAGGAGTTGAATAATAACATTATTACACATCTATCTATATTCCTTCTTCTAAATTTATAATTTTCATTGTGCAATTGTTAAAGATGATTGTTATTCTTTTCCATTTGGTATATTATTTAATCTCTACTTGAGAAAATGTGAGTTAATGCTGGTTACCTCCCCTGCAAATGTCAGCTGATGAATTTTGGGGTTTTTCACTTCACATAGATAATAAGTCATAACCTGTTCTTTATAATGGCTGTATCTGTATTGGAACTGTTTCTTTTCATTAAGTGTTGAATTTGCACAAAAAGTTTAAAAATAATGTCAAACATTAGTACACCCCTTATTTTCTCCCTATTGTCAAAACAGCACGATGAAGTTCAGCTGCGTGAAAGATTCCAGGTGTACCTCTCTCTAAACACAATTCTCACTTATCTGCAACTTAAAAGTCTCAATCTCTGTACAAAGGTCTGTGCCAAACTTCTAAACGAACTGTTGTAATAAAGAATAATAGTCAATGGCAAGCATGCATATTCATTGCTTCATTAAAATGTTGTGGAACAGGTCGAAACAGTTTCTGTCCTTGCCGATACAGAGTGGCACATTACACTGTTCACACTTATAGTAAGTGTTCACACGCCACCCTGATTTTGTCTTCACTTTATTTCTGAGACAGAAGAAGCATGTGGTGTACTTGTTCCCATGGTTACGAACAGCCCTGTGATGTGACATGTGCATGGTGGAAGGGAAAAGAGGAGGCATCGTGGGAAATGGGACGGAATCACCTCGCTCTGAAAGGAAAAAGAAATTTTGATGTAGAATGTGAAAGCCCAGTGAACCTAGAACTTATTTGAGAAAATTCAGTTAAAAGACTATGCCTGTAAAAGGGTTGGGTTTTTTTGTGTATTGATACGGCTTGAAATAAAATTTAAGCAATTGTAATCCGAAACATAGTTGTAGGTACAAACACCTGTAACATGGTATGTCTGGTGAAGGTACAAACATTTGTAACATGGTATGTCTGGTGATGTACAAACATTTGTAACATGGTATGTCTGGTGAATGTACAAACATTTGTAACATGGTATGTCTGGTGAATGTACAAACATTTGTAACATGGTATATGCCTGGTGTCAAAGTACAAACAATGTTATTGTGTTAATGTTTGGTATACATCTGAAGGTATGTATCTTTATAGACTTGTCAGTTTTTATGTTACTGTTCCCTCTCAGTTACACAATATGCAGTGATAAAGAGATGACCGTGTGAATGTGAAACTATTAACATCAAATCAATATTATTCCTTACCTATATCATTATAAGCAATAACTATAAAATTTCTGTAGAAAAAAGGAGTTAGCTCCCTTTACATATTTGTGAATGCCATGACAACTCATTGTGTAATTTAACCTTCTAAAGGAATTTTATGTAAAGATGACACAGTCAGTTTGTATGATAATACATCATCAATGTTTAATGACAGTGAAGGCTTGTGGTGTGAAGCTGCATTGCACAACAACAGTGTATCTCCTCAGTTATGTAATTTTGTTTACAATAACAAACATAAAAACTGTTCTATTTGTGATGAAAATTTATTTTAAGTATTGGGATAGTGGAAAGGTTGGTTAAATATTAAAATAACAGTGTTATAGAGGTTGGCACAGGATCCTACCGACAACACTTCTAGTCATCATGATACATGATACATGATACAGTGCAGTACACTATTATCAGGTTATGTAAACACCAGTCTAGCCATTAAATAGAATACCATCACTACAAGGTAAAGTCATCTAGTCCCTGGTAGTTTCCTTTTTATTTCATGTTATTACTGTTTTTACTGGTTTTATATCAAGTGTTCCAGAATGAAATCCCTTTAATGCCTTTAAACGGGTGAAAACAATTTCCTGTTTCAGAGAACATGTGAATAGACAGTTTACCCCCTGAAGGGCCTCAGACTTTCAAGTTATCATATGGAGATAATTGTCCTTGAGGTATCAAAATAGAGAACTCCATTTGGATGGTCTCCAAATTTCAAGTTATCAATACAGGTTTTTATATATGGAAACACTATAATTATGTAAACATCTTTTCTGATACGTGTAGCAGTTACATAACCACTTCTAAATAATTCTTATATTTTACACTCCATACATCAAACATAACTAAACACACGATTGAGCAGAGATCTTATTTATTTAGGAATGAGAGAAGAAAATCCTACAGCTGCTGTTTTGAAGTTCCCCATTGGATGCCTCTTGTCATGTAAGCTGTTTATCATGGCAAACATGACAAGCCTAGTGGTTTGCCTGGGCTGTGTATGACTCAGACAGGCTTCTTTACCAGGCTGCTAGGTCACACAACAGTCAGATTGGGGCTCCAACAGCAATTGATAGCTTTATAGCATCAATCAAAATGTCTAAAGTGATGGTTTTCTCATATTTTAATATAAATTTCTAAAACCAAAATTTCATAAATAGAAATTAAATTGTTCATGTCAACACATAACAGTGTACATGTATGCACAGAATACCTTACAATGTTCTGAATTAATTATTATGTACATAATATTTAAGCTGACAAAGCTTTTCACCTTTTGAGCTCTGCTTTATCACAAGACTCCTGTTAGTGATAACTGAAATCCCTTGTTATAAACCTTCTATTACATTGGTTCCCTGAGGATATTTATATGTGCCACTCCTTACAAAAAGCACCAACACCATATAAGTCTAGTCACAGTTTTATTTTACAACATCAGTAGGCCAGCTAGCAGTACATAACCATAAACACAAATTCTGCATTTTCCTATAAGGTTAGAAATATTGAGTAACATATACATATTGTGTTTTCATATAGACATTACAGGTTGTTGTTAGAGAATTCATAGATTGGAACTGACTTCAACTGATAATGGAGAGTTATAAAAAATTCTCTTTCGTATATATCATCTAGTTTACACATTTATATCATAAATTATTCAGATACAAATGCAAGGATGAAAAAAAACTTGTAAACCATAAAATATACACTTGTTGCTCATCCCCACTTCATCTGAAATGCGCCAGGCTTCACAAGAATTATGAATTTATATATAATGTGAACAACCTCACAGATCTGAACCCGGTAGCAGTTATGTGAACCATGTTACTCATCTGAACCAGACAGCAGTTATGTGAACCACGTTACTCATCTGAACCAGTTATGTGAACCACATTACTCATCTGAATCATATAGCAGTTATGTGAACCACATTACTCATCTGAACCAGTTATGTGAACCATGTTACTCATCTGAACCAGACAGCAGTTATGTGAACCACATTACTCATCTGAACCAGTTATGTGAACCACGTCACTCATCTTAATCATATAGCAGTTATGTGAACCATATTACTCATCTGAACCAGTTATGTGAACCACATTACTCATCTGAACCAGACAGCAGTTATGTGAACCACATTACTCATCTGAACCAGTTATGTGAACCACATTACTCATCTGAACCAGACAGCAGTTATGTGAACCACATTACTCATCTGAACCAGTTATGTGAACCACGTCACTCATCTGAATCATATAGTAGTTATGTGAACCACATTACTCATCTGAACCAGATGGCAATTGTCTGAACCACTTGTCAATCATATTGTACCTGGATATTCCAGTAACCAGACTATATGATTCATTTGAACCATCTAGTGTCAATGTCAACAATGAAATGCCAGACTTTTAAAAACTGTTGATCAAATATTTGAAATAGGTAGCTTTGATATGTATCAAATGCTATGTATCTAGACTCTTTAGTTGACAAGAACCATCCTGGCTAACCTAATAATAGAAACTGCTGGCAAGTACATATACCATACAATCTTTGAAAAGTTTGCCTTTTCCCGAACTACCCAAATATCTCCGAATCATTTACTTTGTATCTGAAGCAGTGTTGTTTTAACGAACTATCCTGTATCCGTTTATGTACAGTCTGGTAGGTATCTGGATCACACAGCCCTTTCTGTATATATCCAGTAACATGTCAATGCTTAGTAATAAGCCCAACCATTTATACTGCTGTAATCTTTGTCTTGTAAAAATCAACTGTCCTAACTCTAGGTCAGAGATATGTGACAGTCCCCTGCTTACTGTATCACCCCAAATAGGTGTTCCTAACTAGATAGTGTGGGACAATAATCTGCTTTCGGCTATGTTGTCAATATTCACAAGTATGGAAATGGTGGATTTGCTAAGACTTGAGTTCTGTCATCGTCCGAGAGATTATGGAACTTTACGAAACAGGCACGAGGGCCGGTACACAAAGCAACATTACACATAGCACATTTGTCTGAGGTATACACCCGCCACCCTCTCTTAGTTTTTACGTTATTGAAGCGACACACAACACACACTTTTGAGGGCCTGGTCTTAGTGGGGATATGCCTGTTAACCTGCGAGTCAACTATACGTTCCAAATCTAGAGATAGGGGAGACGTGACCGACATGCTCAGTGATTGGTTAGCACGCATTGTTAGGGCATCCATCGGTCCTGAAACAACAAAATAAACGCACTCAGTTTTTTTCTTGATATTTTTTATTTTTTATTCTCGTCTTCAAGAAACTATTAATACATTATGTACCAAGTCATGCATATAATACAATACGTTTTTTTTGCCTCTGGTGAAGGATAGGAGTTAAGGTAATCTTGTATGTACAGCAATTTCAGATATTGGTAATCAATTAATTTATTCACTATATTGATATGAAATAAATTGTGCCTACAAAGTTATGAAGATCTTTTAACGTAATTCTTTTTCTCTTTTTTTTTTTCTCTCTTTCTCACTCTTTGCATTAAGATGTCATATGCTAACAATTTTGAAGAAAGATGAATAAATATTTTCAGGATTTGAGAAAAGATATCTGGACTCTTGATTTAACTGTCTGCACAGTACTGAATCAAAATTATTACATTTTCTGCAAGGATATAAACAACCGTTTTTACACAACTACTTTGCCTTGCAACCACTTTATTTTTCTACACCTTCACAGTTGATGAAGGTAATTTGTGGTATCACATACATTTTCCTCCAGTGAAAGGAGACAGAAGGCAATGGCAGGGTCAAAGTTGTTCATGACAAAGTCAAAGTTGCAGACGACAAGTGAATGAAGCCATTTTGTGATGAGCTTTGCCAGACACAAAATATTCAATTTAAATTTAATGATATTTTGGTTTTTCATCCTCAATGGAGGGATACATGTGACTCGAGAGGATGATAGGCCCTATGTTGGGAACAGCAGCACTCTCTTGGTTCAGGAAGGGTTCACAAAGAGACTTATGGAAGGTACCAAAACAGTCCCTTTCCCCAATACACAGAGGGACGACACAGGCAGAACAGTGGAAGCGAGAGTACACCTTCCAGCCCTTCCTGGTCTTCACTTTGCCAGCCTGACACATCACACACAGTCGTGGCTTATTCTCTACATTTCTATCTATTCTATGCCCCAGCCCCTCCAGGTGCTTGGTAATATTGGACTTAAAGGGACTTAAGCTGCCAAAGGTTGCTGAGGATCCACACACAGATCTAAGGGGGCCAGGGTCTGAAAGATAAAACAGAATGGCCAAAATCATCTCTCCTGTTCCAGAAACCTTCAATACTTAAAACTAAACCTTCAGTATTAGCTAATTCTTTAATGACCTGATCTAAAAGCCTACATTATTAGATATCAAACTTTTAGTGTATTCCAATATATAGTCAAACTAGGCCAGTATCTGGATATCTCTGGTTATCCCTGGAGGTGGTCCAAGGTGCTATACATGTAATCTTTGTTGCAAGCTCTGAAAAAATTTCTTATGGGCCATGCAGGATTATCTGAGATATGTAGGAGCAGGCCTAGAGAATTATCAGAGGTAAAATCAGTAATAGATTAAGAGTATGTTTGTGATAATCTTAGGATAAGGTACAGGTTCTGTGAGTTCATCTAAAGTTATCTTTAGACTACAGCTTGTGAAGGATTATTTGGACATGATCTTATGACAAAACTCTGAACAAAATATCTGAAGATTATCTTAGGACAAATCCTTACAACATCATCAGGAGAGTAAACCCGCAGTAGGCCTTCTTATTGATATCAAACACTCTTAGGTATCTAAGGTTCTGAGACAAGTATTGATAGATTCTCTGTTATAAATAGTTATTGCAGAACTCACTAAAACGGTGTCCGTCTCGTACACAACTGTTGATTACAACATACAACACAAGTGAAAGCTTTACAACAAATAAAACAATTTTATTTCATGAAATAAATCACAGAATGACAGGTGTAGGAAGAATGTGGCATATAAAAGACAGAGCGTGATGAAAACCTTGTTAGAGAACACAGAAAGGTCTTTTTATTGTATCACATTACAGGTAAATTCTTGGTACTTCAAAAGAAATATGTGATATTGGTTAGGGACTTTAGGTACTTTGGTGAGGACATATGGTGTTAGCGTTCAAACTTACACTAAAGTTTGTATAGGGATGAAATATGTTTCATTTCTGGTGTTGAAACTCACACCAAGGACACAAGATGGCATTAATGCCACACAGGCATTACAACAGTTGTTTAACCAGTATTAAGTATAAACAGAAATGATCTTACTGTGTAAAAAATCTTATATTGTACCATGTGTAGATGGTCAGTGACAATCTGATGTCATATTACACAGTGGTACATAGCATGTATAGTTTAATAGGCGTGACAGATTCCGTCACAATTCACTGCCGTACCGCATGAAGTAACAGGTATATATCAATGTGAGTGATAGAGTATAAAACAGTCTCGTTCCGACGTCGTGTTACACAGCGGTACCTCACACCCTTCACATTTGTACCAGGTATAAACCCACCATCCTGACTTAGTTTTTATGTTATTTAATTGGCAATAAACACACAGCTTCTTTTGGCCTTCTAAGTGCACCAGACGGTGTTGTAGATCCCCCTGGTGGCTAGGGTCCACCATCAGTGTGCCCTTGCTACTAGTCCTCGCCTCTAAAACATGACCTTGAGGAGGGTGACCTTGTGGAAATCGACTTTGAGCTATGACCATTTGTCTTTGGGGTGCCACTTGCAGCACACTTGGTACGGACATTCGAGCCATCGTTGTTAGGTGGCCTGATAAATTTAATAAGGATTTTGAATGGCTGTAAGGGTTTGAGGCTGGTTCTGAAAAGGATAAAAGGACATTTGATTACCCTCCTATCACTGTAGCAGCAATATCTATAATGTAATTAACACGCCACGTCGTGTAAAATCCTTGTATCTAGTTGTCTACTCTGTCTGCATTGTAAACATTTTGTCCTAAAAAGGTAGAAGTTGAAGTGCTTTGTGAGAATTCTACCTTTGCATCATTATTTGTAATGCTTTGTACAAGCACAGGATCAGGGACCGAGGTTCGAGTCTCAATGAGCGGAGAAGCTTGGCCAACCTTTGAACCCTCAACATTGGAACCCCCGTACATCAAGTTGTGGTAAAGCATGAAGCAGTCCCGTTCTGACGTGGTGTTGCATAAAGGCACTTCACAACCATCACACTTGTAACGGGTATAGATCCACCACCCAGATTTGGTTTTGATCTTATTAAACTGACAGTACACACATAACTTCCTGAGACCCTGAAGATGAGCAAGTCTATGGTGATGACCTCCTAGATACAAAGACCCTGTTCTTTGCTGATTAACACCAAAGTTTGGGCTTTCTTTACCCTGCTCTTTACTACTGTACACCTGACCATGGAACTCTGGGACTGACATGCAAGCAAGCTTTGCTAGGTGACCTGAAATATTCCCCTGGCCTAGAATTTGTGATTGTCTGGAAGGACATGGTGCAAAGTTTTTTGAAAGGCTCTGAAAGCTTTGCATTTGGCTGTGGGATACTGATGCCGAGTCTGAAAGGATAAAAGGATTTGGAATTATCCAAACAGTATAAAACTCATCCTTTATCTAGCCATTAAAAACACCTACATGCACCTAACATTTTAAAGAATGTACTGTGAGGAATCAGAGGTTGGTTGGTCATTGCTTTTTTGTTCATGAAATAATTCTTTGTGATACATCTGAAAGCAGGCCCTTGTTCCTTTACACAATGCCACATCACATGTCTGACACATGAATCGACAATACACAATGTAGCCAGACTTGGACCGCACACGATGAGATGCACAGTAAACACACTTTTTCAGTTTGTATCCTTGAGAAGTTATCTGTGTGTGAATGACACCTTTAGGATCTAATATGGTCGGGTTCTCCCCACTCTTGAGCAGGCCCAGGTGCTCATTTGACCCATAGGAGCCATGATCATCAAATGGCCCCAAAAATGAGTCAAGGGATCGTTTTGGACTCAGAACACCATGAGGCACTGAAAGGGAGAAAGAGAAAAGTTAGGACAGAGACCATGAGTACCTGGTACAGTTAATACTTGTACCCTATAATCTTATCACTAAATCACAAGGGTAAAATACACACAGACCAACACAAACACGAGGGGAGAAAAGAAGATTAATGTTATCTAAACAAATGTCTTTTGTATCACTGACCACTACATCGGACCATGTCCTGAAATAAGTTGGTGATAATAGTGGTAACACTCCCGCTGACCCCGGCACAGGGGTACACCACATGCCTCACACATGTAATAGGATTTCACCACCCATCCTGACCTCGTTTTGACCTTCTTCAACTGACAGTACACACACGCTTTCAGTTGACGCCCTGGTCTTGTTACTAGCCTATGTCCAGGAATTTCTGATTGGAATGTTGCATGTGTTCCATAGTCCTTAACTATGCAAGAAGGAACACTTTCAGAATGACTGGTTGATTGAGATTGTATGAAGCCTTCTGATTGGCTACTTTGATAGTGTGCTGTACTTTCTGATTGGCTTATGTAGGCAATGTTTTCTTGAGGAACTGGCGTTCCTGAAAGGACAAAGAAACCAGGATTACCCAATTATCAAAAAAAAAAAAAATAAATAAAAAAATAAAAAAAACTTTTTGATATATTTAATCACATTGTTTTGATCTTCAAGGATACTAACAAATTAATAAAAAAACTTTATATTGGTGCTAGTTCCACACAGCAAGGTGTTTGGAAATCAAGTTATTTTCTTCTCAGTTGTACAATTTTCAACTGAAGCATTAAAAAAAACATTAATACACGTGTCATATAGATGATTTTGAACTCAGGACATCAGATTATTTTCATAAAGTATCCATTAATCTTTTTTTAATTAATCTGGTTTCTATATACTGACAGCCATCAGAATCAGCCATACATATCCAGGAACCAGGAATAGTTCTTATACAGACAGCCAGTGTTCAGTCAACAACTTGGATCCAGAAATGGTTCTTAATTTAAAATCCATTGTTACTGATGGAAAAGTCAATATGGCTTGGCAACCATTCTTTCCTCTCCTTGTATCAACTGATGAAACTATTTTAGCAAATCACATTTGAAATTTTTCAATTTCAAAAATTTTATTTTGGTTCTATGTTGCCCAATCCAAAGTCCATGCTTTGCATTTTGAAAGTCTCCTGCACAAAGTCTACTTCTACTTGTGATGAGAACTTCCTTAGGAGAAATTTGTACAGATTTTTGGGGGAGTCTACAAGGTGTTGGTGCTCCTGCACTAAGTCATGATATCGCTCGTAGCAATTAGTCTCCCCACGACAAAGGGGCACTCCACATGCATCACACTTGTAGTAGGACTTCCTAGCCCAGCCTAACCTGGTTTTATTTTTACTTATAGTACAGTAAGCACAAGCCCGGTTCTTCCCTCCAATATGTATGAGGCGATGGTCAACACCTTGTATTTGTATCTGGTCTTGCCACTCTGGCAGATTAGTCGCCATGGACATGTTGGTACCAATCCCTAGCAAGCTTGTTGTCATATTAGCCATGGAATTGTTACCCGACAGGCTAGTTGCCATGGTAACTGAAGAGGGCTTACCCTGCGGGAAGGTTACACTACTGCCCCCTGCAATTATAAAGAAAGGCTCGGTTACTAGTGTCACTTCCTGTCAACTGTACCTGGAATTTCATTTGCTATATATGTCAAACAAAACGAGATCTGCTGAAGAAATATGGGTCAGCAGCGCAGTTTTGACATTTGTAATTTGTAAATATTTCACAACATTTCCATATAGGGTATGAAAACAAACATTCAATGATGGTGTGACACTAATATTGGTAGCCTTTCTTCATAAAAAAAAAAAAAAAAAATAGCATGCCACTATATAGGTCTCGAAATAAGATAAATATAACTTAAAATTTATTTTAATACAACAATAAAATTCCCACAAACAATATGCATGATTATAAATAAGACATTTGAAAATATGTGCATAAACATAATGTGTTATAACCACTGTGCATGTCTAAATCTTTTTGTTGGGCATCTCGAGGTAAAAATTCTGATATGATCAGACATTATACATGTTTACAGGATATGTAACACAAACTCTTAAAGTGCTTAAGAAATACTGTTATTTACAAATGAACTTGAGCAAAAATTTCCTCAACTGCATTGTTTTGATTTGTTTCTACAAAATAAAGATATAACGGAGTTGTGCTTTTTACCTCACACCTCATATTACTTTATTTGAAGACACAAAAAATCCATGTTGATAAATCAAAACCGGTTACGAACGACTTTGACAATCAGTATCATTATCAAATATATAAACTACCAATATATATTTTTCAGAAATAACCTGACATACTACAAATCACCTTATCAATAGTCGTAGTCCCAATTAAATATTTTCTTACTTTCAAAATAACCTTGCTGACCACACAAAATTGTATCATGACATCAACAAGCCCAATTTCATGATATTTGAAAAAACATCCTGGTGATTAGCCATTTTGGAACCGAGTAATATCTAGACATCAAAGTATCTGTGTTGATCGTCCACAACAATTACTACATCTTCTGGCGCACCAAAAACCACGAGGAGGAAAATCTCCAACAGAATCTGAATTTCCAAATTTGATTTTCAATAGATGATCTGTTATAGCACTTATTTATTAAGTTCACAGTGAAAAATAAAAACTGCCAGATTTTCTGATGGACAGATCACCAAAATGATAGTGGGGGATCTGCTGTCTTAAAGGAAAATTTAGCAGGTTTTGGCATAGAAGCTTTGATAGCTTTCTGCATCATCCGAGGTGACATGTTGTCATGTTCCCTGCGCAGTTCATGGTATCTCTGGTAGCACTGTTTACTTTTACCCCGACATAGTGGTACATCACAAGTTTCACACTTATAGTAAGATTTTATTGCCCAGCCTGACTTAGTTTTAATGTTATGCATCTGACAAAATGCACAAGCCTTCTTGTTGCCTTCGATGTGTATCATAGCATGACCCTCGATGTGGACCTCAGGTCCCTCCCCAATCTCGGGGGTAATGTCTGGAGCTTCATATTGCCAATTGCTTGTGTACATACCAGTGTCAGGTCCTGAAAGGGATAAAGAAAGGCTGTGTTACCAAGTCCAGTTACCATGTACCAATGCTTTTACATACTTTCTCAGTTCAAGTAAAAGTTCACATTTTTTAAGTAAAAATGATTTGTTAGATATACATGCCTTTCTTTATCCACATCAAGACGGACAGCACTGTACAACAAAGCTGCATCATAAAGTTTCAAAAAAAAATTCTTCTTGAAGTTGAAGATATTCCTGAGATCTGCATTAACTACTTAAAAACCTGATTCGGTATGATTCCATTATTCCAGCGTTTTCATCATCACGACTTAATTTTCTCAACATATCCATTTGTTTCCTTCCACATTCGGATAAAGAATGAAACAGAATAATTGTAATAATATTAGAAATCTTTATTAAAACTTAAATATTTAACGAAACTTTCAAGTGTACGACACACTTTCTGTTCTATAGAAATTTATACAATACATATGCTGTCTTTTCGTCATTAATTATACAGTTTCAACACAACATACTGTCTTCATACACATATTACCACATCCAGAGAATCTGTCAGACCATAGTCATCATCAAGTTGTTACACTTTACTCTATTAAATTCGAAATGAGTTATTTTTTCCCCACAATTTGAATTACTATTCGCAACACATATGCTTAGCTTGTTTATTTTTCAATTGTCTGCCACAACTGTTACAGGTAAACTGTCTAGTGTCTGAATGTATAGCCATGTGTGCTCGCAGTTTACTTAAACATGAACACGCCCACCCGCAGATATACCACTTAAAAGGTGAGTTGGACAGACTGATGCTGTGTCTAGTCTTATTATGTTCACTAAGCCTGCCTTTGCTTTTAAAACCATGCCCACATTTGTAACAAAAGAAATTAAACTCCCCACAGTGATAACCGTGTAGATGCTCTTTTTTCAACTCATTAGAGGCAAATTTGTACTGGCAAATAAAGTATAGAGAATTCTTACTCCCAAAAGGGTGTTTCAATTTCTGATGCTTAACAAAGAGATATTTTGAGGGGGAGGAAATGTGACATTCTATGTAGTGATACTTAAGAACGCGAGTCCTCGTTGTTACTGAACCACCATCTTTCACCAGTTATACAAACTCAACATTCCTGGCTAAGCCAAGGTGCTACTCTATACACAGACTTGAATAACCATCCTTAGAATGATACAATTCCTTGTCAGTGATTGGCTGGAAATCTCCACATCGAATAGAAAATATCCTGATTAACTTGCAGTATAACTTTCACATGCACAGTACACTGTACCATTGAATACTGTTTATACAGGCTTTTTCGTAGGACCTATGAAATATCAGCCATTTCTTTTAATCATCTATGTAACACATGCCGAAGGCCTTTATCTGATGCCATTAGTATATCACAACAACTTGTCATGTGATGTTGTAGTGTTATGACAATTGATCATGTGATGTTGTGTTATGACTATTGGTCATGTGATGTTGGAGGTGTGAATGCCGAGCAAAACACTTTCCACAGACAGGGCAAACAGGCCCTGTGCCATGATAGGTCCGCTGGTGGTCATAGTAACCTGAGTAGGATTTGAACCCCTTGCCACATACAACACAGAAGTGGAGATAGTCTACAGAATGTTGGGAAACCAAGTGCTCCCCAAGCTGTTTTCTATTGATCGCAGATGATCCACATATTTTACAAACAAATCCCATTTCAGTTTGAGAATGACTATGTGTGTTTAACTCATCTAGAGTCCAAAAGTTTTTGAAGCAGGTCTGACAACTATAAGTGGCCTCCCTTGAAAAGGAACTTGAAGCATCTCCTGGCAAAGTCATCTCACTCATGTTGAATACTGGATTACCATGACCTATATAAGAAAAAAGAGGATGTTTGGTAACCTTAGGCTGATGCTTGTAAAGGTTGTTCACTTGCAGCAATATGCCCCCCACCCCCGTTTTAAGTATAGATACCTAGACCGATTATCTGCTGGAGTCCCTGTGCATATTTCCTGAGCATGACAACAATCAAATACAGCCCCTGTAAGATGGACTTTCAACTTTGACAATCAGTTTATTGTGTTTAAATAAATCCTCTCCTACTGAAACTGGAAATAAGTATCCGTAAAGAATCACATTTGTGACGTTGTTGATAACACCAAGACTTTCTACAAGTCAAATATATCTTGTACATCCTGTCATTTGTAATACTTTAATTAAGAACTACATTTATCTGAAACAACTTATTATCAGTGAGTGAAGTATGACGTGCCATTTTTGTCCCTCCATAATTTAATAACATACCACACCCACATCCTGTGACAGTCAAAGGTCCATATGCGGACACATCATCAAACTACAGCCATCCATCACAGTTGATCACTCATTCGGACATATTAAGAATCGTATGAGCTGTGAGTATAAGAGTACAAAAGCTGGAGACAATATCCACTGATCACTATAAAGACGGTGAAGTGACAGTAAAAATTTTGTACATGGTGGTTTTTTACAAGGACACTCAGCATACATGTTCCTTAAGATTCTGCATGTGTTTATAAGTCTTGCCACACCTCTGGCAAACAAATGGTCGCTCCTTGGAGTGTTTTCTCATGTGTACAAGCAGACGACTCTGACGAGCAAAGTACTTGCCACAGACATGACAGGTTGGCAGGTTTTCCCCTACAGCATGGTTGCTCTTGTCGTGGTCATACAGACCAGAATACGCTTTAAAACCCTTTCCACATTCAAAACAGAAGTGAGAATACTGAAGGCTATGACTGTCATACATGTGCTGTTTCAGGCTTGCCTTGTCAACATAGTTTTCACAACAGATTCGACAGTTAAACACTTTATTGGTGACACCTGCACTGGCCACTGTCTTAGTAACCTGCCTGCTTGTTTGAACTACATACTGGTTGCCATACCAACTGCTGTCCATAGTACCCATCTCACTTGCATTCTGGATGGTTGGTAAAAATGGCTGCTTGAAAGTCCCAGTCAAGTCTCCTAAAAACAAGAGAGAGCTTGTGTTCTTTGAAAGTTCTTTTGAGAGTACAATTTCCTTTGAGAAACAGTTTAATTTAATACTGTCAAAACTAGAAAAAAATGATGACAAATTGCCTTTCTTTAAGACACAACACACCTAAACTTATTGGACTCCATCAACTTTTAACTCGCTTCTCAAATACTCAAAGCTATATGTTCACTTGATATGCATTACAAACATTGTTCTCGCTGTGATATTCCGCATCCTACTGAGGGTTAAAGTTCCTTCCAGAACTTTTTGATGTGATTGTAATGAATGTATGTATGCCCTTTCTAAGATCCCAGCAATATATTCACTATCTACCCGATACCCTAAACTTTATAAAATTTCAATAAAGAGACTTAAATCTCCGTTACAGTGACAATACACAAATGTATTGTCATTGTGTGACACTTGGAACAATACACAAACCATTTGTATGACAGATCAAATGATTCCTCAAACAGTGTTCAGCTTACAACCATCACAGTAAAACCTGCATATCTTTATATGGAAGGAAACTTCAAGAAAGTTAATGAAAAGGCATGGTTACTAAATAGAGATCATGTTCATGGCAACTAATTATCACAGAAATAACAAAAATTACGCCAGCTGGGGTCAGTTTCTATTGTAGGCTTATGAAAATGACACTGGAATAGAGGCCAAGTTAATAATCTTAATCGCTGGACTGTTGCCGAGGGTGATAATCACAGAAAGTGTTTCTAATACCCTTGTCTATGGCAACAGTGCATGCCTTCCATGCACGCTGTTGGAGGACACAATCATCCAAAGGATAATAAGAGAATACAAGCTCCTTCACCTTGCTCAGCTTCTCAACATCCAGTGAAGGTTTGCCCTTCCGTCCATAACAATTGTGGTCCTTTAATTCGGAGTCTTCAAACATAGAACGTACCAGCCTCCAGGCAAAGTTTTGTCTAGAGTAGGAAGAACCAAATATTTCATATACAGCCTCCTGGACCTCTGGATCTAGTTTAATATAACATGTCTCTGGTCCTTCAGACTTTCCATCTATACCTTTATCAGAGACAATAACTGAAGGCCACATATTGTGCCTCTTTCCTTTAGGCGTATTGAGTAGTATTTGTTGAACTAAAGAAGAATGCTCTGTCAGGATCATTGATGTTTTATTATCTAAAGACACACTGGAAGAGGTATCTAGAGCCAGGGTCGGACTTTGTAACCATAGCTGAGAAGGGGCAGACAAGTGCTTTGATTCCCCAGTAAGTACATGACCTCCTGTTCTCCATTTATCAGGTCTTCTGCCTGAAAATGGACATAACACAGAGGTATATATATCCGCTACTAAAGGAATTCTAAGCTATTTACCCATTCCATAAACTACACGATTTCATCACTCCTTTCATGGTATCATTAACTGACCACTAATATCATCATGACTGTTTAATACCTGTATTAACACTGACAGAATGGATTGTATATGGCCCTAACTACATTTCAGTAATATTATTTCTCCCCTCCCCCAATCCAAAGTATCCCTCAATTCAGGTCTATTTCCAAACCAGAAACTTGTCCAAACACCAAATTCCTCAAGGAAACCAGTTGTAACATACTCAGCACCATCCAGTAGAACAGATATGATGGTCTTCTCTTTGCTAATGAGGTAGAATCAATAGTGCAACTTTCCTGTAGTTTTATCTCTCAACATAGAATATACTACAAGTATTGTAAATCAGTTATATTTCCATCCCCTACCCCAAACACACTTTTCATCCTTTATAGGTCATACAATGGTGCATTCATGAAGGTCATTTTCCAAGGTCATCAGTAAATCAGTGTAGGTAATTTAAGTTTATTAAGCTGTGATTCATCAAGGGTTTTTTCCCTTTAATATCTTATGGCAAACATTCTCTATCATCATCTGTATTCATTTAAACATCAATGGTCCTCATCAATAGTTATCTTTCCTTGTAGTAATTAAGCATATACATTTCGTAGGCCAATATGACACACTGAAGACAAGCTTCAGAGGATCAGCTCCATAATGTGTATAAACCAGGTCGGCGCAGGGAGTGGGGAGGGAGGGGTGAATGCATACACTGGAGAAAACTTGCATTGGAATGCCAATAGATCTTTTTTACAATTTGGATAGATTTCTGAGATATATTATGCAGGTGCATTGCCTGTATGTTATATTTTATTTTAAACATACGACAGACCACCACAAGGTTTCCCCAGTTACTGTGTGTATATGTTCGTGTGAGATCACTTACCTGTGCCAAGTTCAATCTGAAGTTTATATCCATCAATCAAAAATCATAAAAAAATGCTTGTTTTAATTTCTCTCTTTTTCACTCTTCCTTTCCTCCTGAAATTTCTAAATCTGTAGTTCCTACAAAATTTTATTGGACTCGGCAACAGATTGAACTTTTTTTGCAGGTCCTCCTTCTGATCCAGCCAGCAAACATGCAGTTTTGTATTTATAGCTGTAAATAAAGGAGGCTCACCCCAAACATATCTTTATACATGAACTGCTTACTTCTATATTGCTAAATTTTAAGTCACTTTTTTTTTGTTTCTTTTTTTTTCAACTTTCAAATTTTTCGATTATGATTTTATCAAATCTGATGATGCTTAACATATTAATAGGAAGAGCCTCCAAAGCTAACTTGTAATTGTTGTATATGTGACTGTATGTGTGCAAAGGGACGTCAGGAAACTGGACATAAGGCACAAGTAATAAAATTGATTGTTTGGTTAAGGCGAGTACATATATTTACAGACCTTCTGTGACCAAACACTCAATTATACTACTGCTGGATGCATTTTCTATCAGAAAATTTAATGGTTTAAGAGAATGAAAATTTGTTCATATTGCACTTTCACTACTTGATATGTACTTTTTAAATATTTACTGTGTGGGGAAGGACTACCCCATTTAAACTGGCGATTATCAAATATATTCACATGTGCATCCAAATTTAGAAAGAACAATAAAGGTCTGTAAACAATGTAACACGCTATAACACTAATATCACAGGTCTTTAAAGTTCCATCAATAAGTGATTTGCTATATTTATCAGACAAGGCCTGAAAGGTAATTTAGCATTTCCTTATGTTACTGACTTCAGTTCAGTAAAGAAAAACTATTTTGCAATACAGACTTGCATTGCTGTAGAAAGTATTTGAAGAGTAAATATCTTTACTGGAACATTTTCACGTATTGATGGGACTTGTGACATATTAATTTTTGCCAGGTTTAAGTACATACACAGATAACTTTCAAGATGTATCATTAAAATACTGTTAGACTGATCAGTCCTGCTACCTGTATATGTACTTTTAGGCTTTAAATCCCAACTTTGATGTCATATGCAGATCATCCTTCTTCAGAGCAATAATCATCCAAACAAATGGGATTCATTTTTATCAATGAAAATTGCTCTTTCTTGACAAGTCCATGAGACATAAAGTTGGAATTTCAACAAATAAAATATTCCAACATTGTAAAAACAATATTCATCATGACTCTGCATTCTTAACAAAGAAATGAATATACATATATTAGACCTGTACAGTACATACAGCTTATCCTTATTCTTGTATAATTCATCAGTTATAGCTATAGGGAGCACCTGCTTATACAAAGAAGTTACAGGAAATGAAATTAAACTACACCAGCAGATTCTGGGTTTGACAAGCATGTTTTGGTCGGTTAGCAAACATCAATATCAGTTTGGTTTCATTTCTTGTCAGATACATTTAAAATACATATCAAATTCTTGTCAGATAAATTTAAAACAAGAATCAAATTTTAAACTAACTCCATTCATGGAAATTTTCTTCTATCTGATCCAAGGTCTTAATTTTCAAACTTTGTTAAAAGTGCAGTGAAAGCCAAGCATGCTGGTTCAATATCAATCCAGGGAGTTTAAATGAAACAGCAACTTCCTTGGATTTTTTACTGAACAAAGCATTTCTTATACTGATGTAGTAGTAAATGATTAATACTACATAGTATTGTAAAAATCATTGCAAGTCTGGTTAAAACTTCCAAAACGGCGACAGTACTGGCATCTTTTCATGTTTGGATCATTCTTGAAATATAATAATCTAATGTATTCAGTAGGTCTTAAAAATCTTACCATTTAATTGTGAAATATATTAATTTTAAAAAAGGTTTAATTTTTGGCTTTTATCACATTTTGATGTCAAAATGAAAATTACCTTGAAGCAAATAACCAGACAAGAAATGACACAGATAAAGGAGTGCTTAAACAACCTGTAGTCATGTCTCATCATCCCTACTGTCCTACAGCTATTAAGACATTCGTAAACAACCTCAACACTTCCCCAGCTAAACAACCTCAACACTTCCCCAGCTAAACAACCTCAACACTTTCACAGCTAAACAACATCAAGTTTAATGGCCTCAAGGTTGTATTAAGTGTCATAACAGTCCTAAGGTATACCAGGTACTTTCTGGGGTTACATAAAGTAAAACTTCTATTACAGGACCTGGTTACATAAACCTAAACTATTCTGGACCCTTGACCTCTACTTGCTATCAATCAAACCTAATTACATGTACCTGTGTGACCTTTGACCTCTACTTGCTTTCAATCAAACCTGATTACATATACATGGAAGACCAATGACTTCTACTTTCTATAAGTCAGACCTAATTATGTTTATCTGGACTATTCTTGACCCTTGACCTGTACATATTATTAGTCAAACCTGATTACATATACCGGGATGACCCCTGATCATTACTTTCTATCAATAAAACACATATTTGACCTCAACTTATGTCATGCGTTATTTTCTAGAACACAGATGCTCAAGTACCTTGATTAAAGCGAAATAACCTTTTCACCTCATGTCATCCTTGGCATACATATTGCCTGGACTACAGACACTTGACCTTCAACTTAAGACTACAGATCCACAACATTAACACAACCTTTCTTTCTTCTACATTGTTGTTAGCTGGACAATAAAGTATCACTTGGATATCAACTTACTTTGCTCAGACAATTCTACCTTGACTATCGATGCTTGACCCGCTAGTAATATTTTTATGATGAATTCAAACATTACTACATGGATAACCAATATTTGACTTTAACCTTATATTGGTTACACCCTGCTATCTGGATGATATATATTTGGCCCTGACCTCAACCTCCAGTACTTTTGAGAAGATTTTGCTACCTGAACAGCAGGTATCTGACCTTGACCTCAACTTACTACTGATCAGATCTTGTGACCTGGACAATAAGCAATATGACTCCTGACCTCAATGAATTATCAATCAGACCTCAAACTTCTGATATATGACAATCAAGCACTTGTTAAAAATAAAGTGATTGCAGGTCTAAACATGACAGATTGTTTGAACAGTTCCTCTGGAGCTGTTCTATGTGATAATTCAACAAATACCAAGAAAGTGAATTCATAACCATGTTGTGAAATGATATCACCATCAAGAAATGATATTCTCTTACAAAGATATAAACATTTTTCATTAAAAGATCATGTGACACCAGTTTATTGGATTAAGTCCTCCCCCCTCCCATTTTTAAAGAAGATACTATTAATTCCCTGACTAACTACAGTACTTGTTTGATTACATAGAACAGCTCCAATCAAAACATGAAAGGTTAAAGGAATGACACCTACCTTTGAATGTTCCCATGTACCACGAATTATTCTGATCACCGCTAACATTGCTTCCTTCATTTGACATTTCCTCACGCGCCCAGTCTTCTATTTCTTTGTCACTTGTGTCTTCTTGTTCCTCTGGTAACCTGCCTTGGTGAATACGCATCACCCCCTCCTCTGGCATATCTACATGCATATCGAGTCCTCCTGTTTCATGATTGCTGGCTTCTATTTTCACTATACTCAAGTCAGGTGTCATGTCAGCTGTACTCTGCATACCAGTTGCTTCTGACGCCCTCCTGTCAATGGAAATATATCAAATTCATTAAACTTCACTTAAAATATAGCATATAAGTACATCTTTAGATAACATTTCTTTAAATAAATGTTAGTTGAATTGCATGTCATGATCAATTTCACTACATGGAACTATAGTTATATGCTCAAATTTTTTTTTTTTTAAAATTCGGAGATTTCAATCTTGGCCAAACTTTTTGTTCTTACCTGTTGTCCCTTGCCCGTTCAGCGGGTGAGGCTGGTGCACTCCTCGGCTTTTGGACTGATTTACTGCTAGATGGTGAACCAAGTGGTAGGGACATAGATGAGGGTGAGGAAATTCCTGCTTGCATTGCACTTCCTGCTGCAAAAGGTTTTGGTTGGTTGATGGGCGACACAGACACTGGAAACGGTCTCTGCTGAGGTGTACTAGTTAACTGACTATCTGTATTCTTTTGCTGTTTTCCTGCACTATAAACACTGTCCATATCTTGTCTTTGTGAGAAACCTGAAAACTGCATCTCTGGTAATCTTTGTTGTTGATCTTGACCTGATGAGGAATCTACAGCAGATGAGGAGGGCGGTTCAGGAGCAGACGATGATGGAGGATGGGGGTCCTGAAATATTGTTAACGGGCTGACGGTGATGGACCCACGGGATGAACTAGATGAAGTGATAGTATTGGCAGAAGCAGTGCCAGCAGATGCTGACTGTGTTTCAGGAGCACCAAACACATTGACAACACTGATGTCTGGTTCTGTGTTAAATTGACTAGTTACTGCTATGGACACTGCTGCTGATTTTTGTGATGAACGAGATGATGATGGTTGTCCAGAATCTTTTTCTGGAGGCTCTGTCTGTACAAGTTCAATACTTTCTTCCACAATTTCTATCACACCGGGCTGGGAATTCTTTCCAGTAGCACCTTGACGACCCATGCCTGACCCCAGTTTGGGGACTCTATCCCAGGGATCTGGAGCTCCAGTCATGTAACTATGGGACATACTTGCTGTATCATCAGCTTTGTCTGACCCTATCACAGTAACATCTGAGGGACTTGCCCCTCTATGTAACCTTGGTCTCTTATTTCCTGGACTTCCAGGCCGAGGGAAATCAGAAACACGTTTAATTATTCTTTCAGATGCAGTTTTTTGCAAGCCAGTAGCACGTACATGACGAAATTCAGCAAGATCATGTCCAGAAAAGGAATATTTATATGCTGATCCTGGGAATGGTGCACCCGTTTTGGCATTCATGCATTTGTAAAAGTCAGCACAACATTTAATAACACTGTCTACCTGTAAAAGTCTGGCTACTTTCTCAACATCACGAACATTGTCTTCTGTTAACATCATGAAGCCTTCATATAGATACTGTAGGAATGTGTTGACGGATTCTTGTTTGATATCGGCTGCTAGACGAACTTCTAGATGTGAACCTGCCGATGCATTTTCCATGGACTGAAGCATGGGACAAGCTGCCACCAGCACAACTCGGTGGGCCTAAGAAAAGCAAAATTATTATTCAAAGTTTGATTTTTAAAGCACAAAAACTTTTTATTTGAAACTCAAATTACCTTTTTTGAAATTGAGACAACCATGAAAGTTCTGTGAGCGATGTTTAATGATCAATTTTTGGTCAATTTCAAAATGAAGCATTATCTACTGGCAGCTTAAAATAGCCTAGATTACAGGTTATATCAAGTTTTGTGAAAGAAAATGAAATTCAATCAAATCCCACAAACTGACAACAGACTTTCAATAAATAGAAATTTCTTACTTTAGTGATAATTTGACCGGTTTTGATAATGGCATCACACAGCATTTGACTCTTCCACATGTGAGAAAGCTGACACAACAATGAGCTGGAGTGGATCTGGTTCATGTAAACTTTCTGGTAATTCATACTGGACATCTTGTTGGCTTGTGTGAAATACTATATATGGCCAATCCTGCAAAAAAGATGATTCATTCATGATCAGAAGTTTATTAATTTACACGTCTGTCCCCAAATGATAATGGCGACGATAATTTCCAAAGAACATGTAATTGCATTAAAACAAAAAAAAAAAAAAGGAATAAACACATCTACAAAATATACAAGAGTGAAGACATTCCAGTGGGATATTGTCACCCAACATTGTAGGATCTTTATTGGTTCTATCTATACAAGATATCCCTATAGGATATTGTCACCCAACATTGTAGGATCTTTATTGGTTCTATCTATACAAGATATCCCTATAGGATATTGTCACCCAACATTGTAGGATCTTTATTGGTTCTATCTATACAAGATATCCCTATAGGATATTGTCACCCAACATTGTAGGATCTTTATTGGTTCTATCTATACAAGATATCCCTATAGGATATTGTCACCCAACATTGTAGGATCTTTATTGGTTCTATCTATACAAGATATCCCTATAGGATATTGTCACCCAACATTGTAGGATCTTTATTGGTTCTATCTATACAAGATATCCCTATAGGATATTGTCACCCAACATTGTAGGATCTTTATTGGTTCTATCTATACAAGATATCCCTATAGGATATTGTCACCCAACATTGTAGGATCTTTATTGGTTCTATCTATACAAGATATCCCTATAGGATATTGTCACCCAACATTGTAGGATCTTTATTGGTTCTATCTATACAAGATATCCCTATAGGATATTGTCACCCAACATTGTAGGATCTTTATTGGTTCTATCTATACAAGATATCCCTATAGGATATTGTCACCCAACATTGTAGGATCTTTATTGGTTCTATTTATACAAGATATCCCTATAGGATATTGTCACCCAACATTTTTATTGGCTGAGGCAGGGACATATTATACGTCCCTGGCTGAGGGTATTTTCTCAGTAAATCATAAACTAACATCAATAAACAAATAATCTTACATTGAACAAAAATCAAAGTCAGGAAGTCCTAACATTTCTTTTTTATTTTTAACTTAACCTGTTCAGCTAATTAAGTGTCTTGTATGCATACTTTGTGTTAAAGACACAATAACTCACTAATCTGTCACTTAACATGGTGTGGGAATAAAATCAAAGGGATATATAACAAAGGTTTATGTTAAACTGTTAACTCTCGTATTGAGTAATAGTAGGATTGACATATATAATTGAAATACATTATTGAAGAAGTTTATAATACTATATTTTTTTTTATTTTCATAGGCTATTATTGTAACAACATGTTAACAGAGCTCTTCAGTTTCATTGTCTTTTTACTACGGAACGAAAACTGTTCTCAGTTTCAAAAAATTACATGCAAGCGTGTTAAAGAAGATATACGTAAACAGTACATGGCCCTCTATACATAAAGACGACCTGTGTACAATACACGAGGTACAAATACACACACACGCACCCGGCTTAGGAGGGCGGATGCGCAGGTGCTTGTTTACAGTTACATGCCCTCATGTCACTAGTTTCATATATCGGTCGATTTACATCATCAGAAAGCACCTTTTCAATCATCTTATAAATTAAATAGAGCAAAAATGCCACATATCAATTGAGTAGGCATGAGTACGACAAATAGAAATAAAGTCGGGCATAATTTGTGGCAACGATGCTGCAAATATGGCGGTAATATCAGAATTGTGCCCAGTGCAAAATGCTATGCGTTTCGGTAACTTCTGCTCTACTGCAATTATTATTTTTCATCATATGTCTTTCTGAAACGAGACAAAGTCAACTTACAATGTTAAGACAGATCGTTGATAGCCTGGTCCTTTCGCTTGCTTGCCGTTAATGAACGCGGGCCTTATTTTTCTAAAGTTTACCGATCTCTGCCATTGTTCAGTGGTCCGAATTTGCTTGGTACGCCAAGGGCTCGTGGTACTGCGCATAGACTATGCGCAATAACTTTTCAATTAATATGATGTGGGGCCCTTCAAAGGGTAACATTGAAATTAAGAGTTCATTTACGAATTTAAATGTGTTTGTAGTACTATTTCATCAAGGACTTCATTAGATCAGATAAATATGCATGTTTAGATTTAGGAAAAAAAGCGATTGATATCTAAGTAAGTCTGAAACATTAGCAGTGTACTATACGAGATAATGAATTTGAATCAAACTTAGATGTGAACGTGTACTCACTACTTCATTATAATTATTACCACGGCACGCATCGAAGTCCGTGTAAAATTCTATGCATTTTTACGTCTACCATTTGGATTATTGTAACTTTTGTGTGTTCTAAGATCTCTCGCATTAGACAGCGAAATAGATATGTTTGAAACTTTATCAGCTTTGTACAGATTATCATTAAAACTTTTTTGCCGTTCATATTTCAAAATGCTAGTAGTCAATAAAAGAGCAGTTATTTTTCGTAGATGTTAGCAGAGAACATGATATTAGATATTGGTCGCTAATGTAAGTAGATTTGGCAAAGTATTATGGTATGTGTAATTTTTCATCGACTTGAAATCTTCTATTCACATAAACTGAAATACCATTAATCAATTGTCTGATTAAAATTGCAACTTATAACTGAGCCAATAAGTGGTAATATATGTGGGTTTATAATTAAGATCGATACATATCTAATAAAGATATTTTTCTTTGGTGTAAACATACATATAAACTGTCCGTGGAGTAAGTTTAACAAAGTAAATAAATGCTTTTTAAATGAGGGTGATCTTAGACAAATGATACGACTAGTTTGGTGGTACATAATATATTTTCATTGATTTCTAGTTTCTTTGAATTTCAATCTGCACAAATTTTAAATTGTTGATGTTAATATCTATCTTGTCGAAAATATATAAGCAGTCTTACTTTTCTCCCTAGAAGTGCCTCTGATGTGATTTGCAATCAAGTTCTGCGCAACAACTCTGCGCAATAAACGAGTCCATGGCCGGGGAACAATGAACGAAAGTGACCAGAAGCAGGAAGATTGAGCGTTATCCACAGAAATTCTGCATGAAACAGCATTTACCGAAACTTCAAGGTTATTATAACACATTTTTGAATTTGGTTAAATTGATATTAGCTTGATTGTTTCCATAAACTGCTTGAAAATACTAAATTTATTTGAGGCGAAGTCGGCCGTCGACGGCGACGTGACGCTGAACAGGTAAAATGCCCTGGTCGTAATGTTTCTTCGCCTAAGTAATTATGTCGACTTGATTTGGTTTTTGAATAAAAATTCAAATGAAGAATTTTTTTGCCATGCAATCCACTTTGCAGACGTAATCGTCAGTATTTATTGTTTACGTTTGGAAAAACGTCACGCGACCTGTAAATGGTAGGCAAACGAGCACCTTGCCGGCGCGCGGTTATTATTGACCACGCGGCCATGAGCATCGGTTCACAAGTTGCAGTGCATGCGTTTCGGACTAGATTTTATTTCCTTCTTGAAACACGACATCTTGGAATATATATAATGCTTTATGAATCGTATTGGGATTTTGTACAATGTATTGAGTAATTTAAAAGCATATGACTGCGACTACCTAGCCAATATATCGAAAACGTTGGTAAGCAATATGATTTCATGTGTATTAAGTTTGTTTTATATTGCAAAGTATTGGAATGAAAGATTACCATATCAAGGATAATGTTGTACGAATTTCTTGTATTTTGTTTGAAAACATGCATAACGAATTTTACAAAGATCACGTGTTTAAAATGTTTCTTTTGATTAAGGTCACGCTTGGCCAAATATAGGTCTACTAGTTTACCTGATTGCATTGGCACCTATCAAAAGTTTCTCGTCATGTTTAACCTCTAACACTGATGGAGAATATAGAGCTAGGTTATACATTACTATGAGCTATGGAATCAGTAATTGTTCATGTTATTGGAGGAAATTTTTTTTTTAAGTTACTAGATTTTAAAAATTTCAGAAGTATTGTTGTTGAGAACTTGGGTTTTAAATTTAATGTTGTTAATGTTAGTTGCTTGGATTAACATTTATCCACGTCATGATGTTGTCAAAATAAACCTGTTCAACCAGATGTTGCACATAATAAGCTATTCAGTCTATACAAAAAAAAAAATCAGTTTTAATATGGAATAAAACGGCAATGGTAGTCTTTTTTGTTGAACACGTCTGGCAGTCTTGCAATTCTATTAATTGTTGCATTAATTAAAGGGTGGGGGCATAAATAATTTTTTTTTAGATTTTAGAATTTGATCATACAATTTTTCTATATATTTCAGATTATCAACATTAGAGAAAAGAAATCAAGATGAATTACCAGAAGGTTTACATGAACCAGATCCATTCCAGCTCTCTGCTTTGTCAGCTGTCTGCAATGTGGAAAAATCAATTACTATGTGACGCTATCATCAAGACGGGTCAAATCATTACTAAAGTAAGTAGTGAATTGTTGAGAAAAGCATTTGCTGAGGGTTTGTTTTTGTCACCTGTCTCAAAACATCTTGCAACTTGTTAGATTTGCTTGAAATACATTAAAAGAATCATATTAAACTTTGAACTTCAGACCACTACAATTTATATTTACCCAGGTGGCAAAAGGTATAAAAAAAAACTGGTGAAAGTTCCCTTGAACAGTTAAAAGCACTGTAATAGTAAACTGAAATTACAGGTTCTAAAAATAAAATGCTGTGTTACTACTTAGAAAAGTGTGCAATCCATGAGTAATTCAGAAGTAAAACTGATAATTGAATGACCACATCACTATAATCTTTCATCCAATTGTTATCCAACTGCTATGTTTGTGTGAACTTTTTTCCCATTAGGCCCACCGAGTTGTGTTGGTGGCAGCTTGTCCCATGCTTCAGTCAATGGAAAATGCAGCGGCAGGTTCACATCTAGAAGTTCGTCTAGCAGCCGATATCAAACAAGAATCCGTCAACACATTCCTACAGTATCTATATGAAGGCTTCATGATGTTAACAGAAGACAATGTTCGTGACGTTGAGAAAGTAGCCAGACTTTTACAGGTAGACAGTGTTATTAAATGTGTTGCTGACTTTTACAAATGCATGCATGCCAAAACGGGTATTGCATTTCCTGGCACTCAATACAAATACAACTTTAATGATCTGATAGAATTCCGTCATGTTCGTGTCACAGACTTACAGAAAACTGTTCATGATGGAGCGGCTAAACGAATGTCAGATTTTCCTCGGCCTGGAAGTCCAGGAAGTAAGCGACCAAGGTTAAATAGAGGGGCAAGTCCCTCGGATGGTACTGTGATAGGGTCAGACAAAGCTGATGATACAGCAAGCATGTCCCATAGTTACATGGCTGGAGCTCCAGATCCCTGGGATAGAGTCCCCAAACTGGGGTCAGGCATGGGTCGTCAAGGTGCTACTGGGAAGAATTCCCAGCCCGGTGTGATAGAAATTGTGGAAGAAAGTATTGAACTTGTACAGACAGAGCCTCCAGAAAAAGATTCTGGACAACCATCATCATCTCGTTCATCACAGAAGACATCATCATCAATATCCATTGCAATAGCTAGTCAATACAACACCGATCCTGATCTTAGTATTGTGACTGTTCCAGAAAAGCCCTCGTCAGCAACACAACCGCCAGGGCCAATTAGCTCGTCATCCACACCTCAGCAAGGTTCAATAACAGTCAGTCCTCTTACAGTATTCCAGGATTCTCAACATGCCCAATCATCACCATCTTCATCTTCATCTTCACGAGACTTGCCAGGTCTTGCCTCATCTTCTACGACAGACAGACAAACATCATTTAGACAAGAGCAACCATTCTCAGGATTTTCACAAAAACAAGATTCAGAAAATGTGTTTTCATCATCAAAACAGCACCAGCAGCAGCCTCGTACCTCTGACAGTCAAATGACTAGTACACCTCAACGAACGCCATTCCCAGTGTCCATTACTCCATCAGCTAGTCAAGGAAAGCCATTTGCAGCAGGCAGTGCCATGCAAGCAATGGTGACCAGTTCTCCTATTTCCGTTTCTCAAAGTTCACCTGCCCCAAGTAGACCTAGGCCAACACCACAACCTGCAATGTCCATGAGTGTACCAGATTCCAGTTCCTTGTCCATGGATGTTGGTCCAGGTGGTGATGACGGCAAAGGAAAAAGGTAATATAAATATATAATTGTTTATTTTGTGTCTTTGTAATATCTTGGAAAATTTGGAAATTCTAATGTCATATCCTTAAGTAAATGGCTAATATTAACATGTAGATATTTGCGATTACACTATGGTAAAAGATTCTTAATACAAAAATGTGTGTGTATTTATAATGTGTGAATCTGTTCTTTCACAGCACAAAAATTGAAATTGCTGATTCCATGCAAGAAAGTACAGCCGACCTTACTCCTGATTTAAGTATAGTGAAGGTAGAGGCAGCGTTAGGTGATGGAGAAACTGGAGGACTGGATATGCATGTGGATATGGCTGAACAAAGTATAATGCAAATGCAAGCTGGTGCATCGCATCAGGAAGAATTTGAAGAACCAAGTGATGCGGAAATTGAGGAATGGGCTCGAGAAGAAATGTCAAATGAAGGTGCTAACATGAGTGGAGATCCAAATAGCTCTTGGTACATGGGATCTTACAAAGGTAGGAGTCACCTTCTTTTCTTTTCAAATATCAATACATTTTACAATTGAATGAAAACCAGTGAAGCGTTTTGGTTGTTAACATCCTATACAATCAAGTGAAACAACTGCTTTAATAATGGTAACAATTTTTTTTTATTGATTTTTGCATTTTCTCATGCAAAATTATGTTTTATTTCATAAAAAGGTAAAAAAAAAACATAAGGTTGTTTAATATCAATCAAAAATAAGTCTGTCGAATTGATATGTTGAAATTTCACAATCATTTTGTGAACTTAAAAATGCATTTAAAGTCAAAATGTAAAATTGTGTTTGAAACAATGATAGGAAAATTGGTTTCATCAAAATGAAATGACTTCATAATAATTTATATAGCAATTTCACACAAATGGTGATGGCATCTGAAATTTGATACATTTGGTCACCAGTTAATTTTTGTCCTCATCTAGTGATTTTAGTTCCCATATCCAAAATGTTCCTCTGAAAGGAAGAAACGCCATAACAGTGGATATAAAACCTTTTTATAATAAAAAGCTATTATGAGTGATTCACAAGGCTCATTGATAATTGATTCTGGCATATGCAAATAACATCTTTGTCTATTATCAAAATCATCTAAAAAAAAAAAATACTCCATCTTGCCAAATTTACACTATTCTGGTTTTCTTTGTTGAAAAATGTGTTGGTATTTCCCAGAAAATTGTTCAAAGGCTGTTTCAAAAGCAAATTTTTTAGGAATTTATGCAAGTGGAATGTATATTTTGGGTAATCTGTGGGTTAATTGTGGTTTAATATAATAATCTTGTTGGCAATTTTTTCTTGCAGTTGATATTTGATTTGATTTTGATGTGATTCAAAAAAGCGATCGATCAACAGTCCTTGCGACTTCATAATTTGCATCAAATAAGTCTGTCATTAACTTACATTGTTGACCCTACCAGTTATAGTGTTACATTATCTCCTTTCGACAAAATCACTAAGGTCAAAAAAGATTGTCGCTGGATAAAAATGTCAGACTAAAGTATAATGATGTATTAAACTGTGATGACATCCAAGAGGTGTACAGAGTTAAATGATGAAGCTATGTTAAATACATTGAAAGAAAACACTGAAAGCAAAAAAAAATTGCCAAGAGATTGTGTGGTTGGAGAAGTTGAACATCAATTAAAATGTAAAAATGAGGTTGAAGTCTTGGAACAGTGCAAGGTTATAAACTTGTTGGCATTGGATGTTGCTTGGAAGGATATCCGTAATTTCATTGTTTTCTTGTTTGTTTCCCGATAGGATGCAGACAGAAAAAATGCATTTCATAAGGATAGATAAGTAAAACAGCTGTTAATTTGACAGGTGAAAGAACAACCCAGTTGGCAGTGTTTGTTTTCAACTTTGAGACTAGTGAAGTGTACAATGGGTCCATAGTTTGTGTTGTTTTCAGTGTTGAAACTAGAAAAGTAGTTCTGTGCACAGGGTCCAGTAAAAGTTATTAATTCCAGTTGCCAATAGAAGTGACTATTTAATATCAAATGGTATTGGTAGCATATTTCTGTGTATTTGTGTGCTTGGAATAGATTCAGGAGCTACAACATGTGAAGATGGTTCTTGTCTAAAAAGAAACGTCCTGATAATTCTGGTTATTCCTCTGTGATTAACAGAACACGTTGATAACAGGTTAGGATCGGAGAAGTTTAAGATGACTGGTCTTGGGTAGTGAGGACTAGTAGTAATTCTACTGTTATTGGGTTCATTACAGAGGCCAACAAATATCAGGCAGTGAATACCACAAGTTTTCCTCCTTTCTTCAGTCAGGAGAACAATGAAATTCCTCCTGGATTTTATGATGGCATACCAGAAGAATTTAGATTTGACAAGCTGTCTCTTCTTGATATGAAACTGAATTCTGTAAGCCCAGGGAATTTTGCAAAGAGATTATGTGTGCGACTTTGGAAAGAGCTGTATGGGCCAGATAGTCTAAGGTTGAATTACTCCTATTATGGTGGTGGTGTAAAGGGAAAAAAGGCATTAGATGAGAGAAGGAAGTCCTACCTTAGAAAATATGTTCTATTGTTCTATCCTGGTTGTGCTATTGATATGATATGGAAAAGTACAATTGTTACCAAGATTAACGAGTCTCTGAGACGACCAGAAAAGAGAAGTTCACAGAAATAGCACTGAATAGAAGTTGTACAGACTTTGGTCTGGTTTTGGATTTTCATTGGGCTCAATAAACATTCCACTTGTTATAATACAATTTTGTTGTTAAATTTCTTTTGATCTTTTTAATCATGATTATTGATTTATGATTTGATTATAATAATACTATTATACAGCCTTTGAACTCTGTTATAGGAAGTGACTTATTTCTATGTTTCTCTCACTGTTGCCATGGTCACTGGTCACAATGATAGAAACTTTGGAAGTATGTCAATTCCTTATATTGAGTACTGTACAAATCCAAGCTAAATTTACTATCATGAAATCGAGATGAAAAAATATTGACAGCATGGTCATATCATTTGAAATGTTGATAGTATGTATACTAGTGAATTCAATTTGTTTACAGTTAAGCAATCCTTCCATCAAAAATCGAGGTGTAATAACATTCCCATATAAAAGATGTTCAGAACTTTGACAAATGACAATTTAAGTAAAATGGGTTTAAACAACTAAAATGTTAATGATCACTTGTTAGGATCTGATGATATCAAGGTAAGATTTTTATGCAAGAGCAGTCATGTGATCCATCTGCCGAAATTTTCTGGCATTAGCAGGTTTAATTGTTATGGACAAATCTAAATCTATATGATATTACATCCAACCTAATTAAATGAAAAAGAATTTGACATCATGAACATATAGGGTTACACAACAACATCACATTCTTTATCTGTTGGTTATCATCACTTTTGCAAATCAATATCAGAAGGGAATTACTATATTATATTTTTTACAGCTACTGTAAAATTTCTTACTTTCTTGTGGCTAAATTCTCATAGTTTTGCAATAGAAGAAATTGATTTCATTAATGAATGTGGCTCTGTATTCTAACATTTGTTGACAGAAGCATAAGCAATGGAAATTAAAAAAAATAATAATAATGATTGTACAGCAATAGTGAACTGCTTAGTTTGGTTGATCAGTTTGAATACAGGTGAACACTTGAAAATTAGTAATTGATTAATTCTTTGAAATATGTATACTAAATACCTTGAAATATGATTACTAAAACATCTTTTTTGTTTAAATTGGATTTAGTTATTGAGAAAATATGCATGAACATCTCATCATGTGATAGAAAATTTTAGCACTTGGATGTACAGTACTGAAATTGTTTTATACAATATTACTACTATACCATTGTCAACTGAACATGATGGTGATCACAATGAGAAAATATGAATTTTGGTTTCAAATGAAAAATATAAAATAATATTTGAATGCTGTCCTACAATTTTATATCTTTATAAAAAATGTGTAATTGGCTAATTGATGTGATAATCTTGTACACTGATTGCCTTACATGTTACATTGATTGTTATCGGTTTGAGATTCTTCTTTTGGCTTGTATGCATAGAAACTGGTATATTTGATGGTCGTTTGAGGTTGTTCAGTTTGGTCCTTAGACTTCGACTGCTAACTGAAAAATTAAATATTGACCAATATCTTTGAGACTTGTTAGGTTCTTAGTGTCCAGTAGTGAATGAGGCTTACAAAGTTTTCACTTGTGCTGTCATTTTGAACACACCTTGACCTCAGGAAAATAACTATATGATGAATTGATTTCTGGCAAAGGAATTACTGTCAATATCATTATACTCTTGTTTGCATATATATTCTTTCAGCTTTTGGACTTGTCTGCAAATTAATACTTAAAAAATTTAATTGAAAGCTTGTGATCACTATCATGCGAGGAAAACTCTGGTCTGTTCACAGATAATTGTATATTCCACGCTCAGTCCCAGAGAAAGTCAATAAAGAAGTAAAAGAGTCAACACCTAATCCTGCAGTAGGAGTTGATGACTCATTGACAGTAATGCCTTGTCTCCAGTATGTCTTTGGTTGTGGAAACAAATAAAAACAACTTGTTGGGTCAGACTATGTAAAGTTGACTTTCTCTTCACTAAATGCAGCGGACAAGTCTTTTCTCAATTGGCTCATATGCTAACATCATACATTTTAATGAATGAAATCAAACAGTAATAATTAAAGGGATATTGTACAATTTATTCCTAATTTGATAAATGTATGATCTTATTCTGATATATATGTGATAGTGTATACTTGTACACTAGGCAAAGATGTTAGGATATGGAGTCATTATCAGCCTTGTCACCTGCAACTGAGCTCAAACAAATGTCACACAAATTTGAAAATTGTATTGGATTTTTGTATGGTACAAAGTTGTACAGTATCTCTACAGAAATTTTGTCAAATTTGTGGAACATTGGTTGTTGCAGGAAAAAAAGACAAACCAATTTATTAACAAGGAAGAAAACAAAAACAAGATTGAACAAAGAAGTATTAGGTGTTGGTTTGTTTGTTTTTTCTGTCAAATATTGATTGTTTGCAATGATGGTGATCCAAATCAGATAAATTCAGATTGTGTGAAAAATCTTGCATGAAAATAATGTCTTTGTTCCAATTTTAAACCAAAAATTTCCTTTCATTTATTGATAAGAAAAGTTTCATAAAAATGCTTCTGTTTTAGTAAAGTAAAAAAAATCATTGCAAACAGTCACATTGTATACTTACCAAAATAATGAATTGTACACACACATACACTTGTATATATTGGTATCAAAGTTCCTCTGTCGGTAACAAAAGTCATATGTGATCTAGGGACAGAGTAACTATGATACTGTTTGATGCTGCTGTTGCTGAGGAACATCATTTTGTATTCACACCAAAAACAAAATCCTTGAAAGAAAAAAGAAATTTTCAAATTGACGATTTAGGAAACAGAAGTTTACAGAGTTAAAAAGTTTGACAATTATTGTGTTTTTTAGATATTTGAAATAATAATGAGTACAAAATTTGAAGGTAAGTGCGGACACTTTGTAAGTACAGGAATGATTCAACAGCACTTTGTTAAACTTTATGGATGGAACTCTCCATTCCATTTGGATACAATTTGTTGGCTTGAATTGTTATAGTACTTACCTATACGCATACACCAAAGACATAGAAGGGAATGGAAAGCGCAACGGGAAGGGGATGGAATTGTAGCGATGACCTTGTGCTGGAACATACTACAAATATAAAGGATTCTCAAAACAGAACACACAGAAAATCTTTAAACCAGTACCTAATATAATCCATGAAAATATCGATTACGAAAATATAAAGGTTGACACTTCTTGTGTTATGGGTGAATACCACAACTGCAATGGAAATTATTGGCAATGTGATGGATCAATATATGGAAATTGTCGACATTAATGATTTTTGAGGAGAGGATGTTGGTATATATACACGAGATCAGAAAAAGTATAATGTTGTGGAGTTCTTGGTGTTGGTAGCTCAATGTAAAGAAAGTTATTTTGACAACTTGATAACTTTTCCTGACGCAGCGTTGTGTGTTTTGCTGGGATGTTAGTATGGAGTTGGGTTTTATATAGCGACTCACACGAATCCTTCCTTGTGTGTTTTAGGAATGGGATACAGAACTTCTCCCAGTCATCTTCATTCGGAATACTCCTCTGTCAACATGCCCCAATGGCCAGATATTTATTCTCACAAGTTGTCTGTTGTACCGGGTTACAAAAAGTCCCCTGCCACACCAAGCTTGCCCTATATCAGAACTGTGGATAAGTGGAGGAAAGAGCTTGATGCTGATTGGCTAGATTTGGAAATCGAAGGGAATTTTGTTGTTCAGCTCTCCTGTAATGTATGCAAAAAATATTCTGTTCAGAAAATAGGTCCTTACATCACAGGGACGAGAAATGTAAAGAAAGGTTCTGTCCTTTTTCACATGAGAAGTGATGCTCACCAACAGGCCATGAAGGTCAAACTTGACTCAACACAGGGCTTACATTCGTCTTCACAATCCAACATGTAGTGATTGTGACCATATGTAACAGTATAGATTCTATGTTAGAAATGAGTACTAGGTACTCTTCATCTTATTCCTGAGGACTTGTCCACTGTTGTTGCTGAATGCTATTTAGTTGAAAGACAAAGTATTTCCACTTACAAACATCCTCACTTGTGTATTTTAGGGCCAGGAAGTTTACCGGATTCCTTTGCATCTATTCACCCTTTCACAACGGTGAATTCTCACCAGGTTCAAGATAATCATCCCTCCACTGCGTATTTTGATCATACATCTATTAAGTATAATTTCAAAAAGCCGACAACAAGCACAGTTGGATCAACGAATTCACCCTATGTTAGAACAGTTGTCAAATGGAAACAAGATCTGAATGCTGATTGGCTAGATTTTGAGGTTAAAGGTGACACAGTAGTGGAATTATCATGTAAAGTTTGTAAGGAATTTTCTGTACAGAAAACAAGTCCCTATGTGCACGGGACAAAAAATGTTCATAAAGCATCCGTGATATTCCATATGAAAAGTGATGCCCATGCTGTGGCTTTGAGAATCATGCAGGATATTGGAGCAGAGAAAGACAATTGAAGCATCATTTTGTAAGGGGAAGAGATTGTTGATGTCACAGATTTGAAAAAGGACATGAAACATCATAAACATTGTAAGGAAAGAGCAAATAGTTTCATTGTTTTCAGAGAGGGTTTGTTCTCGGCAATTCTGATCAATAAAATTTGCAATATTAATTGCTTGATATTATTGGATCCCTTCACACTAGTATGTGGAATTTACTGATTAAAAGTTTTTGTTGTAATCTTGTCTTGTCACTTTTATATTTTTTTAAGGGATCACAAAAAATCTTAAAATATGTTTGACAACCGTGAAAGTATTCGGTGTTTGTGATATAAATGTGATTATGCATACTTAAGTAAAAGATTCTAGGAAGATGTGATAATTACTTGAAGCTTATTAATATCATTTGCCATTCATGCTGGATTTTATAAAAAAAAAAAAATCATTTCATGAAATTGAGGACCTTGTATTGGTTTTCTAAAATTGAGTAACTTCTTTGATTTCTGAACGGCTTCTTGACTTGTACATTCCATAACTTTTTGTAAATTGTGACTTTGTGCAGCATGGACTTGTGTGGATCCTGTAAGTTCCTTGACCATGTGTAGGTTCCATGACCTTGGGAAATTTATATTGCCTGATGAAAGTGCTTTGGTGTCTTGTATGCAATGTTACCTACATTCTAGATTTATTGCTATTTAACATGAATAGGTATCTGAAGATATTGATATGGATAGAGTTCTCCACACTTACAAACATCATCGCTTGTGTATTTTAGGGCCTGGAAGTTTACCGGATCCCTATGCATCCCTTCATCCTTTTGCGATGATGAAATCTCCTCAGTTGCAGGAGAGAAATAGCAATGCTTTGTCATCATCCTATTCTGATCCTATGTCATTTATGTACAATTTCAAAAAGCCAGCCACAGTTGGACCATCAACTTCACCCTATGCCAGAACAGTTGCAAAATGGAAACAAGAACTTGATGCTGACTGGCTAGATTTTGAGGTTAAAGGGGATGTTGTTGTGGAGTTATCTTGTAAAGTTTGTAAGGAATATTCTTTTCAGAAAGCAAGTCCCTATGTTCATGGAACGAAGAATGTTCATAAAACTTCTGTGATATTCCATATGAAAAGTGATGCTCACGCAGTAGCTATGAGAATCAAGGAGAGCAATGAGACAAAATGATTCAAGACTAGTTGGAAAAATCTTTCTACCTGTCCATGTGATGATGATATCGAGAGTACAATGTGATGTTGCAAACAGCTTTGGTCAGAGCAATTTATAATGGACTTGTTTATGGACATTTAATGACTGTGTTGTGACTGAAATGGATATTTTTACTTTTAAAAAAAAGAAAGGGATAAAAGCCCTGGACATGTTCAGTATGTCTGATTTGTGTGAATTGTCATAAATGAAAAAGTGAAAATCAATTTAATTAGACTTTTCACAATTATAAAGTCATAATCCACTCAATGTGTTATTAAACTTCACCTGTTAGATATCATTGTAGTTTCCTGCTTTGTTTGTTACAAGACAAAAAGTTTCGTTAAATCTCGAGTGATGATTGACAGCATTTGACTGCCCATCGTATTACCCAATTTGGTAGGCTTGTTTGACTAGAGTTGCAATTTGTTGATACTATTATGTTGACCTTAAACTAGAGCAGCTTTATTCTTTCTTCCATGCCTAGGCTCCAGTGTGGGAGACCAGTATCATCTGCCACCAGGTGTCAACACCAGTCCTTCCGGAGTATATAAATGTGGAATTTGTAACATTGGTTTTGAAACCGAAGAAAAACTAAATGATCACAAAAAGATTCATTCCCTCTCTGGATTCCTCTGTCATGTCCCACCATGCGCGAAACGTTTCCCGAGCACCCTACTTTTGAAAGATCACCTGTTGAAGAACCATGGCTGTACATACATTCATTTCTGCTTGGAGTGTGGGAAAGGTTTTAAGTCATCTGTGGGTTACAATAATCACCACAAGTTGTATCACGGTGGAGCTCAGGACTGTCCCTCATGTCACATCTGTGGCAAAATATTCCCGACCAAAAGTAACCTCCTAGTTCACCTGAAGAAACACTCATTTGATAGGCCGTTTACGTGCCAGAAGTGTGGGAAATCTTACAAATACAAACAGACATTTAAAGACCATTACTGTAACTAACTGGGTTCATACTCCTATGAACTAAAACAGCTATTGGTGAAATTTGTCAATAATGAAGACTGTAACGAGTATCAGGATGTTAAGTTGTGGAAATTTTTCCAATTTTTATGGAAGTTATTGAGATTTGTGTGAATTTTTAAGCTGCAATGCCCAGTGATTATCCTGTAGATTGATATCTGTGTATGTAGGAAATAGGATCCTCTAAAAGATGATTGTATGCTATTACCACTAGCTTCACTTAGTATATACTTAGTAATAGAAGTGCCTATAAACACCATGATAAAAGTACTGGGAGGGTCCTAACAATACAACCATATGGAATCTGATATTGTGATGGCAGTAAACTAGAGGTCATTGTGTTGCTAAATACTGCTAGAGATGATCGTGATAACGGTCCTGTTGATTCTTTGTAATTGTCCAGTTTATGAAGGTCTGCTGTATTTTATTTTCATTCAGGTAGAACCTCTTTTGATGCTGAAAGAATTGTTGGCACCTCATTTCCCTGTGAAAAGTGCAAACTAGTGTATTCAGCTGCGGAAGATTTAAAGACGCACCAGAAATCTCACAGAATAGGCCCTGAAGAATTTAGCTGTGAAGTCTGTTACACAGAATTCAGAGATTCAGAACAGCTGAAAAATCACATGATTTATACGCATGGAAACAAATACAAACACTTGTGCTTTAATTGTGGGAGAGCATTTAAGTCCTATCCATCGTTTAATAATCACAAGCGTTTGTTTCATAGACCTGATGTCCAGTGTCCTATATGTGATATTTGTGGGAAGATCTTTCCCTATGAAAGTAACCTACAATTTCATTACAAACGACACTTGGAAGTTCGAGAGTTCTCCTGTCAAGTTTGTGGCAAATCCTACAAGTATAAACAGTCCTTAAAGGAACACATATGTATCTAATGAGAAAGAGAATAAAAATCCTAAAACAGTAAGAACCTCCATGCATTTAGTACACCTTTCAGAAAATGATTTTAACACCTGAAATGAGTTTCAGCTGTCGGGAGTTTGAAGGGACATGTTTATTTCACATGTATGATTTGACCTTCAGTTTTGGCGATTTGACCTCTTCAATGACCAAATGTGAGGGGTCAGTTGAATGTCCTAACCTTCATATTCTCCTTAGATTGGAAGTTTTACTTGGAATTTGTATTGGCAATGGCATGTCTCTGGATAGACAGATACACAGGCCTAAATGTAAAAGGAAAGGAAACTGTCCAAACCAATTGTCTCTAATCATTTTTTCTGATCTTGGGAACCATCATGGTACAGCTTTACCTGGACTTCTGTCAGTAGTATTTGTTGGTTTCTTTTCTGTTGCTGAAAGACCAAAAGACTGTTAAAGTGGATGTAAAACAAACAAATTTTAAGAAACAAAGGGAGTAAGGCTTTGAATGTAATTTTGTAATACTTGTACGTTGAAAACTCCAACTGTTTGTAGCCCAATTCTTTTCCAAGTTACTGAAAGTGTTATTTCTCTGTTTCTTTTAGGTGAACTCTTGGTAGATGACCGCTTTGGTTCATCTTTTCCGTGTGAAATTTGCAATATTGTATACTCCTCTCCTGAAGACTTAAAGACCCATCAAAAGTCTCACAGAAACGGTCATGAAGAAATTACATGTGAAGTCTGTCACTCTGAATTTGCGAATTGCTATCAACAAAAATCTCATATGATGAAAATACATCGCCAGGAATTCTCACATTTCTGTTTTGAATGCGGAAGAGGTTTTGGATCTTACCCAAGTTTCAATAATCATAACCGTCTGTTTCACAGGCCAGATTTGCAGTGTCCAGTTTGTGACATTTGTAGGAAAATATTTCCATTTCAATATTTTCTTGATAACCATTATAAGAAGCATTCAGAGGTTCGCTCATTTAAATGTAATCAATGTGGGAAATGGTACAAGCACAAAAAGACATTAAAAGAACATGTGTGTACTGGATTGAGTAGTAGCTGTAAAGTTCAACCTAAGTAAATATACCTGAACAGTCTCAACTATATCTTCATCAATGTCTGGACATCATTGACAGTTTTCAGAGATGTTTTGAAATATCAAATGACTGTGAGTTTAGTATGTTGACCTTGATTGTTAAGTAGAGGTCATTATGTAAAATTCTGTGATGCCTGTGACAGTGATCCACTTTAATTTCATACCTAACAAGGTTGTCTTGCTGAATATTAACAGTTAATTACTGAGAATGCTTTGATACTGCCATTTTGTCCAGAAACTGAAGGTGTCCTGTTTCTCTGTTTCATTTAGGTGAACTCTTGGTAGATGACCGATTTGGCTCCTCTTTTCCGTGTGACAGTTGCAAAATTGTTTTCTCATCTGCGGAAGATTTAAAGACGCATCAGAAGACTCACAGAAATGGTCCCGAGGAATTTACCTGTGAAGTCTGTCATACTGAGTTTGTTGATTCTTATCAACAGAAATCTCATATGATGCAAATGCATGGGCAGGAATTTAAACATTTTTGTTTTGAATGCGGAAGAGGTTTTAGATCCTACCCAAGTTTCAATAATCACAAACGACTGTTTCACAGACCGGACTTGCAGTGTCCAATTTGTGACATTTGTAGGAAAATATATCCATTTCAAAACACTCTGGACAACCATTACAAGAAACATTCTGAGGTGCGATCTTTTAATTGTAATCAATGTGGAAAATCGTACAAACACAAAAAGACATTGAAAGAACACCTGTGTACAGAGCCATTGCTGTTTATACCAAAATAAACTGAAGGTACCTGTCTAGAATTGTATAATTCCGGAGTGGCATCCTCTGTGGAAATGCATCACTTGTAAATTGAAATTACCAATTACACAAACTTAATTGATTGATGTGGAATAGTTTGCTATTCACAGTTGCTAAAACCGTACAAATATATTTCTTCTGGTCTGGCCTAGTGAGGTATTCTGACTTAGTTATGAGACCTATGATTTAAATAATGGGTGAGAAAGATTGAATGGATTTTTGTAGAGGTCATTTGTTTGTCGACTGTGGAGAAGGTGAATAATTATGTAGTAAGGCTATTGGTTGAAAGTTTGAATGAAACGGTAGATATTTTGTTGGTCTGTTCTCTGTGGGTGAAATGTAAGTGAATTTGCTGGGAGGTCATCAGTTGGTTCACTTTGAGATTAGATTTATAACGAGGAAATTGGCTGGTTTATGCTATTGAATTTGTTTCTGTGGATTCTTTGATTTTCTCATAGTTGGGAACTTTGAATTTTGACAACATGCATGTGACAACTTCAGATATGGTAAATTACATTCTCTTAATTAATGTGTGCTTTACAAAAATAGTTCAATAAAAAGGTTGTTACATTTAAGAAAACTATATACATCATTCTTCTGACATTATTTCTGTATCCCGGTAACTGAAGGTGTCCTGTTTCTCTGTTTCATTCAGGTGAACTCTTGGTAGATGACCGCTTTGGCTCCTCTTTTCCGTGTGAAATTTGCAATATTGTATACTCCTCTCCCGAAGACTTAAAGACGCATCAGAAGACTCACAGAAACGGTCCCGAGGAATTTACCTGTGAAGTCTGTCATATTGAATTTGTCGATTCTTATCAACAGAAATCTCATATGATGCAAATACATGGGCAGGAATTTAAACATTTTTGTTTTGAATGCGGAAGAGGTTTTAGATCATATCCTTGTTTTAACAAACATAAGAGACTTTTTCACAGACCTGACTTGCAGTGCCCAGTATGTGATATTTGTAGGAAAATATATCCATTTCAAAATACTCTGGACTATCATTATAAGAAACATTCAGAAGTACGATCATTCAGTTGCAAGCAATGTGGGAAATCGTACAAGTACAAGAAATCTTTGAAGGAGCATACCTGTATTAATTAGTCAACGCCCAAACTAGTTAATGGAGGGGATTACCATGGCCATCTGTCCTGTTGTGTTTCAATATCTTGAGAACCTCTTGACAGATTTACTTGATAATCACCAGATCAGATGCTGTTTCTGAAATGTAGCAATCGCTGTTTCCAATGTTTGGTGGTGAGAAGTCATGCTTCTATTGATTATATAGAAGAGTTACTTGAAATTGAGATATGCAAGATTTTTTTTTCTCTACGAAAATAGCTTGGTGTAAAGAAATGGCTGATATGAGAACAAGTGGTGGTAGCAATATCCCTTTATGAATAACAAGTGGTATCAGTTTTGTCTCTCTCTTATATGGCCTTTGCTATTCTTTTTGTCTAGGTCAAGGGTCGTTGGTTCAAGAAAGGTTTGATGCTTCTACAGACTTTTTAGGACGAATCAGTGGAAATTCTTTCCCGTGTGAAATTTGCAAAATTGTGTACTCATCTTCAGAAGACTTAAAGACTCACCAGAAAAGTCACAGAAATGGCCATGAGGAATTCAGCTGTGAAGTTTGTTTTTTAGACTTCCATAGTTCTGACCAACTACATTGTCACATGATTGATTTGCACAAAAATCAGTTCAAACACATGTGTTGTGATTGTGGACGGGGATTCAATTGTTATACAAGTTTCAACAATCACAATCGTCTGTTCCACAGAACAGATTTGAAGTGTCCTGTGTGTGATATTTGTAGAAAAATATTCCCATTTGAGAGTAATCTTCGCCAACATAGTATAAAACATTCAGGTGTGAGAGAGTTTAGGTGTGGACAGTGTGGTAAATCCTTCAAATACAAACATACACTGAAAGAGCACATATGTACTTTGAACATAGCCAGTTCAAATAAGGCAGAACTCAAATTATACCACACGTAAGATTTTAACATTTATATGAGATGTTCATGATGAAATTTCATACATGTATTGTCTGGTTGTTTTATCAGCAGGGCATTGGAGTTTTCAATTAAGGTCAAGCACTGAAATCAGTGTTGACTGACATTATTTAATTGGTCCATTTTAAACCATGTCTGTGAAGGTCATGTTACCAAAGGTCATAGATAAATGACATGAGGATGAGTTAGAATCACATGTCTGGTTGATAAGGAAGAATTTTTGTGTTGACTTTCGGGTATGGATCTGTGCATTAGAGCATCATCTCGTAGTTAATCCAATGACAAAAGATGACTTCCTGTTTAACATCTCCGTAAAGTCAAGGTAATACAATGATTTGACTCCTGGTTATATGATTATGTTGTAGTTTGTCTTACTGTTTGATGTTCTTGTGTGTGTTCACCTGTCTGAAGACTCGATTTCTTATTTTGGTCAGGTGACCTATCCCACAGAATACCAACAGAGGACAACTACTGTGAGGCCTTGTTGGAATACGCCGACAGGCTGGCTGCCAAGCATCGGTGTCCGGTATGCAACATCGTATACCCGACAAGTGAGGACCTGAAGACACATGATCGTTCTCACAGTGAGGGCCCTCACCTTCATATCTGTGCTTTGTGTGATGTTGATTTTGGTACTCTGGAAGACCTCAAAAGTCACTTGTACTCTCAGCATGGGTCAAAGTTCAAACATTTTTGTTTTGACTGTGGTCGAGCATTTAAATCCTATCCAAGTTTCAACAGTCATGAGCGATTGTTTCATCGTTCAGATACCAAATGTCCAGTGTGCGAACTTTGTGGAAAAATTTTCCCCTTTGAGAGCAGTTTGAAGCTACATTTAAAGAAGCATTCAGAATTGCGACCATTTATCTGTGGTGTCTGTGGAAAGTCCTACAAACACAAGGCAAATCTAGCTAGCCACTCTTGCACATAGCCCTTATAACAGTCATTTTATGCAAGGTCAAAGTTCACTTACAAGATGTAGATTACTCATGGGTGATGTCATGGTGAATCTGATTTGTATGATTCTGTCATAAGACATGAACATTTGCCATGGAAATGTTTTTCACCTGAAGATATACTCTGTGATTTAAATGTTCTTTTCCTTTGATTCTGTTTGTGATGTAGATCAATAGCTGTAAATTGTAATCTATGGATCTTTTTCCCATACAGTAAAAAAAGAAATTGTTCCAGTTTTGTGTTCAAAGATTTATGTTTATAAATGTACATTACAGAATATGAATAAAAATTTTCTTTTGAAAATATGTTAATTAGTTTTATGTTAGAGACAATGTATCTATATATTGTCCAGCACTGCTAGCCATTATGAAGATGCAACAAACACACTTCACTGACCGGGGAGTGCTGCGACATCCTTCCCTTCTGTAAAGAATGAGTTTACGTGGTTGGCTCCGTCATATTTTCTCTCACTTTTCATCGGATGAGGAAGATCATCTTTTTATATTTTTGGCATATTTTATCGAAAATTATAACTACCTGGAAAGAATGTGCCAGTAAATGTTGTTTCTGAAGGACTATCTCTTTTTTGTTTAGGTAAATCCTCATTTGGTGATGAAACTTTCGAGTGCTCTGTGGATATGTCGGATCGGATGTCGAACTTCTCATTTCCATGTGAAATTTGTCGACTTGTTTATTCATCAGCTGAGGATCTTAGGACTCACCGCAGGAGTCACAGTGATGATCCATTAGTACATAGCTGTGAAATTTGTCATATTACTCTTTCCAGTGCCAATCACCTGAAAACACACATGACTTTGTCACATGCAGAACAGTTCAAGTATTTGTGTTTTGATTGTGGTAGAGGTTTTACATCTTACTCAAGTTTCAACAATCACCAACGTCTGTTCCATAGAGCCGATTTGAAATGTCCTGTGTGTGACATTTGTTGGAAAATATTTCCATTTGAAAGTAATCTCCGATATCATTACAAAAGGCATTCTGAAGTGAGGGAATATGCATGTCAGCATTGTGGAAAGTCGTACAAACACAAGGGGAAGTTGAAGATGCATAACTGCCTGATGTCGGGTCAGCCACAATTGTAGCGAGTAGGTGTTCTAAGGCCTTTCACTTTACCCGTAATATAAGTGATAGGAAATGTAAAAATTAAATTTACAATAGAATTAAAAAAAAAATGCCATTTTGTACATGTCAAATCTTGTATAAAACACACTCAAATACATTTGAAAGTACTTGATGGTACAACATATTACTTAAATTGCTGTAGTTATCGCTTTCCAACACCTACAACTAAAGCATAAGTGGTTATACTTAGCAGTTTTCAGTTTGACAATTATGCTAGTAACTGGACTCATGTTTACCTTGACAATTGAAATAAACAAGACTGCTACAGGCAGGCAGTATGTTATCCTGGGGAGTACTCATGCTCTATTTGTTTTGTTTAGGTAAACACAACCGTGAGGAAAGTGGGATGGGAGATGATGACCATTTGAACCCTGAACAGATAGGGTCCAGTTTATTTCCATGTCGTACATGCAACCTAGTCTTCTCCTCATTCGACGATCTAACTACACATGATCGATGTCACCACATTGGGACTGAAGACTGGCACTGTCGTGTCTGTCTGTTAGACTGTCGTACTGCAGTACAGCTTAAAGGTCACCTCATACAGGTGCATGGACCCGAGTTCAAGAATCTGTGTTTTGAGTGTGGACGAGGCTTCAGGTCATACTCCAGTTTCAATACTCACAACCGTCTGTTTCACCGGGCAGACATCAATTGTCCAGTATGTCCTATTTGCAGAAGAGTCTTTCCCTTTGACAGTAAACTTCAAGTCCATTTAAAGAAGCATTCTGATGATCAACCATACTTCTGTAAAGTCTGCGGGAAAACGTACAAATATGAATGGAATCTAAAAGTGCATAACTGTATACATAACCAAGGACCATCGTAACTCTGTATAAAATATTTACAATCGAAATTTGGAAACTCCTGGATATTTCATTCTCAACTTGAAATAGCTAGTGGAACTTGCAAAGTGTGATATATATCTATAGGATTGATAACTGTGGAGATATTTTTTTAATTGAGTGACACAATGAGACATTTCAGTAATTGACAATAAGTGATGGATTATACTTATATTTTATGTACCTAATGAAAAATATATGTAGTTATTGATTATAATAAAAAGAATTGCTTTATGAGTTGTCTGTTGTGTTGGAAATATTGGTCTTGTGGATGTGCTTGCTTCCATTGAGCATTGGAATGAAATTCTAAATAGATGCATAGGAAAGAGATATTCGTTCTGCAGTTAAAAAGCCTTTTGTGTGGACAAGCATTGATCCAAATTTATTTGTTTCGTTTAGGTGAACACAACAAAAAGAGGGGTCTGGACGATGAAGGATTTCCTTGTAATATCTGCAACATAATTTACTCAAAAGCAGAAGACTTGGTATCGCACAATCGCAGCCATGTAACTTACGACACGTGGCGGTGTCAAGTTTGTCTCATCGACGTCCCAAGTGTTGCACATCTGAAAGGACATATGCTCCAAAATCACAATCATCAGTTCAAACATTTCTGTTTTGACTGTGGACGAGCTTTCTCAGGAGATTGGGGTCTAAATGCCCACAATCGCTTGTTTCATCGTCCTGAGGCAAAGTGTCCTGTCTGTTCAATATGTCGAAAGATTTTCTCTTTTGACAGTCAGCTTCAAGTGCATCTCATGAAGCATTCAGACGAACAGCCATATTTTTGTGAAATCTGTGGGAGGACTTACAAATATAAACGCAATTTAAAACAACACAATTGTTCGCATATATGAGTTAAGTTTTACAGATGTACTCCAAATAGGAATCAAGAATCCAACACTTATATTTAGCTTTATATATCACTGTCTGCCCTTTAGATGCCTGAACAAAACTTGAAGACTGCTGAAGCATTATGTGTTTGTGCATTGTACAGGAAGTTGACTTTGGATCTTCTGTAAGGTGAACCACACATTAATATTTGATAGAAATCTGTTGCTTAGCACTGCCAATATCAAGATGTACCAGAATTTCCACATACTTGTGGATTTGTAAAATTGCCAATGCTAACCGGATTAAATACTGACACCAGTAAAATCCTTGTATTTTTATTTCTGGATAAATACTGACAGCTATTTATTTGTTTTATTTAGGTAATCTCCACAAAAATACAAATTTGGGAGACAACTTCCACTTATTTGAGCTGCCAAGCAATAGCTCCTTCCCTTGTAAACACTGCCACCTGGTGTACACTAAAACAAATGACTTCAGATCACACCAGCGTTCTCACAATATTGGCACAATGACTGGTTCTGTAGCATTTGTTTCTCTGACCTTGGAACATCAGAAAAACTCAATACTCATCTTATTCAAGTTCATGGTCAAGAATATAGCCATTTCTGTTTTGAATGTGGAAGGGCTTTCAAGTCCTACTCTAGTTATAATTCTCACAGTCGATTGTTCCAACGTGCTGATACTGAGTGCCCCGTGTGTAACATTTGCTGCAAAATTTATTCAAATGAAAGTCATCTGAAAACTCATTTATAGACACACTCACAAGAACAGCCGTTCACGTGTGAACACTGTGGAAAATCTTACAAATATAATTGGCATTTGACCAGGCACAACTGTAAAAATATACCTTTGAGGGAAGTCCTGTCTTAAAATTGGATATCGTTATATTTGCTTAACAGAATCTTACAAGTTTCATTATGTACTGCACAACAACATACTGTAAAACCATATATTTTTGTGATGCTTCATTTTGTTTTTCAAAAACTCTTTTATGACCCATGATTTTGTGTAGTCCCTTCAAAATCAAGGGGATAGATTGCTTGTGCTTCTTTCTGCACATAAAGTGAAAGCGTTGATGGAATAGTCAGCAAAATGTGGCAATATCTCACACAGATTGTTTTGTTTTGTTTAGGTTATCACAACCAAACAAAAGATTGGGAAGATGGCCGCCAATCATTAAAAGAGACATCCTACAGGTCATTCCCGTGTCACAGTTGTCATCTTGTATACACACAAGCAGAAGATTTGATATCACATGAACGTTCTCACAACATTGGTAATGAAGTCTGGTGCTGTCGGGTCTGTAAATCGGTCTTAGACTCTGCTGAGGGACTCAAAGTGCATCTGATTGAAGCTCATAGTGACACATACAAATATTTCTGCTATGAATGTGGACGGGCCTTTAAATCCTATCCTAGTTATAATTCTCATGATCGACTGTTCCACCGTGCAGATATTGATTGCCTAGTGTGCAATGTGTGCTGTAAAGTTTATTCCAATAAAAGCCATCTATTATTGCACTTGAAATCGCATTCTCAGGAACAACCATTTTCTTGTTGGCACTGTGGAAAGTCGTACAAATCTAAAGCCCAGCTAAAGGCTCACAACTGTAAAGCCGCATCAGGCGGAATATACTGGTGAATACCTCATCGTTGGATTGATGTTGAAACATTACTGACTATCGATGAAAGAGATCTTGAGAAGTGTCGAGCTATATTAAGATGGGGGTTTATTTGTGTGGTAGTAGTATAAGATTGCTGGTTAGCAACATAGAAATAGCAGCTTCTTATCCCGATTTGTTTGTTTTATCTAGGTGATCAGTACCAACAGAAAGGTGAGGAAGAAGGACAGAATTTTGACTGCAGTTCTTATCCTTGTCGTATATGCCATATTGTGTTCTCAAAACCTGAAGATTTGACATCTCACGAACGCTCCCACAACATCGGCACTGATTCTTGGTGCTGCCGTGTGTGTCTGATGAACTGTGAAAACCTTCAGCATCTGACCAGACACATGCTACAAGCACATGGGGAAAATTTTACCCATTTCTGTTTTGAATGTGGAAGAGCTTTCAAGTCTTACTCTACCTTCAATGCTCATGAGCGTATGTTACATCGTGTGAACAAGAACTGCCCAGTGTGTCCAGTTTGTGGGAAAATTTTCCCATATGAAAGCCAACTTCAGATTCATTCAAGAAAACACTCCACTGACCAGCCCTATATCTGTGTTTTGTGTGGGAAAACCTATAAACATGAAAGGAATTTAAAAGTACATCATTGTTCAAATACACCGTTGATTAACTGAATGCTTTATAATGATTGATCATAGGTGTGCCTGAAGTAATGACAATTCATCATAGGGTATATTTTTGAGTGATTGGAATGTTTGTACTTCTGTTTGTCTGATGTAAGCTGAGCAGATTTTTTTAACTTTCATCTAAGCAAATTATGATTCATTAGAGAAAAGGTTTTGAAGAAAACTAGCAAAATAGCTCATTTTCTAGAACACCTTTCTCTGTTCATGTGTTCTATAAATCCATTTCTATTTCAACTGAAAGGAACAACTGATAGCAGATGTACAAAAGGTTTGAAAATTAGAAGGAAGTTAAAATGAGTAGCATTTTTAGTAGTTTATTACAAGTTTTCAGAACAATATCAAAACTGCTTCTAGGGAAATATTGATAAACAGTTTGTCTCCTTTAGGTTACCACAACAATCCACAAAGTGGCTGGGAGACTAAATAATCATCTGTGGCACAGGTTGCAATTACGTTTCCTTGTATCACTTGCAACATTGCATACTCAAATCAAGATGATTTGGCGTCACACGATCATTACACAGAAATGTGCCTGATTGTTGGTGTTGGTTAGAATATCCAGCCATTATGATGTTCCATGATCATTTGATGAAAGATTATATTTATAGAGTCATTCAGATGAACAGCCTTTCTTGCGAGATACATGTGGCATGACATATAAGCCAAAGTCACATTGGAAGTCTGACAAATGCAAACCTCCGTGATTTTAGGAACTGATATTTGAGTCCTGCACTCACGCTTTTTCTGTGGGACTCAATCCAATTTTGAGAACCCACTTCATCATTTGTATTGGGACTTGTATTTTGGACTTTGCTTATAAATTCCTACAAAAATGACTGAAACCTGCAATAGAATAGACTAGTATGGTGTCAACTTGATCTCAGTCATCTGTTTGAATAAGATCCATACATATTATAGGTTTAGGCCAAAATATGTAATAGGATATTGCCATATGTTAACTAGGAGGTATTGTGTTATGGCAGTGATGAGGAATCTGTGGTTCAGAGGATAGGACCAGTTTCTACATAAACTCTGGGATATGGATACTGATGTCGGAAGTTTGTGATGTCTGTTGTCTATTTTGGTTTTTGTTTTTTTTTAACCAAAGAACAGGAAGTTTGTATGACAGAAATATAGAAATTGAAAAGTTATTTCTGGATTTAAGATATCTTTTTCATTTCTGTTTCGTTTAGGTGTACTGTTCTCCGAGAAAAGTAGTATTGGAGATGACGGCCAGTTATATTCCCCACAGATAGGTGGTACTTCATTTCCCTGCCATACATGCAACATAGTCTACTCATCATTAGACGATTTGGCTACACACCAACGTTGTCACAGTGTTGGTAACGAGGAATGGCGCTGTCGTGTCTGTTATGAAGACTGCAAAACAGCTATTCAATTAAAAAGTCACATGATTCAAGTGCACAGTCAACAATTTAAGCATATCTGTTACGATTGTGGTCGGGGATTTAAGGGTTACTGGGCCTATAAGTCTCATAACCGAATGTTTCATAGTGATAACAATGTTGACTGCCCTGTATGTAATGTATGTGGAAAAGTGTTTCCCTTCAACAGTAAACTTCAAATTCATCTGAGAACACATTCCACTGAACAACCTTTCCAATGTAAAATCTGTGGCAAAACTTATAAGTATGAAAATAATCTCAAATTACATCATTGTGTAGCGGTCTCAATGTGATGATACAAACTTGATTATACTGACTGGCGTCTGAAACCATTTTCTTCTCCATGTCTACAGGAATTATTTATGAAATACATTGCAAACACAGAATTCTTGGATTTATAAACAAAAACAGGATCATGGTTCATGGTTTTGATAGACTTATAGATGTCGCATAGCATAAACAAAGTATGGCTGTAGGCTCTGTGAAACAGGTCTATGCTTACTTTAATATATTCCATATATTGGATGCTTAAGCAAAATATATAGTCAAGCTTCACCCAAAGAATGTATGTTTTAATTTCACTTTTGAGTGAAGGCCGAACAGCATCAACCATATTCAATTGAACATAGGTTCTCACTTCTGGAAAAAGTTGCCAGAATTGATTGTGAATTTTAATATGGTGGTTGAACATGTTTGTAGATAGATGTCCTGTGTAACATTGTTTGTTTCGTTGTTTTATCTTACCTGTAAACATCAACATTGTAGTATGTGAAATAAATAATTAATACCTGAAAGTTGATTTCTTGTTTATCTCAGGTATTCAGTTAAACACCAGAACAATCGTAGATGCTGGAGGGGCTTGTACTATGTCCTTAGTGGATAAATCACAACAGCTGTCCAAGTCATTGATGGAAACCACACTTCCGCAATCATCTGGCAATACCTTCAATCAGATGTGGATGACCTCGGAAGCTGTAGACGAAGCAACCAAGCATTATACAAAAACCATCACTTTGGAAAAAGAAATGATGGCAGACATTTTGGACAAGACAACCTATACTTGCACAATATGTGGGATTGTTTACTCTACCCAGGCTGATCTGGAGTCCCATGAGAGAACACACTGTCAAGGCCCGAAGAAATATGTGTGTGTGCTGTGTCAGTGCAATTTTGATTCAAAGGAGAACTTAAAAAATCATATGGAGACAAACCATGGCCAGGAGTATAAATTCTTCTGTTTTGAATGTGGTAGAGCTTTCAAGTCTTACCCCAGTCTTAATAATCACGATCGTTTGTTCCATCGATCTGACGCTGTCTGTCCAGTGTGCGACATCTGTGGTAAAATATTCCCATTTGAGAGTAAGCTTCAAGCCCACATGAAGAAACATTCTCAAGATCGGCCATTTGTGTGTCCTGTTTGTGGAAAAGCATACAAGCACCAGCAGAACCTAAAGGATCATGTTACTGTTTGTCCTTACAGTCAGCCAATGGGCAACAGTTAGACCTTGACCTTGATTAATGTTATAAATCAGTCTCATTGTAAAGTACCAGGTGTGTTGCTATGACAAGTACTTGCCCCATTTTCTCAATGGTTTTTAGGCTCTGTATTCATTTACATCTCACTCATTAGAAAGTCTAACTCCATATAAAACCTGAAGGCTTGTAAGATCCTGAAAAGAGAAGTGTATTGGGCAACATCAAGGACATGATATGATATTTGAAAGATCTTCAGGAAATGAATTAGATTTGATTAATTTCTTGACATAATTGTGTTTGTGTATAGTTTTCTTAGGTTTAATTGTCATATAGTGAGCCAATGTGAAAGATTTGTTTACATTTGGTATTCAGAACACTGGTTGATGTTGATCATAAATTCAGCTGCTTATTCATTATGACTTAGTGTAATTTTCTAAGAGTAACTGTGGTTTTTGTTGTAACAACCCTTGCTTTTGCTGTATCTCGACTGGTTTTACACGGTGTCTCAGTTCAGGCCTGGATTCTGGGAGTTAAGCTTGTTCTTTATTCATTTCCATTTAATTCTATCTGGTTTTCTACAAGTTTTGCTGGAACTAAACTTGTAGGTTGGACAAGTGTACCATACCTGTAGTAGCTGACTCCATGTTTTTGATGTAATCATGTATACACAAACACTGCATGAAAAGATGTAAGGGTTGGGTGTACTATAACCGTCTTTCTTCTGTACTTTATGAGTTAGATCATTTCTGATGCTGTTTCTTGTCTATCTCAGGTGTGAGGAAGACCAGTCTGTCTGGCCAGTCAACGATTGACCAGGATGAGTTTTTAGCACAGATTCTGGACACAGCGGATTGTGACTACCTGTGTCGGATTTGTAATATAGTGTATTCTACAAAAGAGGATTTAAAGACTCATAATAAGGTCCATTCTAAAGGACCTAGACAATACAATTGTGAAGTCTGCCAAACTCAACATCCTGATCAAGTTCTACTCAAGGAACATCTCCTTAAATGTCACGGCGACAAGTACAAATTCTTCTGTTTTGAATGTGGAAGGGCATTTAAATCATATGCCAGTACCAATAATCATGATCGTTTATTTCATCGACCTAACACTAACTGCCCAGTTTGTGATCTCTGTGGTAAAATTTTTCCATTTGAGAGTAGTTTAAAAATCCATTATGCAAAACATTCTCAAGTGAGACCGTTCTTGTGCCAAATCTGTGGTAAATCTTACAAACACAAACAGAGTCTTAAGGAACATATTTGTTCTATGGTCACTGGTGTGACCCATGACCACTAGGTTCAGAGGTCAGACTAAAGGCTGTAACCCTATCAGAGGTCAAGGGTGAAATACACATTCTTATAAACTCTCAGTGTACTATTTTTAGATGTACCTTTTCAAGGTGATGAGAGGGTGTATCATGTGATGAGTGATTGATTGAAAAGTATTATATACATTATTCATTGTCTCCACTAACATGTGATTCATCTTAAAGATTGTTGTAAAACAAAAAACTTTTCATTCAGTCATTAAAAGTTTCACTTTCTGTTCGCGTTGTACATTTTTTTCTGAGGTTACAGGATGGTGTCCTAGGTTAAAGTGTGGTGTCCAAGGTTACAGGATGGTGTTCTTGGTTACAGGATGGTGTCCTAGATTAAAGTATGGTGTCCAAGGTTACAAGGTGGTATCCTAGGTTACAGGATAGTGTCCTAGATTAAAGTATGGCGTCCAAGGTTATAGGGTGGTGACCTAGGTTTCAAGGTGGTTTCGAGATGGTTTTCTAGGTTAAAGAGCAATTTTCTAGACTAGTCTTTGTTACAGAAACATGTTCTAACCTACACAGCAGTAATGTAGGTTAAAGAGCTTGTTTACAGTTTACTAATTTTTTTAAACACCAGACACATTTTTAGGCACATCTGCAAATTGTTGTAAAGTGTAAGCAGTATTTTGCAAAATACTAAAATGAGGTATACCAATGCTACATTGATGACAGTTTATGGCATATTGATGTTATAAGATCTTACATTGCCCAAGATTTGTTCCAGGAATAGTCTATAGGGGATCCTGTGAGCCTTTTCTTACACTGTCTTATTTCTCGTGCAGGTAATCCTAGTGATGGCGGTGTTGTGTTTCTGGACAGCATGCCCACTGGAGTTGCCCCCCTGGCTCAGTGTACCATATGCAGTGTGTTATTTAACTCCAAAGAGGCTTTATCAGCACATGAAAAAACACACCACAGTTGTAAATTTGTATGCCAGTTGTGCAACAAAGCATTTCCATTTGAAAGCAATCTTGTTCGACATATGCGTTGTCATTCAAGTGTTCGCGCATTCAAATGTGTGACATGTGGAAAGGCATATAAGCATAAGCACAAACTAAAGGAACATGTTCGTCTCATACATATGGTACCTGACAAAAGTCCACCCAAAGTTATGCTGCAACCCAACACAGACAATCAAGATCAACAGTTTGGTCCCTCTCCTTTAGAAGAAAACATTTTCTTTGTAAAAATGGATTAACCATAGGATTATCTACAATTTACACTTCTGTTTGGAGTTTTCTTAACTTGTACAATACCAACAGTATCTTTAATCATTTGCTTTTGTCTATTCATAAAATAATGATTGTCAAGGACAGTTAGTCTGTTATAAAAAAAGAACATCTCTTGTTTTGTGCAGGAAATGATGTGCCACAAGATGCGTCTACAATGATGTTGCAGTGTTCTGATTGTGGTGCGTACTGTTCTTCAGCGGAGGAATATCAGAAACACCACAAGACCCACAGAGTTAATCGCTTTGTTTGTGATATATGTCACAAAGGCTTCCAGTATGATAGTTTCCTCAAGGTTCACATGCACAGTCATTTGGTGACGCGGCCCTATGGTTGTAAGGCGTGTGGCAAGACGTACAAGTGGCAACACCACCTCAAGACGCACAAATGCATCATGCAGGGCGATTTGTCTGGGACAACCTCTACACAGGAGTCCCCACAGACTCCAATACCTCCCTCCCAAACATCACCTGTTGTGATTTCTTCCCAAATCTCTAATGCAGTACCACCTCACTCACTTCAATCCATGGTTCAACACCAGACCTCGGCTTCTATACATCCATCACAGACGTTTTCATCACCTCCACAAATTTCATGGGCTCGGCCCAGATAAGCTCTACAAGAACACTCCAAAATACTTGGTAATTGAACTTAAGTATGTATCCAAATTGACAACGTGTTTGGTGTTCAGTCCATATAAATGCTGAGATATTGCTGATTTGTTGTGGTTTTTTGTCTGTTGTACAGTCTGTATAGATTCTGATGTTGCCGATTTGTTGAGATTTTGTCTCGTGTACTGTCTACATAGATGCCCAGATATTGCTGATTTGTTGAAGTTTTGCCTGGTGTAGAAATAATAAAAAAATCATGAAATTGCTTGAAAGGACAACTGAAAATTTTTGTCTCCGGTTTAGAATACGTAAAATTATTTTGAATTTTATCAACTGGAAGTTAAAATGTCTTAATTTCAATCTAAATTTTAGTTTCTGAATCAGTTTTGTTTTTATTTTGTCAGGGAAAATGCCAGTAAATATATCCGAGGTTTACTCAGTGCTTCCCTCCTCGGAGAGACGGACATTTAAGTGTGATATCTGCTCTTCCTATTTCTCCACGGATAAGTCCCTGGACAAACATAGAAAAAGCCATGGCACTGAACGCTTTTCCTGTCACATCTGCCAGAAAAAGTTCCACTTTATGAGTTACCTAAAGGCACATGTGAAGTGTCACTCGGACGACAGGCCTTTTGTGTGTCAGTATTGTGGCAGGTCCTACAAGCATTTACACAACCTCAAGGAGCACAGGTGTTCTGGCTGGCATCAGTAGACAGATGTGATACAGGACAGTTGTTCAGGCTGGCATCAGTACACATGTGTGATACAAGACAGGTGTTCAGGTTGGCATCAGTAGACATGTGTGATATAGGACAGGAGTTCAGGTTGGCATCAGTAGACGTGTGATACAGGACAGTTGTTCAGGTTGGCATCAGTAGACATGTGTGATACAGGACAGTTGTTCAGGCTGGCACCAGTAGACATGTTATACAGGACAGTTGTTCAGGCTGGCATCAGCAGACGTGTGATACAGGACAGGTGTTCAGGCTGGCATCAGTAGACGTGTGATACAGGACAGGTGTTCAGGCTGGCATCAGTAGACATGTGTGATACAGGACAGTTGTTCAGGCTGGCATCAGCAGACGTGTGATACAGGACAGGTGTTCAGGCTGGCATCAGTAGACGTGTGATACAGGACAGGTGTTCAGGCTGGCATCAGTAGACATGTGTGATACAGGACAGTTGTTCAGGCTGGCACCAGTAGACATGTGTGATACAGGACAGTTGTTCAGGCTCGCACCAGTAGACAGATGTGATACAGGACAGTTGTTCATGCTGGTTCCAGTAGACATGTCTGATTTGGGATTTGTTTCCGGCTTGCGTCAGTAGACAGGCGTGATACAGAACAGATGTGATAACTGGTGTTTTATGACAAGTGTTCAGACTGTGTACAAGTGTTTGACAAGATTCAAGTTTTGATGATCAAGGTATTGTGTGATGAGACAGGTTGAAATTTTAACAGGAGAAGTGTCATGTGTCACAAGACGTTCTAGTGTGTATCATTTGTACCTTTATACGGGAAGGCGTAACTACAAGTGTGTTCAGACTGGCAAAATTATGCAGCCTAAGGACAGGCTTACAGTGATTAAGACAGTTGTATACATTTTCATTTAGTGACATACAATATCGATGTATGAGTAATTGTAACAGAAAGTGCTATTTTTCTGTAGATATAAAGATAAGACATGCTCAATGGCCACTTGCAGAGCTAGCTATAACACAAACACTACAGGATATTGATTTATCATCAAAGGTCCTGTTCTACAAAACTACCAGATATTGATCTTCAATTACAGACCTTGATGTAATGTATAACAAAAAGTCCACTTGATCTACCATCAGTCTTCACTAAAATCTACTGGAGCAATTAAATTCAATAAATCATAAGATTCTACAAACAGTTTTTCTTACCGAAATCTCTCGGAGCAATTTAATGTGATAATCAGAGGGTCTCAAACTCTCCAAAATCTACAGGAGTATTCATCTTGGGTTAGACGTAATTACTTTTGGTAAAAAGCATCTAGAGTGAATAAAAAGCATCTGGAGTAACAATGTCCTATAGTTGAAAGCATCCTTATATTGCCAGTTGTTGACTAATTTTGTTTGATGTAATTCTGTTACATAAATATTGGCTGTATAAGTACTTAGAAATCTGTTGTATATAATGCATGCTTCATAAAATATCTTGTCTTTATTTAAAGTTGCGAACATTTTGTTTAATAAATAAAACCAATTATCGAATTATTGTTGTGTGTTATATCTTACTTTGAGCAAGTATAGGAAAGCAAAATCTCAAAGTTTGCCAAAGTAATGCAAAGGTGCTATCTTGTTTTGTACAGGAGACTGGGGAACCCAGGCTACAGGTCACAGTCAGGAACACACAGTACAGGCCTCAAATAGTGGTCAGATGTTCAGGTGCAAAGAGTGTTTGGAAGTGTACTTTTCTCTAGAAGGATTAAAATTACATCAAGAAAACCACAAAATAGGGGTGATTGTGTGCGCTCTGTGCAAGTTCACAATTGAAGATAAAGATGCATTCAAAACGCACATTCAAAGTGTGCATCCGAATCACAGCTTCACATGTCTCGAATGTGTTAAAGTGTTTCGTACCAAGCCAGAATTTTACAAACACCAGATACTGTTTCATCGATCTTCAGAATGTCCTACCTGTAAAATATGTGGCAAAATGTTCCCATTTGAGAGCAATCTAAAAATCCATGAGCGAAGTCACTACAATGTACGGCCATATTTGTGCAAGTTGTGTGGAAAATCTTACAAACACAAATGGAACCTAAAGGACCACAAGTGCTAAGTTTAACACAGGGGACAAACAAGTGCTAAGTTTTAACACGGGTGACAAACAAGTGCTGAGTTTAACACAGGTGACAAACAAGTGCTGAGTTTTAACACAGGGGTGACAAACAAGTGCTGAGTTTTAACACAGGGGTGACAAACAAGTGCGGAGTTAAACAGGGGAGACAAACAACTGTAAAATTTTAGTGCTGAGTTAAACAAGGGAGACAAACAGCTGTTAAACTTTAATGGCGAGTTGCCACAGCGGTGACAACAAGTGCTGAGTTAAACAGGGGAGACAAACAGCTGTTAAACTTTAATGGCGAGTTGCCACAGCAGTGACAACAAGTGCCGAGTTAAACACAGGCGACAGACAAGTGCCGAGTTAAACACAGGCGACAGACAAGTGCCGAGTTAAATATGGCAAACAACTATAATGTCTTAGTGCTGAATTAAACACAGGCACAAACATCTGTAACATTTTAGTATTGAATTAAACATTAGTTTTAGTGCTGAGTTTTACAGAGGCAACATACAAATAAAATTTTAGTGCAGCTGAAACAAAAGACAGTATCTCATAATCTGTTTAGTATTCACAGGTTTATGTAACAGTAGATCCTGTATTATTGTGCTAAATGTCTTAGTTTGTGTATTGAGGTATTAGCTTGGTTTTCCTTTTCATAAAGAAGCAAAAGATGATAGATATTTGAAAGTGAGATATTTGCCATTTGAGAATGGGAAGAAGATAGTGGTCGCTGGAAAGTGAGACGATAGTTGTCGCTGGAGAGTGGGATGGGGACTTCTGATGCTGGATAGTGTAGTGTGGGATCACAACAGTTTATAAACTCTGTGAGTTTGGTGTAGGAAGGCTATCCTTAAGATTATATTCATATCTTAACTTTAACTGGTCTAAAGTGCAAAATGACATTTTTTTTTTTTGTATGATAGGCTGCATGGAAAGAGAATTCCTTATCGTGTCAGAAAATGTGTTGAGGGTACCCACACTGGTCACTAGATAAACAAAAACTGGTATTGATGATTACAATAGGATTTCCAGCACACTAACTTTTTTCTTAATAATAGCATCAGTTTAGCATATCTTGAGGTAAGCTGTTCAGTTAAAATTTCACATATTTGTTACAGGTTTTTAAAAACCTCTGTCTTTCCCATGCCTGGGTACTAACATATGTAACCTACCCACCCTCAATGTAGTTCTCTTCTCTGCCAATGTAGCTGTGTACTGTTGGAGACCAAACTGTTCTATAGTCATAGTAAGTGTAGGATGTCTCATTCCAAACACAATGTCTCATCCAATCTTTCTTGTCTTGTGTAGGTATGCCACAGCCTCCAGTTTCCATGGTAACAAAAGGCGGTGGGTATCAGTGCCTGTTGTGTAGCGTTACGTTTGCCACCAGGTCCGACTTGCAGATGCACTTTCCATCTCATCAAGTGTCCCAATCCACTGGGTTACCTCCCCCCACCCTTGATAGCGTACTGGTCAGTGACGCTAAAATTGTATGCGAGGACTGTGGAAAGGTGTTTGAGAGTGTAAGTGGAAAGAGCCGGCACAAACTGCGATACCACAGTGATGCTGAGTGCTTGGTATGTGAAGTATGCAGCAAACGCTGCGAGAACCAGAGCACCCTTACTCGACATATGAGGAGACACACAGATCATCGGCCATTTGCATGTGACATTTGTGGCCATAAGTTTAAACACAAATATCACCTCAATTCCCACCTTCTCTGCCATAAATGAAGACAGTTACTGATCCTGTTACCATGGAGATGCTTTGCTTGGATTTAGTTATGTATTATTGGTACTACTTTTTTTTTAAAATTTGAATCGTGTAAGGGGTACCAGAGTGATTGATTGCTCGGGTAACTAAGGTAACTCAGTTATTGATTCTACAAATGCATTACCCGATTCAGGCAACTGAGACAATCACTAAAAATGACCTTTTTTGTCTTGAATAGGTCCATATGCCACAGACCAGAATATTCAGACTCGGGATTCCAACATGGAAATGTTTGGTCAAGTGAATTCTAGCAGCACGCTTCCGAGCCAGTTAGGTACGGTAGGCTTTCCGGTTACCCCTTTCACATTCTATAAACCAAGGAAACGCAGTATGACTGGTATACTAAAGTACAGCTGTACTGAATGTGGTAAATACTTCCAAACCAACAGTGGCAGGAGTCGTCATATGTTCTGTTACCATAGCAATGATCAGCGCTTCGTCTGTACAATATGCGGTAAAAGGTGTGAGAATGACAGTGCCTTTAAGCGTCACATGTTGTGTCATTCGGACGAACGAGCATTCAAGTGTAACATTTGTGGACGCACATTCAAACACAAGGAAACATTGACAGCACACATCACTGTAAAGCACAAGGAGACTCAGGCAACCAATGTTTTTTTCCAACCCTAACAGCAGCTGTAAGGTTGCTTATGACGATATCATATAAAGCTCTTACTTTTTAAAAAAGTCTTGCAGAATCTGAAACACTATTTGAACATGAAACGCAAAAACTGGCTGGAGAGTGGGTGATTTTGAAAGTGGCAAAACATATTAGGGCTGGCTCGAGAGAGGGGCTAGTGGTGATTTTGAAAGTGGCAAAACATATTAGGGCTGGCTCGAGAGAGGGGCTAGTGGTGATTTTGAAAGTGGCAAAACATATTAGGGCTGGCTTGAGAGAGGGGCTAGTGGTGATTTTGAAAGTGGCAAAACATATTAGGGCTAGCTAGAGAGAGGGGCTAGTGGTGATTTGAGAGTGGCAAAACATATTAGGGCTAGCTAGAGAGAGGGGCTAGTGGTGATTTGAGAGTGGCAAAACATATTAGGGCTAGCTAGAGAGAGGGGCTAGTGGTGATTTGAGAGTGGCAAAACATATTAGGGCTAGCTAGAGAGAGGGGCTAGTGGTGATTTGAAAGTGGCAAAACATACTAGATGTTGCTGGCTCGAGAGAGGGCCAGTGGTGATTTGAGAGTGGCAAAACATATTAGGGCTAGCTAGAGAGAGGGGCTAGTGGTGATTTGAAAGTGGCAAAACATACTAGGTGTGGCTCGAGAGAGGGGCAAGTGGTGAATTGAGAGTGGCAAAACATACTAGGTGTGGCTGGAGAGTTGGCAGCAAGATGATGTACTGTTGTGTTTCTTTGAAAACGTTTTCAGCACATCAGGAATTTTAAAATTGTAAAGCATACAGAAAAGTGATAATGTAACAGAAATGTTTTGTATATTGTTTCAGCAGAAGTATTTCGTGGCCTGTTTGTCATTTCAATGTATTGTTAGCTATGTCATTTTGAAAACTGATTTTATGTACTGTTCAGAAATTAAACATTCCCAATAACAAAACATGTTGTGTTTATTGTCAGCTGGTAATCACTTTGCTTGTGATACCAGTATTTAACACAGAGAAGGTTTCATATATGCAATCTAAAGGGGATTAACGATATAAAATGTGTATACAGAAAATAATACTTGTAAAGTTACACCTCACCCAGGAAACAAGTTACTTTAAAGTTACACCTCCCCAAGGCAACAAGTTACTACAACTCCCTAAAGTTACACCTCACCAAGGCAACAAGTTACTACAACTCCCTAAAGTTACACCTTCCCAAGGCAACAAGTTACTACAACTCCCTAAAGTTACACCTTCCCAAGGCAACAAGTTACTACAACTCCCTAAAATTACACCTCACCCAGGAAACAAGTTACTTTAAAGTTACACCTCCCCAAGGCAACAAGTTACTACAACTCCCTAAAGTTACACCTCACCAAGGCAACAAGTTACTACAACTCCCTAAAGTTACACCTCACCAAGGCAACAAGTTACTACAACTCCCTAAAGTTACACCTCACCAAGGCAACAAGTTACTACAACTCCCTAAAGTTACACCTCACCCAGGAAACAAGTTACTACAACTCCCTAAAGTTACACCTCACCCAGGAAACAAGTTACTTCAACTCCCTAAAATTACACCTCACCCAGGAAACAAGTTACTACAACTCCCTAAAGTTACACCTCACCCAGGTAACACATTACCTACAACTCCTTGAGTGTCACCTCCCCAAGGCAACAAGATACCTACAGCTTCTTAAAAGTGCCACATCACCAAGGCAACAAGTGATTTGTACCTCAGCAAATTAGTACAACTTTCTTCAGCTAAAAGGGTGACATTTTCTGAAAGAATTACACCATGGAAAGACACCAATTTATATTTTGCTTTCAGATAAGATGTAACATCGAAAACAAACCTACATTGGTTCCTCCAAACTGCTGAAGGCTCCTGAAATGTTAGTGGGTGTTTTATTGCTGCATTAGGATAGAGATAGCTATGTCTGCCATGTTGGTGTCTTTTACCTTTGTTTTATGATTAGATTGATCCCATACCTACCACCAGGTGGCACCACTTTAACTCATCTTTCTTGTATTGTGCAGATTTGAGCCTGGTACCTGTGTTTCCATCGCCGGGAATTCCCTCACAAACGTCACATGGAGTGTTTCAGTGTGATGTTTGCAATCACACATTCAGTACAGAGCCAGAATTAAAAATACATAAATCTGAACAACACTCCACTCTGTATGTTGACGTGGGACCTGAAGGCCCCTTTCAGGTAGACCTTAATGATATGCCAAAAAGGCATACTTGTGAGGATTGTGGAAAAATTTTTGAAAGTTTGAGTGGTAAAAATCGTCATATTTTGAGATGCCATAGTAACGCTACTTGTTATGTCTGTCAGATTTGTCATAAGAGATGTGAGAATCTCAGCTCGTTCCGTTTCCATCAGGCCAAACACTCAGACAAGAGGCCTTTTCAGTGTCAGCATTGTGGACAGTCTTATAAACACAAACACCATCTCAATAAGCATATGTCTTCACATGGTGGACTTAGTGTTCAGAAACAGACCAAGTAACAAACAGTGTTCAAAAACAGACTTGATGAAAACTAGGGTTCAGAAAGATACCTAGTAACAAATAGTGTTCAGAAACAGAGACACAGGCAGAGTTTCTGAGCTGTTTTATTTAACTGACTTCATGTATCTTAGTTAACAGAAGCAGAATTGCTGTGATTTTTTTTAAATATCAGATGTCATATCTGTCTGGAAACAGTGGCAAGGTTGAAGGACTGTTTCACTGATATCACGTCTATCTGACACCATGTCTGTCAGGAAATTGATGGGCTGTTTTACTGATGTCATGTCAATCAGTTAACAGAAGCAGAATTGCTGTGCTTTTTTGAATATCTGATGTCATGTCTGTCAGTTAACAGAAGCATGGTTGATATGCTGTTATACTGTCTGATGTCATGTCTGTCAATTAACAGAAGCATGGTTGATACGCTGTTATACTGTCTGATGTCATGTCTGTCAATTAACAGAAGTAAGGTTGATATGCTGTTATACTGTCTGATGTCATGTCTGTCAATTAACAGAAGTATGGTTGATACGCTGTTATACTGTCTGATGTCATGTCTGTGAGTTAACAGAAGCATGGTTGATACGCTGTTATACTGTCTGATGTCATGTCTGTCAATTAACAGAAGTATGGTTGATACGCTGTTATACTGTCTGATGTCATGTCTGTGAGTTAACAGAAGCATGGTTGATACGCTGTTATACTGTCTGATGTCATGTCTGTGAGTTAACAACTTGCTTTAGGAGTGATAGGTCATTGTGAAATAGAAACATTTTACATGGTAATTGTTAATTCCCTCTACTTTAGCTGTGTTGTACATTTTTCAGTATAAAAAATAATAAACTGTTAAAAAAAATAACAAGTGGCTTGTATTTTTATCAGTGAAAATAATACAGGTAAAATAAGCATAAACATTATTATGGATAAATTATGGATACTTGCAGTATAGGTTAATTCATAAAAGTAAAACACATTCCTATACAGGTAAAAGGCATTATATTTCAGGTAAATTACAGATAAACAAGGCAGGTAAAATGTAAAACAAGTTCCATCTCGAAGTATCTTTGTAATTTAGCAGTTATATAAATTGACTTAAAGAAATAACACTTACTACCTGAAAATACAGGTATAATTACACACTTATCATTATATATACACTTACTACCTGGAAATACAGGTATGATTACACACTTATCATTATATATACACTTACTACCTGGAAATACAGGTATAATTACACACTTATCATTATATATACAGATTATTACTCTGTTGATGTGTTACTTGACCATGGCTGTCCCACCTAACTCCATCTTTCTTGTCTTGTACAGATGGGAGCCAGGCACCGGAGTTACCTCCCTTGAGCAGCCTTTCTCAAAAGTCTGTAGGCATTTATCGGTGTGATGTCTGCATTCAGATATTCAGTTCCGAGGAAGAAATGAACTTTCATAAAACTAAACACCATGAAACTTATAACATCAGCCATGTTGGTTTGTTCAATAAACAAACAGTTTATATACAAGCAAAACTACCATGCGAGGATTGTGGGAAACTATTTGAGACGCTAAGTGGTAAAAAACGCCATGTTTTGAGATGCCATAGTAACGCCACTTGTGAAATCTGTCAGATCTGTCACAAGAGATGTGAGAATCTAAGCTCATTGCGTGTTCACCTGGCACGACACTCAGATGAGCGACCATTCAAGTGTTCTGTCTGTGGCCAGACCTACAAACATCAACATCAGCTCAACAGGCACAGAAATGGGTCTAAAAAATGTCAACTTTCAACGAATCTAAACTGAGTGCAGTTATGGGAGTAAGTGTACGCTGACAGCTGATAGTTCCATTATCAGATGAGATCTGCAAAGAAAGCTTCCATCATGAAAAATGAGAAAACAAAAAAGTATCATCACAGATGCAGATATGGATAAGATATCTTTCAAACTCAAATTGTTCGGAGGATTGACACAATGCTGTCATTGAGCATGATGTTGTCTCAGAAGAGTGACACAATGTTGTCATTGAGCATGATGTTGTCTCAGAAGATTGACACAATGCTGTCATTGAGCATGATGTTGTGTCAGAAGAGTGACACAATGTTGTCATTGAGCATGATGTTGTCTCAGAAGAGTGACACAATGCTGTCATTGAGCATGATGTTGACTCAGAAGAGTGACACAATGCTGTCACTGAGCATGATGTTGACTCAGAAGATTGACACAATGCTGTCATTGAGCATGATGTTGTCTCAGAAGAGTGACACAATGCTGTCATTGAGCATGATGTTGACTCAGAAGAGTGACACAATGCTGTCATTGAGCATGATGTTGACTCAGGAGATTGACACAATGCTGTCATTGAGCATGCTTTTGTCTCAGAATTTGCGCGATGTTGGCACAATGCTGCCGTTGAGCTTTGTGTTGACTCAGAGGATTGACATGATTCTTCCATTGAGCTTGATGTAGACTCAGAGGATTAACATGCTGCCATTGAGCTTGATGTTAACTCAATATTTCATCCATATATATATTCAATTTAATACAATGATGTTTTCTCTTTGGTTCCATACATAAAACATTTTATACACTGAAAACCTATGTTGTTGATCAAAGTGATTTCAAAACATCTGATGTGGTGGTTATTGAGCAAGTAAGATTATTTGATTGGTGGTTTCACTGTATAACGTGTACAAATAACTGGCTTCATTAAATACAAAATATTTCAAGGATAAGCCTATAGTAGATGGTTTGTGTTGTTGATAAAGATTATACGTGTTGTTTATGTTGGTTAGAAGGCATTATGGATTGGTACTATCTTGTGTATTTTGCAGTCTATAATCTGTTACATCTTGACACACAATTTTTGACCATAGTGTACATAGGATTATAGTTCAGGCGTTAAATTTGGTTGATTACATACCTTGTACACTATGTACGTCAGTGCTAGTACACTCCACACTGGTCATTTGTCTGATGAAGATGACCATGTTGTCATCGAAACGTCACACTCTAATCTTCTACTGGTTATGTTATAAGAACTTCTATTCTATTGACATTACCAATATGAAGAAAATGTTCTGAGGTCATTGATATTGGAGGTCAATATACATGTACTAATAAACTGAAGGTCATTGGGTTAGAGGTCAATGATCTCTTACGACTGTAAGTTCAAGGTGGGTAGCTAGAAGTAAAAAAATTTGAAGACTGAAGGTCAAAGATGTTTGATATCAAGGTCAAATGCAAAGATGGAGGTACTTCAAAAATTTCATTGCATTTTCAGCTGGTTTTGATTGTATCTGATTTTTTGCAGGTATGGCTGAAATTTGTTATAAGGAGATGTTCTTGTAGAACTGAACAAGACATTGATCAAATAGGTTATGTTTTATATCACTGATAAAACAGGACTGATTTTACTAGAGGTTTTATGTGTGTGCTAATTATATTTCAGGTACTATTCTATGGAAATAATATGTATAGTGCCCGAAATATTAACTTTCAACTTAATTGCATTTAATTGAAAAAGAAGTGAATATTTTCCTGTATTTTACAGGATATGTGATAACAGTGTGACATTTATATCGCCTATGAGTGTACTTGGACCCCATTGTTATCATTTACGTGATAAGAGATTTACATGTTGTATTATTTTGGAGCTTTAACTTAAGACATTTTGTTTGTAATGGCAGGCTTTTGTATAGCCACTAAGAGAACTATTTCTTGTCTTGTGTAGGTGTGCCTTGGCATGGAGGACCCCAGTCAGATATGCAGGACCCTCCGCTTATCTACCTGTATCGGTGCACTGTATGTGGTCACAGTAGTTCCACTGAAGACGAGGCCGGCAAGCATGCCTTGTCCCACAATAGTTCTCATGAAAATGCTACATTTGAAATGGTTCAAGTTGATGATGTTTCTAGCCAGCTTCTCCCTACCACCCCATTTTGTGAAGATTGTGGGAAACCTTTTAAGAATAATGATTGCCTGATGAAACACATTCGTGTTGTCCACATGGCAAAACTGAGGACTAAGACTTGCCCAATTTGTCAAAAAACATTCTCCAGACCCAGTAGTCTGGAAGAACACATGAGAATGCACTCTGATCTTCGGCCATTCCAGTGTCTGACCTGTGGATCAAGTTACAAACACAAGAAACACCTGAATCACCATCTACGTGTGTCTTTCAGGTGTGCTGGGGATCACGCTAGTCATCTGTCTAATTCCTGAAGTCACTGGCTGTTTATAGGTATAGGAAATATTACTAGTACAATATAACAACCATTGCTTCAGACTTCATTGTGTCTTATTAACACCAAGTCAATGACCTAGCAGTTGGACTGGAGCGTTTCTATTTTTAGCTACTAGAGAGTAACATCTAGTAAAAGGACAATTTATAGAAGTTTTAATGATTTAACTGCTTAACAGGGAGACTGTTAGCTAGAATCAACTTGTACTGCAAGTCTGCAGATAACTACACTGCTGGTATACAATTGTAATCAATAAGTGGTGTACACAGCAAAGCACTACGCTGGTTTGATCTGGTGATGATTGTTGTCCAAGAAAGTTGGTATTGGAATATTTTACAAACTGGGAGTTTCTCATCTGTTATACAATCAGATAGGAGTATTTCCTTATTTGATATTACAGGGTTATATTAATGTAGGGTGAATGCATTTCTCTAGACAAATGTTGGTCACTGTATGTACCTTGTATTGGTGCCATTGTGTTCTCTCCATCTGTGTTTTAACATGTTCCATTTTAAACATGACTTTAGTCATAAGATTGCCACTGGATGCCATATCATGTTTTTGTTAGCATGGCAGTGTTTTATATCTCTTTACAATGGCGGTGTACTTAAACAGTGTTTCTTGTTTGTGTAGGTGAGGCCGTCCCATTGCCGGTGCAGCGAAATCTAACTCTCTATCAGTGTATGGTGTGTAATAAACTTTGCCACTCGGAGGAAAAGTTCCGGGAACATATGCAAGACAGTACACACACATTTAAAAAAAAAAAAACATTGTCTATCGTCTGTGGGGTGTGTAATAAACAATTTGCCCATAAAAGTCGACTGGAGGAACACATGGTGAAACATTCTAATGTGAGGCCATTCCAGTGCCAGACATGTGGTGTCACTTACAAACATAAGAAACACCTTAATCATCACCTCTCAGTGTCCCCATTGTGTGGTCCCAAACGCTGAATTATTACAGGAGACACAAAAATTCATTAATGATAAAATATAGTGTCCTCTACCATAAAACTCTTGATATACCATAGAAGAGCAGTCTCTCTCTGATTTACTCTAGAAAAGCAGCCTCACTCTGATATACCATAGAAGAGCAGCCTCTCTCTGATATACCATAGAAGAGCAGCCTCTCTCTGATATACCATAGAAGAGTAGCCTCACTCTGATATACCATAGAAGAGCAGCCTCACTCTGATATAAGATAGAAGAGCAGCCTCTCTCTGATACACCATAGAAGAGCAGCTTCTTTCTGATTTACTCTAGAAAAGCGGCTTTTCCATACTTTCTTGCTGGCAGTTGTCTAGTTTGTGATCATCGCTAAAGCAAAGAGAAAAACACCATTATTCTAGAGTAATATGAGACAAGTTTGATTTCACTTCCTTTGTGTATAATTAGTTTGTTATTACCGATGATTTGATAAAACTTGTAAAGATATGTTCAGAAACAAGTTAAGATACATTGAATCATTTTTATGTGCAATGAACGTATTATTTGGAAATTGTGGTGATTGCACTCTACAGCAGAGGTTAAACTATGTTTGAGTGTATTGTTTCTATTCCAGTGTGTTTTTTATTCTGTATTGAGATTTTAATGGTATATAAAGCAGAATTTTGAATAAAGTGTAAGAAATCAATTTGTGCTAGTATGTTGTATATATCTTTTATTCAACTACATACCAATGAAAATTTCCAGGTAGGACGGTACTTGCTGTTGCTGTCATCTGTCACTGTTGTGTCATTGTGTATCATTATTAAATCTGATCGCTGACTTTCTGATATACAGATCAAGTGTACCAGTATAGATTGGTATGGGGTCAAACCATTATAGGCTGAATTGACCATACAGGATTTGGTCATTGGTATTGGTAGGTCAAATATGATATTGGATGAAATCACTTACTTTCATAGGATGGAACATTTGTGACATTTGTTCCTACTTTATAACATACAACATAGTACTTTTTTGGGATGCTAGTATTTGAATGACAACCTAGTTTGTTACTATGGCAGTACAATACAATGTCAGTGTAACTAAAAAGTGTTTCTTATCTGTGTAGGTGCAGACGATCCGGTGCAGACCAATCTATCTGTCTATCAGTGCGAGACCTGTAACATGATTTGCTACACAGAGGCAATGTTTCGGAAACATATGCAAGACCATACGACAGAAAGTATTATCTGTAATGTCTGCAAAAGTGTTTTCTTGAATAAACATTCACTAAATGAACACATGCATCAACAACATAAGCAATTGTCCATGGCCTGTGGGGTGTGTAATAAACGATTTGCACATAAAAGTCGCCTAGAGGAACACATGGTGAAACATTCCAACGCGAGGCCATTTTTCTGCCAGCATTGTGGTGCCACCTACAAACACAAAAAAAATCTCAAACATCATCTTTCTCAGTCTTATTCTTGTGGTCACAAACATAAATGAAGTGAGATTTAATTGACAGAAATAAATCATCACCACAACGGTTCTTTCCCGGAAATAGTGAATCCAAAACCAGATACTACACAATTGATACTTTTCAATGCTACACACACATGTTGTATTGGAGTCTTACTTCAACAAGCATAGCTGACACAGCTCTCTTTCTGGTTTACCCTACATTCACCTGTTTCAGGTTAGCATGATAAGAATATATTTCATAGATAATGATTATTAATAGATAACACTATTTCAGTACACCAGCTTGTCTCGTTCAATGACAGTGTCCTCTTGTAAGTAGAAATATCCTGTTCAGTTTATGTTCCTGATTCTGTTTTCTCAGAGTTTATGTAAAAACTTAACTATTTCAATAAAATGTTAGAAAAATGCTATTTGAGTTGGTGCATTTTATTGACTGTCTAGTTCCAATTAGACATTGGAAAACTATTTTCAAGGCATGCCATTGTAGTTGTCATCTACATCAGCACCTGAATCATCTTAAGACTTTTTTGGTACCTGGGTCATCTGCATTCAGAAATGTTTGGTACCTTGGTCATCTTTACTCAGACTGTTTTGGTATCTGGTCATCTTAACTCGGACTGTTTTGGTACCTGGATCATCTTAACTCAGACTGTTTTGGTACCAGGGTCATCTTCACTCAGACTGTTTTGGTACCTTGGTCATCTTTACTCAGACTGTTTTGGTACCTGGGTCATCTTAACTCAGACTGATTTGGTACCTGGTCATCTTAACTCACTGTTTTGGTACCTGGGTCATCTTAACTCAGACTGTTTTGGTATCTGGTCATCTTAACTCGGACTGTTTTGGTACCTGGATCATCTTAACTCAGACTGTTTTGGTACCAGGGTCATCTTCACTCAGACTGTTTTGGTACCTTGGTCATCTTTACTCAGACTGTTTTGGTACCTGGGTCATCTTAACTCAGACTGTTTTGGTACCTGGTCATCTTAACTCAGACTGTTTTGGTACCTGGGTCATCTTCACTCAGACTGTTTTGGTACCTGGGTCATCTTCACGCAGACTGTTTTGGTACCTGGGTAAACTTCACGCAGACTGTTTTGGTACCTGGGTCATCTTCACGCAGACTGTTTTGGTACCTGGGTCATCTTAACTCCGACTGTTTTGGTACCTGGGTCATCTTAACTCAGACTGTTTTGGCACCTGGGTCATCTTAACTATCGAAGTCAGCTTGACCTCAAACATTTTTATATGCCAGGTCCTTCTTCTCTGATCAATGTCAGACTTCTTTGGTCTTGAGTTCTCAGGATTTTTTTTCAACATAACTTATTTTGCGTTTGGAATTTGAAAAACATCAAGATTCAGTGAAGTAAAGAAGTATTTTGTCCATGATTGTCTATGTTGTCACATCAGTAATCCAGATAATAGATATGTATACACACCTTCTTTGTCAGAGGACAAAAGTTGACGTTTTCATTATTCATTATGTATTGATATCAGACTGTCTGCCATCGGTCAGTTTTACAAAAATATGACCACAGTTCTCTGTTTAGTTGCAGACACTTCGCTTGATGGACAGGGGTCCAGTGTCTCAGGCCAAGAGGCGGGTTCTCAGACGGGATTACGCCTGGATTTTACCTGTAACATCTGTAGGTTCACGTCACCCTCGCATGATGCACTGCAGCGACACATGAAACAGCATCAGCTACAAGTACCACATGCGCAATATGAGGCCCCGTTTGCATGTGAAAGCTGTGGTAGGACCTACAGAACTAAGACAGGCCTAAAGCTTCATGTCAATACAAAACATAAGTTGGAATTCCGCTTCACCTGTGAAATCTGTAATAAAGGGTTCAATGTGTTGTGTAACTTTCGGGGACACATGGCGAGTCACAACAAAACTTTTCTCGAAAAATGTGAGAAATGTGGATCAACATTTCCTCACCGGGAAAACCTTACCACACATGAAAAATTCTGTTACGGACACAAACTCTTCGCTTGTAAAAAGTGTGCAAAATCATTCAATAACCGTCGTAGTCTTATGGAGCACATACTCGCTAAACATGAATCAAAACCAACAGAACCGACAAAAACTAAGGGACCCAATTAATCGGTGTAGAAATCAATACATACAGCTTTAAACCCAGACATGTCACATGATTGTTGGACCTTCTTAGATAAAAGCTCATTATACCATACAATTGCTCAGAAATACTTAATATGTGTGGATGTAGGAGTAGTGGGGCCTTATTTGTTTGTGTTAGGCCTGCAGATATAGGGCTCAGTGTTGTTTTTGCTAAGCTTGGTCATGCTAGGCCAGATCAGTTTTATTGGTTATTTATAGGCCTACAGCGGGAGGTAATTGATTTCTGCTAGGCCTATACATGGGAGGAGGGGTCATGTTCGGCAAGGGAAGTAGGGTAACAGGGTTATGAAAGTTATGCTGTAAAAGTGTCTAATTTTGTGGGGCATATATTTTCACAGGTGTCCGGATTTGGGCAAGTTCACAGGTATAAAATTCTGCACACATCTATGAACTGATGGCTATAAATACAAGCATACACAGATGTTTTCTGAGATTTTTATTCCTTGTTCACTGGGTATTTAATTTCACACTTTCTTTATTGACTGGGAATATAGTAAACTTTAATTCTGTGGGAATCCAACTATAGAGAATGATTGAACCATGAAGGGCTGGGGGGATCACATAGTAACACTATTGCTTGCATACTCTTGTAGAATTTATTTCGGTTTATATTGGCCTATGTATAGATGTTACATGTATAGGTCACAGATAGTTTGGCTACAAGCACAAGGTAAAGATCAGTAAAGTGAACTGTCAGGGCAAGATAATCATGTTTCATTGGAAATCCATCATTTGATATTAACTGTATGTACCCTTCTGATAGCAGAGGCAGGCAGTAGATAGAAGGAAACCAAAGAGAAAGGATGGCAAGAAATGGAGAAGGGAGGGGGTTCAGGACCGGTGTTTATATAGCATGTTTTGCATTTAAACCATCATGTTCAGATGTTTGATTTTGAAAATAAATGTTGTGAAGAAGAACTAAACAGTTTATTATCATTGAATTGAAAGACAATTTCTTATCTGTTCAGGTCCCCAGCTGACCCCTGTGGGAGTTCCATCCTCCCTGGCAACACAAATAACCATGACGACTCGTCCAGGCCCTGGTGTGGTACATCAGGGGAATAAAGGGGCAGGTCATGGGCCCCTTACAGGGGCAGATGGATCTTTTCGCTGTAATTTCTGCCCCAAGTCTTTTCTCACTGAGATGGAGCTAAGTGTGCACTTAACAGAGCACCAGCAATTGAAGAGATACCGCTGTGGAATTTGTCGCCACTCTCTCCCTGATAGAAGTGTCTTGAGACAGCACCTACTACAGCATAGTAATGAGTTTACCCACTTCTGTTATCCATGTGGAAAGGGATTTAAGTCCTACACGGGCCACTATCGTCATGAAAAACTCTTCCATCGACCACAAACTAACAACCCAAAGTGCCAGATTTGTGGCCGACAGTTCCCTGATGACAGTAGTCTCAAAATTCACTACCGCCGACACTCGGACGATCGTCCATTTAGGTGTGGAATGTGTGGAAAGTCCTACAAACACAAGAAAAGTCTACAGGACCATACTTGTAACCCTTAAAAAATAAAATTTAGAAATCCTATGTCACTATCATCTTTTGGAAAAAGCAATTTGATGGATACAGCATTTCTCCATTTGTGGTGACAACTTTTGTTCACTTGCATGTCACTGTGACCTTGATTTTGTCACTAGGTTGAGCATGGCTACCATCTTATGGGGAATTTACATTATTACGCGTGATGATTTCTGAGAGATATGGGATCTCTCTCTGGAGGTTTACCAACAGAAGATATTATGGTGATGGGTAATTCTTGTACTAGTCTGTTAACTTTGAACAACATAACAATAAATTTCATTCCTCTAATTGTACCACACACCAGAGCTTCCAACAACTGTGTACCATATATCTGTCTTGGTGGGTATAAATTGTACCACACACCAGAGCTTCCAGCAACTATGTACTGTATGTCTGTCTTGGTGGGTATAAATTGTACCTCATACCATAGCTTCCAGCAACTGTGTACCATATATCTTGTGTGGACACAAATTGTACCACACACCAGAGCTTCCAACAACTGTGTACTGTATATCTTGTGTGGATACCAGAGTCTTCAGTGTCTGTATCTGTCATGTTGATGTGTGTGTCTTCTGCTTCTATAATTAAATTAAATGATCTGTGTACCAAATAATCACTTTAGTTGTTTTCTCATTATTATGCACTGATGCTGAACTGTGAAATGTCTAGATTTGTCAGATAGAATTATTGATGTAATGTGACTAGAAAAGGTTGTCATGGAGAAACTACAAGAATTAAGAGAAATAACAAATGGTTGTCATGGAGAATTTGATATGATCTTTCCTGGCTGTATAATGTTACACTTAGGACATTCAGAATTTAGTCCTGGCTGTCTGATTAGTTGGTCAGTAGCACAGTAAAAACTCTCTGATTTCAGATCTTGTATATTTAACAACTTG